>NW_003852430.1:12640742-12749814 GCF_000181295.1 Otolemur garnettii
CCAGGCAATAGACTACAATTCTATATCCTGAGCAGCCAAAAACCGGAAAAAAAAAAAAAAAAAAAAAAAGAAACTAAAATAGTTACAGCTGTTACCCAGAAACAGTATTTAACATCCATAACTCATTTGCGTATTATTCAATACCCTCTTTCTTTAACAGTTAGTTACAAAATATGTTTTTAAGCTTAGTATGTCAAATTACAAGTCAAATGAATTTCCATCCTATGCTGATAATGGATTACATAATAGCCTGAAAGAGCTTTAATAAAATACAGTTGCACTAATATGATGCAATAATACATAACCAATTTAATTGGAAACTAAATTAGTGGTACAGTAATATGTTTATACAACTAATATTGTTGAATTCTTAATTTTCATACTCTCAATTAAATTATAAATTCCTTCAAATGAAATCTGTTTATGAAGAGCCTAATTTTTTTTTTAATTTTAACTTTTCCATTGTGATAGCTTTTACAGTTTGCCCCCTCAATTTTCCATTTAAATCCTCCCAGGGACACTTGAAGCTTTAATGTGGAACAAATGTGGACCTATGTAAAAGTTTTACAAATTACACTTCATAATTGCTAATGCACATGATATGTAAGTGCTTAAGAATTTATCATCCCAGTTGTATTATACATATATAATAAAATTATATGCACTATAAATTTACATATAACTATTGCATATAATAAAAATATATTCAGACATTACTAAACATGTATCATTTTTGATTTTTAATATCATATTTCTTGCTAGGGAAGACATAATTCTCCACTAATGCATATACTTTCAATGGTTTTTTACTTTCAATTTGAGGGGGAAGTGTTAAATATTGTCTTGTTATTATTAATCTATTTGATGGATATGTCTGCATATGTTTTGGTACTATAATTATGATTTTATCAGTACTTTCTGGTTTAGATTCTGACAGATCTGTCTCCCAGAGCAATATGGATTTTTTCTCTGCATCTTTAGAGTGGCTCATCTGCTCCATGAAAATATTTGTTCTAATGAAAATGCAGAAAATCTGTTCTCGAGACAAAATTCAGAGCTGCATGCAAATGTCAGTCTGTTGGTCAAGGGTGTTAACCAAAATATTTAACAGAAATACATTTGAACTCCTAACAGTGGGGATCGAGACAGACTATGTCTAAAGTACCTGTTGAGCATCTTAGAATATCCATGCCATCATTAGCCATCATTTTATGATTCCTTTTGAAAGCAACAAAAACCTAGACTGATAAGTGAAAGAATCACCCACCTTAATGAAAAATATTGTTTTAAAATGAGAAATCATCTATTTTGTTGGTCTGATGACTTGAAATGTTATTTTGAACATACTGCAAGGTGTAATTTGATCAATTTTGATTACGCTAAAAAATAAAACAAGATTAGTTGACATTATTATTTCTCTTTTTAAATAGTGGCTAGCATTCAGAAACTTCCTGCAGCCTCTGTTCTAACAGACATCAACTTCCCAATGAAAGGCCGGAAGGGAATGGTTGACTGGGCAAGAAACTCAGAAGATAGGGTAGTCATTCCAAAAAGCATTTTCACTCCCGTGTCATCAAAAGGTAAATATATGAAATGATTGGAGCTTGAACAAAACATTCCTGGCAAGGTCATTTAATGAGACACTAGGTATAAACCTTCATGCATTAAACAATGTGAAAACAATTGGTACTGATGACGACCCTAAACTAATTTTGTTAATATAAAATAATTTATACTTGGTTTCTAAGTCTCTGAATTTACTGGGGGAAAAAAGTATCTATTGCAACGAAAAAGCAAAAAGGTTCTAATTATTACCCTGAACTTGACATAGTCAAGTTTCAATACTGATGATCTTGTCCCAGTGTAAAGCCTGTGGCCAGATAGTTCAAATATTTTAAGTTAGGTATTGAAACGCATTGAATTTTCCATGCAAGTCACTTTTATTTCAGCCTCGGTAAAGATTTGCTTTGGTATGAAGATATTATTTTGGCATATAAAAACAAAGTTAAGAAAATACTAAGTTTAAAGAACATCTTTAGTAGGCTCTACTACTACGGGCTCTTTTGAAAAGTGACATGGTCTGAATTCTCACTTTGGAGACTTTGACTTTAAAAAGCAGTGCTATAAAAGATAACTAGCTTTCTTTCCCGGTATGGTGGGGAATCAAAAGTCTTCAACAGAAACTAAAGCAGCTTCCTGTCTTAGCCTGGTAAGGGAAAGTTACTTTGTAACACGAAACCATCAAAAATACATCTGAACCCGGGGGAGTGTATAGGCTCCTGTGCCTGGTTAGGGATGCACTAATAGGCTCCTGTACCTGGTTAGGGACGCACTGCTCCTGCCCAGCTTCCTCTTTGCGTCATGTGTGGAATGCCCTTGTAATTAATGCTTTAAAGTTTTATAAGGTACAGTATTTTTCTTGCAGTTTGCTAATGTTATCAATTTTGTTCTTTCTAGAATTAGATGAATCCTCCGTATTTGTTCTTGGAGCAGTCCTATACAAAAACTTAGATCTAATTTTGCCCACCTTGAGGTAAGCGACAAAGCAATAAGCTGTTGTAATCTTTGTTAATTATTCAAAGATGTGATTATAGCTCATTCTATGAAAATAGTCAAGCAAGCTTTGATAATACAAAAGGCTTTTTCTGAAATCAAATAGAAAATACTAATTTAATGAACAGGTTATTAGCATATTATGCATTTAAAAACAACTAGAAAAGAAAATTTGGGTGTCTTATTATAGCCCTGCAATTCTGTTGTCACTAATCGTGACTTGCCTTGGATTGGAACAAAAAACAAGAAAGTAAGAAATGAAAAGCTCAAATCCACATAATAGAACGGGTTGTTATAAAATTAATGTTTCCCCCCTTTATTTGTAGTTAATGTTCTGCTCATCAACATTACATAAAACTGAAGAGTGTCAGGATGACTGAGAGAACATGACTTTTTCCTTTATTTGCACAAGGTCTCGAATTACTTTCAAATAAATTAACAATTACAACTACATTACAAAAAAGTGCTGTTGTTCATTTAGAGGACTATTTCTCAAAGAAATGCAGTGATTTCTCTCCTCTCAGACATTAGAAGAAATTATGAATAGTAATTCTACCAACAAATATTATTTGCTCGGCCGTCTTAAGTCCTTCAACAAATCTCACAGAAAATATTATTCACATCTCTTTGGATTATGTTGTTATCTCTCACCATGATCTGTTTCCTCCACGTGTCACCTCCTTTTGGAGGACTGAGACAAGTTGCATGTTTGTTAAACCAGCCACAGTTGCACCGAGCCCTTTCTCAAGCTCTCATAAATAAAGCTTTAAGTTTTTAAGGAGGACAGAATATGAAAGCTGTGTACAGTTATACCCAGGGCACAACAAATAGTTTAATAAACAAAAACAGAGTTCAGTCCAACAGAAAAGTAAATTCCAAGGAAGCAGCAGTGACTGGTCATTACTTTTTGCAGAAAAATTTTCTGGGTAGCACATGATAAATATCGATGGTGAGTCATCGCGAGCCCCTTTGGATGCAATGTGGGTTCTCTTTCAGCCCTATAGAAAACCATTAGAAGTTGAGAGTTTTCCGTGAAAACTCCGTTTCTTTTGGATGAAATTTCGGCTTTCTGAATTTGGATAGATTTATATCTGGTTTTGTTTTGCTAATAAAAACATTTCAAAACTAATTAAACATACTCTCACCTTTTCTGCTGATTTCATTAAAAGTCATTGGTATGTACAGTTACTCACACAAAAAAATTTATTCATAGATATACTGCCTCTATAATCTTTGTGAATGCTGATTTGAAGAGAGTTGTGCTAAAGTGTAAGTGCCCAGATAATCAGAGTTAGGCACTTACCTTCCACAGGGAGTCCGTTTATGTGAAGCTTCTTTTCTTAAGACTTCTAGACCAGACACTAACTTAAAATCAGGTGACCTGTGTTTTAATTTCAATTTAACATGACAAGAGTTTTATAAACTTGTCAGTCACTCAGCAGCAATCCTCTGCCTTCAGTTCAACTTTAGAACAGAAACACCTTACTTCTGAGGTGTACAGTGAATACGAATATGATATTCGACATAATATGCTTTATTTAGATTATCAGTTTCCCTCCTCGATATCCAGCTAAATTTTGTGATGACTAATCTTGTTCTGTATAATGTCATAGAACTCATAGAATGAACTGAAGATACTCCAATTTTCAAAAATTTATGCAGTCAAGGTAATTGGAAATTTCCTGGGGAATATCACCCTTGGGTAAAAATAAAAAGAAGCATTTAGTTAATGTTCCATATACTTTTAAAAAATCATGGTAGAGGCAGTTTGTCACTTACAGTTTATGGGTAGATTTATGGAGAGGGTATGGGTGACTTAATGGGCATAGCAGAGAACTCTCTGAAGGAGAATCTTCCAGAACACCACCTGTGACACACAAAAAAGTCACTGATATTTTTATATGTAAAATGTGGGAATTGAACTTTAAAGTTCTTTCCAACTTCAAAAAATCTACTTTTGTCATGGAGATTTCTACATATTCTTTAGAAGGAAATCCTTAGTGACATCCATATAAGAATTACAAATATTTTTACCTATTTGTACTTTCTATTTGTGAAGTAATTCAGTAAATGAGTCTAGGAAAACTAAACTCATATTTAGATCATTGACTAGAAATAATGACAGTAAAATTCTCAGATGAATTATTTAAGTACTCTTTGTTGGATTTTTTTATTTTTACTGTTTTTATTGTTGGGGATTCATTGAGTATACAAAGAACCAGTTTACATTGATCACATGGGTTACATAAAGTCCCTCTTATAGTTGTGTCCCACCCCCCAAAGGTGTGTCACACACCGTGACCCCCCAACTTATTTAAATACTCTCTGAAAGGTGAAATACTGGCATTGACTTGTTATTTTCTCTTATCTCATGTAGTAATATAAGGTGATCAGGAAACATTCTCAAGCTTGTTTATCTCCTTTTCAACAAAAACTTCCAAAATTTTAGTGATAGATGTACCAATTGTAGATCTGCTAAATAAGAATATACGAATACACATTTTAATTGACAAGGGTGATTCTTTCAGTCACCAAACATTTACTGAGTGTCAGCCTTGCTAATGATACTGCATTAATTCTTTAAAATTTTCTCTCCTATTAAGACTTCTAGAACAGTCCTTAATAAATAATAAATGGTCGAGGAATTTTTGTGGTAATAATTGATTATTCCATTTGATAAAATATCTAATATAAACCATTTTAAACAATAAAGTACACAGACATTTAGTGTTTATACTATGAAAATATTTTAGGAACAGAATAAAATATGTATATTGATTTATTGTATACGTTTGTATGAGTTGAACACAGCAGAAAAGGAAGTATCTTCTTATTCCACATGAAAAAAATGAGCAAATGTATTCTTTATGGTTAGTTGTTATCTGACAATTTTCATGGTGATTATTTTACTAGTTATTCGTTGAAATATTTAGAGGCAAGTTTTCCATACACAGAATAGTGTTAGCTTAACTGTTAGGTTTTTAGAAATCTTACATTTTGTTATAGTCCTTTTCATAATATCCTTTGCAAGGACTCTAAAGGTAGACTTTATGTCATGTTTTGAATAGAAGTTAGAAATTTTCCTTCGCAGAAAAGACATGATAATTTTGTATATTGATGCTTTTATTTAGGTATTTCTCTTCTCTCACCCTAGTAGACATTCACTTGCCCTTCTAGGGGTGGTTTTTATTTCACTGTTTGACTCTCTTCTTTTTTAAAGCTAGATTCAAATTGTTTCTTCAATTGAAGGAAATGTGGTCCACTCAAGTCCAAACTAAATAAGTGCTCTTCTCAGCTTCTCACCTTCTTTTTCTTCAGAATAATTTCTTACAGATAAAAAGTACAGACACAGAGGATAATACTGCTGCAAGTGCTATTTAAGTTTAGTTTCATCCAGCACTCTCATTTTATCCATGAAAGAACTGAGATTCTTATTGCTTAAGTGACTCGCCTAAGATCACATGTCTTATCAATAATAGTTCTAATCCGACTCATCTTCTGTCTGCCCAAACCTGGACTCTTCTATTACATCTCACTGCCCCTATGCTGCTAATACTGATTCCTTTAAGCCAGGTAACCCACGGACTTCTATGGTAGTGTGGGGATATTAAGGTACCTTTTGCAGAAAATCTGCAAGAGCCTGGAGCAGGTGGCCTTGTAGAGGCAGTCTCAGGAAGCTCTGAATTTGGCCCAGTGTTCCTAACCAAAGGTTTAAGTTTGTCACACCCCTCATTTCCTCCTGACTACTTACATGCCAAGCAGGCAAAGGCTGGCCAGCCCGGGCCCTGGGGTCCTTTGAGAGAGGTAAGACAGTAATACACAGACCCGACTCATATCCCAATTTCCCAAACATCCTTAGCCTGGCAATTTCATAAACTGCTGTGAGAATTTTTTTTATATTAAATGATAGCTGTGTACATTAATGCAATCATGGGGTACAGAGTGGTGTTTTCATACACAATTTGAAATATTTTCATCAAACTGGTTAACATAGCCTTTATGTCATTTTCTTAGTTATTGTGTTAAACGTTTATATTCTACTCTTAGAAAGATTCACTTGTACCCTTGTAAGATGAACCATACAAGTAATCATGTGTAACATTTTTGGAGGCCAATTTGATAATACCAAGAGACCTAAAAATGCATTGTCGTTGATAAAGCAATTGTACCTCTAAGAACTTATTTTACGGAAATTATCTCTAAGGAAAAAGAAAAGTATATCCAAATATACACCCAAGCCAAGAAATTGACAAATGGTTGTAAACAATCCGTTCTCTGATTCATTTCATAAAGACAAGCTTTAGTTTCATGAGAAAATCACAGTAATTCTAAGAATGTGAGCAGTGTGTAGATTTCCTGATAAGGAAAACGGAAAAATGCAGCCTTGTAAAAAAATGAATTTTATGTAGTAATTAACATGACATATATTATGAAAAACAGAACTAAGATTATATGTAAAGTCCACTCTACTATTAAAATGCCATGAAAAATGCAGATGAATAAGATCTACAATATTCTCATAAGCCAATAGTGGTTAGAAAATTATCTTTTAAGAAAGAAACACATTTTGATAAAGGAAAATCCTGTCAAGTACATAATCTAATAAAGATAAATGATGCTGAAATTTTATATATTTAGGAAATGGAACCCATTAAAGCTCTTAATATTGTAAGAATTAAACACAAATGAGAAAAGAAGTTGAACTAAATAATATGGGAAATAATAGAAAATTTAAGACATGGTCACTTTTACACCAATGTATTCCAAAGGCAACCGACCTGAAGCCATCAACTCTCAAAAGAACACACAATCTTAACTTCAGGATCTAAACTTTGTACCTTGCTTTTCACTTTTACTATTTGGTGAAATATTGTAATTCTGTGACCAAAAGAATGTGTCGTCATGAAAATATTAACAATTTAAATTATCCACAGAGAACAAATTGGAATGACTAACAGTATAAAATGTTACAAAATTATATCAGTGAATCGTTTATAAAATTTGGACTTAATTTGGCCATATCTTTTAAAAGTGAACTTAAATCCCCGATCACTTAGCAGTTTTGTAATTCTAGTCTTAGCAAACCTGATATTCTGACCAATTTCAAAGCTCTAAGTAAACTCAACCCTACTTTTTAGGAGTTGTTAGCTGATACTATTTTTTTTTATTAAGTCACATATACATAGATCATGAATACATTTATGCCTTTGTGAGATTTAGTGTGTTGATTATTTGTCCAAATTGGAGTGCTTACATCCTACTAATTAACATAGCTTTCACCTCATTTACCTAATCACACTGTTAAGACATTTGTGTTCTATACTTGATAGATTTGACTTGTACCCTTGGAATATGCTCCATAGGGGTGGTCCCACCATTAACCCTCTTTCTATTGAACCACCCCTTCCCTACCCTGGTCCCTCCCCTTCCCTCCTTCATCCTGGGCCATAGTTGTGATTCATCTTTCATATGAAAGTGTGACTGATTATAAATTGGTTTCTTAGTAGTACTGAGTACATTGTGTATTTTTTTCCATTCCTGAGATACTTTACTAAGAAGAATATTTTCCAGCTCCATCCATGTAAACGTAAAAGAGTTAAAGTCTCCATCTTTTTTAATGCTGCATAGTATTCCATGGTATACATATACCATAATTTATTAATCCATTCATGTGTCAGTGGGCACTTAGGTTTCTTCCATGACTTGGCGATTATGAATTGAGCTGCAGTGAACAATCTGGTGCAAATATCTTTGTTGCCAAGTGATTTTTGATCTTTTGGATATACACCTAGTAGAGGAATTGCAGGATCAAATGGCAGGTCTACATTTAGATTTTAGTTTTAGTTTAGTTTAGTTTTATATTTTAGTTTTAAAAGCAAAGGTATTTAGCTTAAAGATTTTGATGAACTTCTCAATTCCCAGAATACATGAAATCATCTGTTTTATTTAGTTTTATTTAACTTGAAGGATTCATTTAAAACAATATGGAAAGCTCTAATTTTTTGAAGGTACATGAACTATGGATATAAAAGTGTAAAAAGACTATAATAATTTTAATAATTTACAGTGAGCCATTACCATGTTTTCACTGCATCTTTTCCTGGTTGCAATTTTTTTTTGGTAGATTTTGGCCAGGGCCAAAATATATGGGGCTGGAACCCTACCCCTTGAGCCACAGGCACCACCCTCCCTTCCCTGGCTGC
The DNA here is from genome assembly GCF_000181295.1 of Otolemur garnettii. NCBI lineage: Eukaryota > Metazoa > Chordata > Mammalia > Primates > Galagidae > Otolemur > Otolemur garnettii. The sequence goes on from NW_003852430.1 coordinate 12,649,499, forward strand.
ATTTGTGGGGCTGGCAGTTCTCTGCTACAGTTTTCAGTGTCTTTTGCCCCCTTCATTAAGTTTACTCATCAGCATTTTTATCTTTTTGATGCTATTTAAATGAAATTATTTTCTTAATTTCCTTTTTGGATTGTTGATTGTTCATGTATAGAAACACAATTGACTTTTGTGCGCTGAGTTTTTGCAAGTTTGATGCATTTGTTTATTACTTATAAAAGGTTGTGTGTGCGTGCGTGTGACACTTAGATTTGTCTACATATAAAATAATGCCATTTAAGAACAGAGATAATTTGACTTCTGCCTTTCCAACTTGAGGGCCTTTTATTCCTTTGGCTTGCCCAATTTCTCTGTCTACAATTTCCAGGGCTGTTTTGAATAGCAATGACATTCTTATCTTGGTCCTTATCTGAGAGGGAAAGCTCTCAGTTTTCACCGTAAAGTGTGATGTTAGCTGTAGTTTTGTGTATATTGTCTTTATCATGATGAGGCAATTTCTTTCTATTCCTAGTTGTGGGTGAAGTGTTTTTATCATAAAGATATTGGCTTAGTCACATGTTTAACTTGAGATGATCGAGTGGTTTTTGTTCTTTTGTCTTTCCTTCTGTTAATGTAACGGGTTACATTGATTGAGTCTCATATATCGAATCATTCCTGCACTCCAGGAATAAATCCCACTTGGGCATAGGGTATAATATTTTCAATGTGTTGCTGTATTCGGTTTGCCCGTATTTCATTGTGGAGTTTTGCATCAGTGTTCATTGGGGATATCCATACAGTGTTGTTGTTATTTTTAAGTATCTTTGTGTGATTTTGATATTAGAATGTAATGATCTTCTCTATTCTTGAAATTTGGGGAAGAGTTTGAGAAGGTTTTTTGTGAATTCTTCCTTACATGTGCTATAGAATCCTCTAATGAAGGCTTTTGGTTTCCTGGACTTTTCTTTGTTTAAAGCAATGGTTCTCAGCCTTCATAATGCCACTGCCCTTTAATACAGTTCCTGTAGGTTGAGAACTGCTGGTTTAGAGGTTTTTCATTCAGTCAATGAGTCAATCTTCTTAATCAATCTTCTCACTAGCTGTAGGTCAATTTCATTTCTTGATGATTTAGTCTTGGTAAGTTATATGATATTTTTCAAAAATAGTATCTATTGATTTTAGATTGCCCTGTTAGTTGTCAGGGGATTGATTGTTCATAGTCGTTCCTTACAATCATTTTTTTTGTTTGTGTGACATCTCCTCCTTCTTGTCTGATTTCTCTTAGTCTACCTAAGTGTTTTGTAAATTTTTAAAATCATTAGTTTTGTTGATTTTTCTTTTTTCTACTTTTTTAAACGTTCAGCTCTAATATTTATTGTTTTCTTTCTTTTTATAACTTTTGCTTTTGCTCCTTTTCTAGTTGTTTGAGGTATAAGATGAGTTCACAATTTGAGCATTTTCTTCTTTTCTAATATACTGTATACTGCTATACACATCGCACTTCACACTATTCGTAACACATCCCATAAGTAACGATGTGCTGTATCTCACGTTCCCTTATCTCAACATGTTTTCTAATATTTCTTGGGATGTCTTTCTTGATCCATTGGCTATTCAAGAGTGTGTCCTTTAATGTCCACATATTTGTGAAAAGTTTTCTTTTTGCTTTTGATGCCTAGTTTCATCCCACTGGAGTCAGAAAGGTAATTGGCATAATTTTTTGATCTTCCAAATTTGTTAAGACTTGTTTTGTGGCCTAACATGTGATCTCTCTTTGAGAATGTTCAGTTTTCACTTCAGAAAAAATGTGTTATCATCCTGTCTTATGGAGTGTTTGTGGATGTCTGTCAGATCCAATTGGTCTCTAAGATTGTTTACATCTTCTGTTTTCTAATTTGTCTTCTGTCTAGTGATCTATTCATTATTATAATGTGGTGTTGAAGTCTGCTATGATTGTGTTACTGTTTACATCTTCCTTCAGTGCTGTCAATGTTTGCTTTAGATGTTTGAGTATTCTGCTGTTAGGTGTATTTATAACTGTTACACTGTCCATGTGAATTGACCTTTTGTGAGTATATTATGTCCTTCTTTGTCTCTTTTAACAATTTTTGAGTTAAGGTTTCTTTTGGTTGATATAAGGATGCCCACCTCACTCTCTTTTGGTTATCATTAAATGGGTTATCATTTTCCTGTCATTTCACTTTCAGTGTATGTTGTGCCATTATATTCAAAGCAAGTCTTTTGTAGACAGCTACTTTGTTCTTTTTTTTTGAGACAGAGTCTTGTTCTGTCCCCTGAGCTGGAATGCAGTGATATCACTACAGCTTGCTGCGACCTCTGACTCCTGAATGGCTCACGATTCTTCTTGTTAGGCCTGTGTGGATGTTCTCTGGTCCCCTGGTTCCCAGTGTCGAGAATGAGTAGTGGTGCCGAGCTGAGCCAGTGACAGAGTAGTCACAGATGCAGAGCAATCTCACACAAACATGTTACAGGAAAACCAGAGAAACTGTAGGAAGTGAAAGTGAAACAGGAAGGTCCACAAAATGACACAAAGTGAAATTCTGTTCCAGAGAAAGAGGGACAAGTCGGTCCACCTGGGTGAGGGAAGGCCCAAGGCCCGAAAGTCTGAACACACTGCTGTCTTTTACGTGCTCACTGCTTTGTCCTGCCTTTCTCCTGGCCGGACTGGCTTCCATTTCTCACCGTTGAGGTGATCTGCAGGTTGTGGTTATAGAGCAGATCACATAACTGGTTATATAACAGGTCAGTTATGTAACAGTTTCCCTTTCTACTCCTGTGTCTTCCCCAGAATCCTTCACTGAACGTTGCCCCCACGCTGTCCTAAGTAGATGGTAATGAGCCCTAGGTCAATTAAAGGTGACAAGAAACTCCTTACTGTGTATGTTCCTATCAAGAAACAATTTTCAGTTGTAATTTGGTTCCTACCTTCACTTTGGCTCCCATTCTCTGCATTTAGCCACGTCCTTGCTACCTGAATACCATCTGGCATTCCTAACACTCTGGCTTCAGCATTTCATGAAACTGGACTACAGAAGTGAACCACCATGTGCAGCTAAGATTTGTATTTTTTTTCTTTTTTTTTAGAGATGGGATCTTATTCTGGTCTTGAACTCTTGGCATCAAGATCCTCCCTTGTTGGCCTCCCAAAATGCTAGGATTATAGGTACAAATCACTACCTATCCAGCCTGGATTGCATTTTTAATCAATTTTTTAAAATTCTCTTCAAGATACATCTCATGTGCCCCAAGACTCTGCAAAAATTGTGAAGAATAAGTTGCATCTTCTTTGACTGATGAACTCCACATATTTTTAAATATTTTATATACCAACTAGCACAAATCTCAAGGACAGGAGAAAAACTTTATTACTTTAGTCATGAAATCAATTTGGCTGTAAGATCTGCTTTCCTAGCAGTGAATACAAAGTGCACCCAGCCAGGAAGCATTAGTGGATCACAAAGCTTGACATAGCATATCAGCAGCCAGCTAGTCACTTATGCAAATTAGAATAAATTGATGGAATAGATTAAATATAATTTTGTACACTATACACTTTTTTAAAAGAGGGCCATTGCATAATGTACAATGGCTTATTTTTCCTCTGTTAAGCATCTTAAGGCTGTGAGACTGACATTACATTTTAAATCAACTTGGCAGAAAGTTTGGTATGGTGTTTAGTGCGTGTTTATTCAACCATACATTCAAACATGTTTTAAGTACTAAAATTTTCCAGGAATGATGCAAATGAGGATATAAAAATGATAGGTACGAATCTTGCCCCCACTGAACTTATACTTTTGTCGAAGAAGATACACATAGAACTGATGAATCCTGTGTTAGAAGTAGGGGCATACTCCTGTGTAGTGGAACCAGGGGAAGGAGAGGTCCTCACATAACTGAGTTGAATGAAACCATATGCATAAATAAATTGGCATTGCCACACATCTTTTCTCAAGTGTATTCCAGATGTGTTACAACATGCTTGTACACACAAGCATGTGGACACACGATTTACCAAAAGCCAGACTTTCTCCACCAAGCCAGCTGAATACTGAGAAGCCCTACAGTGTAACAGACCTACAGATGACTGTTTATCTTAGCTACTTTGCTTCCCAAAGCCAGAGAATGTCCTACATAGCTTAACCCTATGTAGCATACCCATATTTATGTTTTCCACTAATGTATCCACACGTGCAAGTTAAAAATAATACAGATAACTTTCTAGGATAAAAATTACCTAAAGTTAATTAAAATTAGCAGTGATTGGGCTTAATGCAGAAAAATAAGATTGTAAACAAAATCAGAGTAAAAGTTGGATGGAATCTTAGTGAAGCATCAATACTTTCATAAAGTAACAAAATCAGAATTTGAACTATTCAGGCTGATCTGAAAGAGGGATTTGCACATGTTCATTCATGAGTGATTGACATCTTAGAGAAACATTCATTAATTTTTCTGATGGTGCAAGGTCGGCATTACCCCAAACTCCAACCCGGGTACACTTTGTCATTCTCTGGGAGGCCTGCCATCTCTGCTGTAATGATCAATCACCTAGCATAACCTCTTACCTTTATTAATTTCATCTATTCTTTGATCACTTTTACTCCCAGAGAACCAAGAAAGCGTATTTTAACAAATGGAGCTTGCCATTTAGAGCTTAGTTTTATATCCTCCTCAAGGCATCTTAACTTCAATTAACTAATTTAATAGTAAATGAAACAAAGGCTAGTTAAGTAGCTCTTTCTGTTGGCAACCACCTCCCCCTAAGAAAAACAAAATAGATTTGTGCTTTGTTGCTTATTATTATTTACTGTGAGGCTAAATAACTTCCTAAGTGTTGAAGAATTTATTATTTGTCAATTACTGCATTCCTGAGGAATGGATTAAAATTGTAATTCATCTTAATATATACTAATGGTTACTATTCCTAAGTAAAGTTTCCCAATCGTGAAATAGCTCAGCATTTTTTTTTTCTGGTTAAATCTTGGGTCCAAGACCATTTCCTTAAAGAAAGTATTATCACAAAGAATGCAAGGTTCAAAGTTTATCATATCAGAATTCTATGACTTCAGTGGTACAAGCCCTGTAGAAAACATAAAATCAAGCGTGTCTTTACAACACGATGAAGCAGTTCCACCCCCGCATGCTCACCTAAGACACGAAAATGCAGAATGTGTGAATGACAATTATCAATAAGAGCCACACATGATAGGCTTTATTCGTAAAGGCTAAAAAATGTAAGCCAAAGGGTTGATAACTTAATTGATGAGTAGATCACAAATTTTGGGTTAACCATAGTATAGAATATTACTCAATGACAAAACAGACAAAATGGATGAATCTGAAAAACATTATACTGAGCAATTTAAGTCTAACACTAAAGTCTCTCTATGTGCTGTATGATTGTATTTAATTGAAGTTTTAGACAATCCAAAATTATAGTAGCAGCATGCCCACGATGGCCTTGGAACATGGAAGAGGACAGGCGGGAGGGGATTAGTGCAAAGGGCTCCAGGAAGCTATTTTAGGTGAGAGATTGGTGGTCTGACTTCGCTGTGATACGTGTTTGCTTGGTAGTTTACAAAGCATTAAGTTGTACACTTAAAATTGGTGGATTTTATTTTCCGTAAATACTGCCTTAAAAACACAAAAAAGAAGAAAATAATTAAATGATTTTGTCTTTGATCCCTGGTGTGAGTTCCCCAGACTGCGTGTTCTGTGGAAGAGCAGGTGGTTTATTTCAAATCAAAAAGGAGGAGGGATGAAAATATATATGTAGATGTGTGTAGGTACATGTATACATACACACACACAGTATTTCTTGAAATAATTAAATGTGTAATCAAATCTTTAAATCTCTAAAAACTTGGTGATCGGCAGCATTTTACATATTGTGGATGAACACCTGCAAGAAAAATCTGGTTCACTTTTATGTAAATATTACATAGACAATTTCTTGTAGGTTTTATATATGATTTTATTTAAAATAACTTCTTTATGAATTAACTGCTCTTCGTAGGATATTTAAAAAGGCGGATATGTTTATTAGACTGAGAATAGGCAGCGGCCTATAAATCTCTACGGCTACAATGAATGATGGTCCAGAATGAGCAACAGCATTTATTTCTCTGTAAATTGCACTGCTTTCATGTTATTCCACATTGTAATTATTTATCCTAATGCATTTTGGGATAGTCCAGAAAATGCCAAGACATCACTTTGCTAGAAAAGTATTTGATCTCCCAGAGAACAAAACTGTTAGGTACTCCTTGAGATAAACGAATTAGAATCACTCAAAGATGGCCTGAAGACTTGAATTCGCAGTCCATTAGTCTTGTAGGTGGATTTAAGTCATAGAAAGCGCCTCAGTGCTGTTGTTTTTCTCATATTTTCTGCATCTAAAATGGTAAAGCGGCTTCGCCCAACCCCCGCAAAGGTCTCTGGTGCCACATAAGGTTTTGTTATAATGGTAGATCTACTTCGACTTCCCATGAATGAAACTATGATGCCTTTCTTTTTGCTTAGGATGCATTTACTTAACTTCATCCCAAAATGTACTGACTAATAAGAATTGATACTTTCCATCAATCTTTTCTCATTTTAATTATAATTACTCTGTTTCAGAAATTATACTGTCGTTAATTCCAAAATCATCGTGGTCACAATAAGGCCTGAACCCAAAACGACCGATTCGTTTCTGGAGATAGAACTGGCTCATTTGGCTAATGTAAGTACCATCCACGTGGCACTGGGTTGCTTTGGAATTACCTTTTAAAGAGTGTTACCTGTCGTTCTTTTTACAGATAAGACCAGAACACATCTTCTTGACTTTATAGTCACAAAGAATAGAAACAGAATGCCATGTTATTCAATGCTTTTGTTTGTGATAAAATTCCCTTTAATTCATCTAAGAAAATAGTTTATAAACTGTTTGTCAGGGCACAAATCTTTTTTTTTTTTTTTTTGGCAGTTTTTGGCCAGGGCTGGGTTTGAACCCACCACCTCTGGCATATGGGGCCAGCGCCCTTCTCCTTTGAGCCACAGGTGCCACCCTCAGTGCACATATCTTTACCAAGCTCTCTGCTAGGCACTGGGGAAAACCAAGTGAATAAGAGTCTAACTCACTATTTGATAGGGAAGAAAGACTGAATTTAAGTCACATGCAGCAGCAAAAGCTGTAAACATGGGACAGAGGGGATGACTAACTCAGGGGGAGGCATATCAGATGACATTTAAAGTACTAAGTCAAGGAACAGGAAAGTTTTCTTGTAAGAACCTGGCTGCTCCAGTATGACAAGAAATGCCTCATAACTTACTGAGTCCGACCTACAGATTTCAGGTCTCCATTTCTCCTTTGCACGTTCACTTTAAATACTTAAATAATTGGCGGGTAAGAGCAAGGAAGGTAATTCCTATCATCTCCTTCCTTCCTAGACTTTTATACTTCTGTATTAAAATAAGGCACTCTCATGCTTTACATGTGCTTATATATATTTTTTTTATTCTTTGCAAAGTTCCATGAAGTTCAAAAAATTAATAATAATAACTGGAAGCAAAAAGCAATTATGTCATTTTCCCAAGTTCATATAGTTGATGAATGACATAACCAAATTTATACTCACAGCCTTTCAGCTGCAAAACTTTTGTATTTTCTGCTATTGCTGAACTTCTGATTTTCTCCCCAAGAAATCAACCTTCATTTTATAGAAGAATTGTACTCATCATCCCGTGAACCACTTTTGACTATGAAGCCTTGGGCTTTCTAGATTATTTAATAAAAACTTCAAATCTCTCTGCAATAACTTTCAAACATCATGGTTAATATTTAAACTGTTAGGTCTTTTCCGGCTTCTGCCAGAATTTAACCATATTGGTTCTATCTAACCTCAAGAATGTGTTTTATTTCTATAATATCTACCTGCTCTTACCTTAGTATAGCACCAATCTCCTCACCACAAGGAAAACTGTGTGGAAGATACTTTTAACACCTGAGCATTTGCTTTTGAATCAGGACTTTATTCATGTGTTCAAAGGTTTTAATGAAAGTATTTATCTATTTGTTTGTTTTAATTATTATATTTTCTGGACAGTTACAAGTGTTGGTGAAAGGTAGTAAGAGACATTTCCCTGCGTCATTTTAGAGAATTATTGAAACAGCACATCAGATTGGAATCTGTGCCCTGCCTCTTGTTCAGAAAACACTCTGACAAAGAACACTGATAAGACTTTTCTAAGTAAAGATGAAATTATTATTTAGAATTAAAGAACATGTCAAAGAAGAGACTCTTTGAACAGTTGAAAAAAGAGAAACCTCAAAAATAATTTTGATTAAACAGTCTGACTGTTTTAGTTAAATAAAACTATTTGAAATGAACATTTTTAAGGTTGGAGTCCCTCTTTTCTCTATGGGGATTATATTTTGTCAGCCAACGTAGAAAAGAGATAAATAATATACAAGGCTCGGCGTCTGTGGCTCAAGTGACTAGGGCACCAGCCACGTACACCTAAGGTGGCGGGTTCGAATCCCCAGCCCAGGCCCGCCAAACAACAATGATGGCTGCAACCAAAAAATGGCTGGGCGTTGTGGCGGGCGCCTGTGGTCCCAGCTGCTTGGGAGGCTGAGTCAGGAGACTCGCTTGAGCCCAGGAGTTGGAGGTTGCTGTGAGTTGTGATGGCATGGCACTCTACCCAGGGGGATAGCTTGAGGCTCTGTCTCAAAAAAAAAAAAATAATATACAAAACATCTGCTTTCTGCATGTGGAAAACATAGCGTAGGATTGTCAGATTTTACTGTGGACCAGGCAATGTTGGAATGGCAAAGAAAGTCAGCACACAGGAATGATGAGGTCATTGCCACAAGTCACACAGAATTAATTCTGTGTCTTGCAAGATTTTGAGTAAGTGAAATAACCAGATTCCTTATACACACACACACATTCTCTGACTATATAGACAAATCTGTTACAAAAAGGGGGTGTGGAAGGGAGAAGAAGGGGAAGGATTTACTCTTGGAGGGAGAAAGGCCCAAGCACTCCTACTTCAACTCCCCGCTTGGGTGCCCATCACTGTGTGTCCTCAGAGGACACCCCAGTTCCACCTACACAGCTGAGTATCGCTGGACTCCATCTATTTAAAACATCCACTTCACTGTTCACTGTACTATATATTTATTTACTCTATACTATAAAAAAAGCCTTCTGGTTCACCATTTTGAATTTTTAATGCTTGTTATAGTTAGACTTATTTTAGCATCCAAAATTAGATTTTTAGACTTTGTTGTTCATTGAGGGAAGAGACTTATGATTGATTTATTGAATATCATATTTATTATAAGTCTTCTAATGATATGTCCTGTATACCAGTATCAGTTTATTTCTATTGCAGAGAAAACCAAAAGGTCTCTCTATATAGATAGATCTTATATAATGATCTTAACTAAAATGCGAATGAAAGATCTTAAACAGGGAAACTGAAGTTGATTAAAACAAGCCAAAAACTTCATACATACACTTACTGTTTTACTATTTTAACTAGTACATGGACTTTATGAACAGCCTATGTACATAGAGACATAGGCATACTGGGCCCTCAGGGTGTGCATTGATTTGATCTGCAGATCAAAAATATTTGAGAAAAAAATTAATAAAAAACTATAAAAATAAAATATAATACAATATGAAAATATAGTATCAAAACTATGTACATAGCATTTATATTGTCTTAGGTCTTATAAGTAATTTAAAGATGATTTAAAGTCTACAATTGCATGTGCATAGGTTATATGCAAATCTACATGAGACACTCGAGCATCTGTGGATTTGGTATCTGTAGCAGTTCTGGAAACAATCCCCTGTGAATAATAAGGGGCAACGTTATGTATGTTTGTGTCATCAGCCTCTCTCTCTCTCTCTGTCTGTCTCTCTGTCTATCATCTATCTATCTCAGAGTTATCCATATGTATATGTATCTATCAAACCATTGTTATTGCCTTCAAAATTGAGCTATTTGAGGTATGACATACCTTTCATATCTAATATATTTTCACTCATTTTCTAATATCAAAAGTACCTGCTGCACTTCCCTGAGCTCAGGAAGAATAACTTGAAAATCGCATCTGTTTCATAATAATACCATGTGAACAAGAAGGAAGAGTGGGGATTAATAGTTATAGTGAGCCCAAGGAAAACCCTGTTAGCGTTTTCTGAAGGAAACGTGTTCTTGTAAAAGGCATTTTAACAAATAGCATTTATAGTATGTTAAGTATAATAACGCCCTTGGGAATAGTAGGTATAGGTAATGGAATATGGAACCTAGCAATTCTACATGGTGTTTAGCAAAGTAGTTTTAACTAGCTCGTAAGTCATTGATTAGTACAACTCTATTCTCAATCCAGTCATTAAGTCTTACGGCTTCATTGCCATGATCTGTAGAGTTGGCATTTGCCTTTAAGAAATACCAAATTTATATTTTCCAAGAAAATAATTTCATTTTTTATATTTCTTAAGGTTTCTTTCGAGTTAGCATTATATTTATCAGTTGTTAGATTCTGTAATACATAAGGAAAGTTAGTTTATTGAGACTAATTCCCAAGACCTAAATGTGACTGTAGTCACAAATTCCAAATTTGCAAATTGCAGTACAATTTGCAAATTGTAACTACCCCCCAGAATTTGGAATTTCCAATTTTGTAGTAAATTAGATCTTCGTGTACACAAACATGCACACACACACTGTTAGGATCCTGTGAGTCTGACAGTTCTGGGTCTTCTGTGATGTTCTGAGGTGAATAGCATCACAGTTTTTAAAGATGAGTTAGAAGATTTAAACCATGCCCTTAGTTATCTCATGTGCTATCAGCTTTGCAAGCCTGAACCATGCATTCTTTTTCCAAATAAAATGCAGTTCCATTTCCAATGGAAACAGTGGACCATCCTGGCTTACGGTGTAATTGCCTTGTTAACAAATCTCTCCCTCTGCCCAGCAGTTTTATGGTCTAGGTCGGGTGGTCCTGGTGTCTTTCAGGGTCGAGAGATACCTCTCAGTTTTGTCTGTACTTCTCAAATCGGTCATATGCAAAACAGAAATCATGGGAATTGGTTTTGCAGGTTTTGTTTTCCTTTCCATATTTGCTGGCGTACTAACAGCATCAAGGTAACAAATTAAGAGATTTGTTTCATGTGTATAAACTAATTTTAAACTGAAATTAATCATGAGCCAAGGCCTTTGTAGATCATAGTGGAAAACACAGTGGACGGCTGTAATAAATGTGCTTGTTACCCTTAGATAAGCGTGAGAAACAATAAAAGGAATTCCAACATTATCCAGTGGGGATTTTCACGAATATAAAGTCTAGTAGCCTAAGGAATTGAGAATCAGTTGGCAAAGCTTTAAAAAGTTCAGTCTGTGCACCTATAATTTTTACAAAGAGGGTTTTGTATACTTTTGTTTTGTAAATTACTTTCCTACCCTACCTTTCATCTGTTTGGAAAAGATTTCTGATGTTTTGTCTGCTTAAAGCTCTTGGTAGTTTTTATGGAGAGTCTTGAAATGCTAACTAGACAAGAAGATTGATGGCTCTGCCAACAGCTGAAATTGAGATACAAATTGTTCTCTAGCTACATTTTTTTTTTTTTGTTATATCCTAAATTCCTAAACTTGAGTAAGCATCCTTCTCACATTTTGAAATTTGGTTTATTTTTATTCCTAACACATAACTGATATTCTTCAAAAAGATTTTAGAATGGTTGTGCTATTGTTGGTCCAGAGGTCCACAAACTTTTTAAGAGTCAGATAGTAAATATTTCAGGCATAAGAGCCATAATGGTTTTGTCACAAAACTCAAATATGCTGCTTTGGTGTAAAGGCAGCCACAGACAATATATCAACAAATCAGAGTGGCTGTGTTCCAACAATATGTAGTTCACAAAAATAGACGACAGTTCTGATTTGGCTCATGGGCTACAGTTTGTCAACACTGTGTAGTAGGAAGAATAATGACCACCCCAAAATGTCCACATCCTAATATCCTATGAATATGATACGTATCAAAGGAACTTTTGTGTGATTACACGTCAAACGAGACTTGTATGTTGTGTGTCAGAGGAACTTCTGTATGATGTGATGAAGGGTCAGGGTGTTAAAATGAGGCAATTATCCTAGATTATCTGGGAAAGTCTAGTTTAATTGCACGAGACATCAAAAGTCGAGAACCTTTCTCAGCTCTGGTCGGGGAAATGCAAAGTCAAAATGCCACTGCTGGCTTTGAAGAGGAAGGAAGAGGGTTGCAAGTGAAAAGAGGTGAGCAGCCCCAAACGCTGAAACAGCTCCGGATCGCCAGCTAAGAAGGGAGTGAGGACTCTCACTCCCACAAATATAAGCGTGTCTAAGGACATTCGTCCCCTGATTCTCTAGAAAAGACCACAGTCTTGTCAACACTTGGATTACAGCCTTGTTGAATTCATAATCTGAGACTCAGCTGAGCTTGTAGGTCAGTATTCTGACCTGTGGACACTGAAATAATAAATTCATGTTATTTATGCTGCTGTGCTTGTGATGATATTAGAGTCAGAAAGAGAGGGTAAGCTCAGAAAAAGCCAGGTCATTTTTTTAAGGTAGTATCTTGCCATCTGAAATTTAGAAAATTAAAGAGAGGCAGCGTGGTGTCAGTCAAACAGCCTTTCTCCCATCCACACTCAGTAGATCAGTATCCAATTCACGGGGCAGTGTGACAGACTTATCCTGGAACATCTGACCCAGAGCGCGGCAAATGTCCAGGTAGTTGTGATGAAGTTGCTGCCCTTCTTCACGTCCTTAGGGACTTTCTCTATTTGTTGCTTTGCCTCCAAACACAAGAGATTACTTTTATTTCGAAAGAGCCATGAAAACTATGTGAACGTTCTGAGTTCCCAGACTAGTAGTTTACTTGTGCATATGAGCCCTGGGCCTCAACAGTTTGAATAAAAACAGGATAGGGCAACCACCATGTTATTTTATTTTTTTTAATTATTATAGGTATATAATAGTTGTACCTATTTACAGGGTACATATGATATTTTGATGTATGTTTCCAATGTGGAATGATGAGATCATTGTAAGTAACATATCCATTACTTCACCAAGCCAGAGTTAGACAGAAATAATAAATTATTTCAAAGAATGGAGACGCTAAGAAATAATAATAGCTTACATATTTGGAAATTGCCAAGAAAAACAAACTGGCTTATATGTTTTCACCATGTTATTTCTGTTGTGTGTGTCTCCAAATTTGATGTGGATTAAAATTATAGGTAGTGAACGGTGTGGTTATTACAAAATTCAGATTTCTCGGTTCAGCGTCAATCTCAAAATTCCCAGAGCCAAGGAATCTGCATTTTGAATAAGTATCCCAGTTGATTTTGGAGTAGTTTAAGGGAAACACTTTCAAAACATTTTAAGACAGCAAGAGTATGATTAAGATAGCACGTGCAATTTAAAAACCCCAGAGAAAGGGTAAAGATGCCTACTCACTATTTATTTATTGCCACTTTATTGATATTCAACTTCTTTCAGATCTTGGCTCTCATTTGGTCTTAACTGGTGAAGCCTTTTCAATACAAAGTTGTAATCCGCTCTATCTCCCCAGTCATTCCCACCCTCTCTGATTTACTTTTCATTCTTAGAACATGTTACTAACATATTATATAATGTATTTACTTCTTGATATATTTTTGTCCCGTCTTCTCCCTGCCTCCTTCACTGTAGTGAAGTTTATGAGGCAGTGAATGTGTTTAGTTCAACCTTGGATCACCACAGTCCATCCAAGGGTGCCTGGGACGCAACAGGTGTTTACTAAATCATTTCGGCATGAAGGAGTAAATATGGAAGAATGGACTTGTTTTGATCATGACCCTGGTGTTTTCTTTTTACTTCTATGCCTTGGGAGAGCAATTTAACATCGTGAGTGTTCCATTAAAAAAAAGAATTTGGGAGAGAGATTTGAAAGAATAAGATGAATTCACTTAGAATATCAGTCTAGAATCTTTGAGAACTAGGGCTACAAAGGATATCTGAATCCCCTGTTTTAGAAATAAGAAAGCAAAAGTTATGTAATCCAAGGAAAAAGTGACACAGAAATACATTAACAACTCTGGGGATACGGTCTACTGTTGAGGCCTTACAATTAAGTTCGTGAACTCATCCTAGAAAAAGTGCTACATGCCTCGTTGCTGAGAATTGCCACATTTACCTTCAAAGTTCCAAAGTCCTCCCCTAGGGAAGCTGTGTAAGGACGCCAGTGCCTAATCCACCCTTCAGAGCAATTTTGGAAATCATTTTCTGGAATGATCATCAGAGCTGTTGTCATACAAAGTCAGATAATTAACTTCAGGAACTTGTCCTAGAAAAAGTGCTTTGAAGGGTAGACCAGGTGCTGGCACTGGTGCATCGTTTCCCAGGGGAGGTGCTTTAGGGTGACCAGAGTTATATTTAGGAATAGGGTGGGCAGCACTTTTTCTAGGCTGAGTTCATGAACTTAATTATCTGACCTCACATTGATTCGGTTGATGTTTACACAGAGAAGTGAAAGAAAATAGCAAAAACAATTCAAAGCAGTGTGTATAATACCTATTCTAATTAGAAAATGTGGGTTGTGGTACATTTTTAGAATACTTAAGATGTGTAAGTATAAATATTTTTAACATGTGTTCACCTATGCTATTCGGAATGTTGCCAAGCGAAGCAGGTTTTTGCCAAAAAACATGTTTGTCGACAATTAGCGTAACTTTTTCAAAAGTTTTTGAACACATGTAGGTTTAGTATTTAATATGCCAATTACATCTTGGTTCAATTTATCTTCTTTAATCAATTTGCCTTGTTTCCCTGGCGATTTTTGTTGCTTCGTGTGAGGCATTGCTGGCAGCTATTTCTGCAGCTTAGTTTACAGCTCGCTTATTTTTCTCCTATTCTGCTTTTATATTTTACTATATTCTCTATCGGGCTCACCATTTCCTGCTATTGGTTTTCTGTAAATTCCTCATAACAGTTCTTGTAGCAAAGGCCCTTTGAAAACAGTATGTGAAAATTACAACAAATGTTTTACGAGTAGTTTCTCAGCAGAACCGTTTAGGGATTTTTTAACGTTTAGAATTCATTTGCCATTGGTTTTTGCCTTGGTTGCCACCTATAGTCTTATCCTACCCATCCTACCTCTTACCTAATCCTACTTCTTAGGTCACCAGCCTACCCAGGCACTCAGATTCTTCTAATTTGTTCTGCTGATTTTTCTCAACTTCAAATGTTTACATGGTTGGCCTTAGCTCACAAAATTACACACCGGTAACTACACTAGAATAAATGTTTACAAACAGGGGTCTGTTTATCATGTAAATCCCGATCTGTTTAGTGAGGCACAAGATTGAATGGTGCATTCAGCAACCTACAATCATTTCACACGGGTGGCGATCAGATGTTCCTAAGGACAGAAGTTGAGAAGCCTGCGATGAGGGCCTAAGAAGTAAGGAGCAAAGGTACAGGGAAAAACTCAACATTGACAAAGGCAAAGAAGAAGAACAGAAGAATATTCCTCATCTTTACCCTTTGAAAGTATAAATTCATTTCTTTAGAGTGGTAAAAAAAAAAGAAAGGAATATCCAAACAATTAATTTTGTGTTTCTTTTCTAGTATTATTTCCTTGTATTGTAACCTCTTGTGAGCAATAATAACTGGGCAATGTAAAGCCTATCATCCGTATCTTGTATTAGTTTATATAGAGATTTCACTCAGTATAAATTACATGTTACTAAAAGCGGTGATCTGGATTTAACAGGTCTGTTATCAGTCAGGCCCCTCAGCTACACTCGATTAATCCCATACTCTCCGATGTGCCATTCCAAGCTTAATTTGCTATTTACAAAGTTCTCTGAACTCCTCAGAACAAAACCCTGGATAAATATAGCATAATTGTATGACCACATTTTATGTATGCCGAGCATTTGTCAGAGAGTCCCAAGTCATATGCAAAATCCAAGTAAAACCAGATAATGTCTCATAAGGTAGAAACCAATTTGAAGCACTATGTCCATTTTCGTCCCTTGAATGTGGAGATTTATACCTTCTATAAGCACTAGACTCACTTTTTCTGTAAAACTAATTGTAATGAGCACAGACCATGTCCTCTGTTTCCCACCTGTCACTGACCCAGTAAACTGTGACTAGTGGTATTAAAAACACATTTCTCTTGTGTTGTTATAGAAGCTTTCCCCCGGTATGTTCCTCATCTACCTCTATGGGACCTTGACATTTTTTTCAGGGAGGACAATGTTTTTTATGTTCTTAGGTGATAATACAGAAATATAAGCATTAGATAAGAAGTAAGATTCCCTTGGATTAAAAAGAGTCCTTGATGGATTTCAGACAATAGTTTCAGTGCTGCAACATTGGAGGTAGCCAACTATTTCAATTTAAATGAATAATAAATAAGGCTGGGACAGATTTCATCTATTTTAGAGTAGTGAGTTTAATTTTTTTTATTTCTAGAAAAATTCTAGAACAAACCCCGAAAACAGCATTTAGAAAGGTACAGCTCACCAAGAGCCTCCCTAGACCTTCCAAGATGGTGCTTTGTCCGGTGACACTCCAGCGATTACTTAAAGCCCAGACTGAAGCTTGAGGACCAGGTGATATCTTGCTGGCACTGACTGCCCATGTCTACCTATAGAAGGTTGCCAGGGACCTGTTTCAGGACTGTATGTTTTAAAATCCATTTGCCTGTTCATTATCTTTATCAATGACTTGATTGGATGAGGACACAAGTAATCATGCTTTTTTTTTTTCTTAATGATGCAAAGCTTGGAAACAATAATGAATATGTAGATTGCCCAAATCAGGGTTTAGAAAGTCTAAATTGACTGCAGTGTGTGAGTAATACCTGTCACGATCAAGAAGAGTCTACCAAAATACCCGATATAGTCTTAGTTTTCATTACTAGGGATATGACTCCTAAATTGGAGAGGTAATAGTCCCACTTTGCTCTTCACAGGGGAGGCAGAAGTGGATGATTTCCCTAAATGCATTTAAA
Organism: Otolemur garnettii; assembly: GCF_000181295.1. Lineage (NCBI taxonomy): Eukaryota > Metazoa > Chordata > Mammalia > Primates > Galagidae > Otolemur > Otolemur garnettii. Next base: position 12,666,549 of record NW_003852430.1, read on the forward strand.
AGGGCGTGCTCCAGGAAATGAGTGGCAAGGACGATAAGAGGACTTGAAACACACAGAACATGTTTAATACATAAGGGGAAGACTCTTCAGGGGTAGGACAGAACCTGTAGTTACGCATCTCTCAAGGAAAAATTGCGTAAAGGAAAAATTATTAAGTTAGTTTCCAAAGGGCAAGATAAGGGCCAAAGAAAGCGCACAGGCGGATGTGAAGAGAAAATAGTCCAACAAGTGGAACTCTTCAAGGCGGAAAATATTTGAATAATCCAGTGTGAAAACTCATTGTTTCTTTCTGAAGGTCATGATGGGTACTCCATATATAATTATCAAACTAAATTTAAAATCAACATTTTTACTTGAAGTTTTGTTAGACATGATCCTATACAAATATTATTTATTAGTTAACCTTGCAGGTCAACAAAGTCTTTGAAAATGGTTACATTTTGTCTCGAGGAAACACCAGTTAAAGGCTAAAGATAGATGAGGGTAGTGATTGTACCTGTGTGTAATATAAGATGGTTCCCTGTGACTTAAATAGTGTGAGTGTTTTGGTTTTCTTAAAGAAAGTAACTTAGCAATTAATATTTTAGAGTTATAAATATATAATTGAAATCATCAAATAATAGACTTATGGTCTATGACAGCTTCACTTGTAATTTTCAACAAAACTAAACTTGGGTTGTAATATTTGGAATACATGTATTGTTTTCATAGACTTTTATAAACTGGTCACAAAATCTATGAGAAAGGAACAAGTTTCTTATAAAATATTGAGATGGAATCTTTAACGTGAATTGCTGCCAGGTGAAAAAATCTGCCATTCTGTTCCCATTTCACATAGTCCTTCAGTCTTCTGTATATGGGCTCAAGATACATTTCTTGTTTTTCTGCTTATTTTTTAGGGTACTCTGAATCCCTACTGTGTGTTGTGGGATGACTCAAAAACGTAAGTGACAGATGTTTCCTTACCTTACTTAGGACTAAATATTCACACCACATTAAGATATTTCAGCAGCCTGCCAGTTAGGAGTGTTATTCAGCAGGATGTTAGACTCAGAGAGAAAACGTTCCCAGTTTTGAATCTCCGGACAGCATGATGAATGTGTTTGTGGGGCGATGATGCCATCAGGTTACATCTCAAGACAGGATTGCATTACCTAATGTGTAAGGCGCCTGGCGATGCGAATTCCACAAGGATTGTTTTAAAAGCTCATTGTACCATTTGTGGAGGCCCAGTCACCTTTCCCACATCTTGCCCCAGTAATTCAGCTTAGCAAGGCAGAATAGAATAGCAGCGTGTATGGTCATTTAGCTAAGACATGAGCTTAGCACGGCAGAATAGAATAGCAGCGTGTATGGTCATTTAGCTAGTACATGACTTGCATGACCTTGAATCTATTATCAGGGTAATGCAGTTATTTATTTTGGTCCTTCTAAGTTGTTTTCTTATAAAAACATTGAGTGACATTTAACTTTTATTCATATACTTGATGAATTCATGCAGACAAAAGAAAATAATTATATGCTAACTAAGGATGAGTCATCTTTCACATATTTTTTGTTTGTACAAATAATTACGGCGTATCTGGGCAAAATCATCTTTATTTCATTACCAATTCTATGAGATTTTAATGCCTCAAAGGGTAGAAAAATCCATTGTGAAATCTTAGTCAAACTCCTCTACTTTAAATATGTGAGTAGTTTACAGCTACGTTTTTGTTTTGTTTTCATGGAGAGAGATAAACATCAATCCACTCCAGGAGCTGCTGCCCCTCTCTGTGTGTGGTCAGGCTGAGCACCCCACTGGTGGAGTCTGTGTATGCTGAGAATTTCCCGGTGTTCCTCACCCCAGGTGTGATTCACATCTGAGGTTTTAAGATGTTCCCTGCTCCTCCCCAGAAAATCGAAAAGAGGGATATTTTTAGAATCTGTAGGAAAGGATGCAACCCCCTGGTGATTTGCTCAGTCCTGGGGTGCTGATGCAAAGAACCCGGTATTACAGTTAATACTGTTGAACATTGTTTTTGCTGTAGTGTCTGTTTGGCGAGGATCCCCTACTTCTAGGATCTTTAGTCCCACACGCAGAATTCCAGCTTCCCCTGGTGACAGCAGGAGCTGGATGGCCTTATGGATTGTCATTGTCCTTGAAACCCCATAGAGAAATCCATGCCAGTAAAGTTTTTACGTGTTTTGCTCTCTCTACCAGTAGCCAGAGAAGACTTTGGTGGTATATGGGGTATACCCCACAGGGATGCTTAGTATGTTGTGTAGCCGAGGGAAAAATACCATGTACAGAAATTTAATTGAATGTTTTCTGCTCAGGAAAAATGTGCTACCTCAAGCTCCTGATTATAGCAACTTGCATAACTCTGTGAATAACAGCAAACCTTGATTTAGTTTTATTATCTTGTTACTGGTAGACGGTACGTCTGTGTTGACCTAAATAGAGAGAAGAGTGAGTTTAGTTATTCCAACAGCCCCTTGGGACCAGTAAAGGGACTCTCCAAAAAGAAACACTCTCCTATTTTGTGCCTCCTGTTTGCTTCCTTCCGCAGAAAGTGTAAAGTGTTAAGTTTAATTTAAAGTCTAGTTGATAAATCTGTTGGTGTCCGAGGTCAACGTTCACCTTAGGAATCAACCACACACCCCTTTCCCTGACCCCTGCTGCTAACAAGACTCTGACCCATCATGAGGAACCTGCCTCACCTTTACTAAAGGCGACTTTCTAAGTTGTCCTTGAAGAAGAGTATCTGGGGAGAGGAGAAGGGTTAGTTGTCTTTCCAAGAAGATAATCTCAAGACATCAGTGTAGCTACTGTTTCTTTGATGGATCAGAAAAGTGATCAAGAAGCTTCCCCTTAAGCTACATCCCGTCACACTTTTCATCAGACTGTTTCATCTTTAAAATTGTTTTTCTGGATGAGGTTTAAATAATAAAGTTTAAACCAATGTTACTTCCTTTCTTCACATCTGTTGTTCTGTTTTGTTCATGTCCGTGTGTACAGTAGTTTTACCAATGCAATGATTTAGCTTTGAGTTAGGCCCTTTAACTGTAATCAGTAGTGAAGAGATAGGGCTGTTTCTTTTTATATACAAAGGGGCTGACTTTAATGATATTTTCAAGTGTTAAAATTAATATTAGAAGTTGTGTTTTAACTGTGGCTTATCAAGCGGCTCCTTCATAAAAGTTATTTCAAATTAGTCGTTAATTACAAAAGCAATGAATGAGGATCTTGTACAACCTGCAAGACTTTAAGACATAACCGTTAGGTTAAAGGCTTCTCAGTCATTATTATTGAGGGTTTCTGCACCCACGCCTACACCCAAAGTTACCCTTATTTACATTTTCCTGTGCGTACTTTTAGATATCTATGTATCGGCGTGTATGCAATTGTAGATATTGATACTAATACATAAATGTTATCACACTGTAGCATGTAACACTTAGCAACCTCGATTTTATAATCAACATAGGTGTTGGAAATGTTTATATTCTATCACTTATATTTCACTCCAGTACCTGCTGCTGCGTTGTATAGGTATGTCATAATTGACGGAGTATTCTCTGTACGGATTGCTATAGATATGGTTTTTAATTTATTTTCATCTGTAAACTGTGCTTCTGTGTACCTTCTGACATATTCTTCCTTGAGCATGTCCTTGACCACCTCATCCACAGTGTCCCCTACATGCCCTATGTCATCCAATTTTATCTCATTTGCAGCATGCATTTTTTTCTTATTCATTTTCATTCACCAAGAGACACTGTGTCTTTCCTACCTGCACTCCTGCATTCTCTTGGTTCATAGGACACATTCAACAAATATTTGTGGGCTAATTTTACACCAGGGTAAATGTTTGCCTGTTGCCTAGATGCCCTTTAGTTAAAGATTTACTCCCATCTCTGTTTCATTGTATCAGTTCATAAACATGGTTGAGAATGTTTCAGTTTATTACAGGACTAAGATCCCTTATACTGAACTAGTTTTATTTTTTTAAACAAAGGCATTGTGTTTTACTCTCATGAAACACAGCAGTTTTAAACAATTTTAAACCATATTTTGATCTTGCTTTAGCTTTAGCTCACTCATTAACAGGTTACTGAACAATGCTTCATCACATGTGACCCATGAAATAAATCCAAAATAGTTTGCTCACTTCAGAAAGAGGCGTGTTTTAGAGACAAAAATTCTTTCTTTTTTTTCTTTTTCTTTTTTTCTTAAATCATAGCTGTGTACATTAATGCAAAATGGGGTAAAACGTGCTGGTTTTGTATACAATTTGAAATACTTTCATCCAACTGGTTAACATAACCTTCACCACATTTTCTTAGTTATTGTATTAAGATATTTCTATTCTACCCTTAGTAGATTTAACATGTACCCTTGTAAGATGCTCCATAGGTGTGGTCCCACCAATCACCCTCCCTCCATCCATCCTCCCCTCCCCTCCCTCTCCTCTTTCCCCTTCCTCTTGGGCTATAGTTGGGTTATAGCTTGGTTTCATAATAGGGCTGAGTACATTGGATACTTTTTCTTCCATTCTTGAGATACTTTGCTAAGAAGAATATGTTCCAGCTCCATCCATGTAAACATGAAGGAGGTAAAGTCTCCATCTTTCTTTAAGGCTGCATAATATTCCATGGTGTACATATACCACAATTTATTAATCCATTCATGGGTTGGTGGGCACTTGGGCTTCTTCCATAACTTAACAATTATGAGTTAGGCTGCAATAAATGTGCTGGTACAAATGTCTTTGTTATAAGGTATTTTTGGTCCTCTGGATATATACCTAGTAGAGGAATTGTAGAATCAAATGGCAGGTCTATTTTTAGTTCTCTAAGTATTCTCCAAACATCTTTCCAAATGGAATGTATTAGTTTGCATTCCCACCAGCAGTGCAGAAGTGTTCCCTTTTCCCCACATCCATGCTGCCAACATCTCTGGTTTTGGGATTTTGTGATATGGGCTAATCTTACTGGAGTTAGGTGATATCTCAAAGTGGTTTTGATTTGCATTTCTCTGATGATTAAGGATGATGAGGATTTTTTCATGTGTCTGTAGGCCATGCACCTGTCTTCTTCAGAGAAGTTTCTCTTCAAGTCCCTTGTCCACTCTGAGATGGGATCACTTGTTCTTGCTAATACCTTTGAGTTCTCTGTGGATTCTGGTTATTAAACCTTTGTCGGAGACATAACCTGCAAATATCTTCTCCCATTCTAAGGGCTGTCTGCTTGCTTTACTTACTGTGCTCTTGGCTGAGCAGAAGCTTTTTAGTTTGATCAGATCCCAGTAATGTATTTTTGGTGTTGCTTCAATTGCCCAGGGGGTCCTCCTCATAAAATATTCTCCCAGACTGACTTCTTCAAGTGTTTTCCCAGCACTTTCTTCTACTATTTTTATAGTTTCATGTCTTAAGTTTAACTCTTTAATCCAATGAGAGTCTATCTTAGTTAATGGTGAAAGGTGTGGGTCCAGTTTCAGACCTCTAACAGGTCGCCAGCCAGTTCACCCAGCACCATTAGTTAAATACGGGGCCTTTTCCCCACTCAGTGTTTTTAACTGGCTTATTGAAGATCAAATGTGATAAGTAGCTGGGCTCATCTGTAGGTTCTTAAAAATATTTCTTTTTAAATGTTTTCTTTTAAAGTGGTTTACAAAGTTAGCATTAGAATGATTGACAATTTGCACATTTTTTGAGCTACTCTAAATTTGGAGTCAGAGTATTAGATCATTTATGGTGACTATATTCCCTAGAAAGCCTATAATCCTTCCTTTAAATTAAACTGTGCTTCTTCTCTGTGGATCTTGTAGCCATCCATCTGATACTGTCAGGTCTGTAAAGGATCACATTTGCTTTCCAAAAAATGATTCTGACTTTAATTGTAGCTTCTTAACCATGGCTTAACTATTGTTAAACAGTCTTATCAATCCACTTATAATTCATTTGCCTCCCTTGGAGTTGAAAACAAAACCTTATAAGTACTGGACTTCCCCATTTTATACATTTCAAATTGATTTATTGGAGTTGGGAGTAGCAATGGTCACGTCCTGACGGAGACTGATACTAACCTGTTTTTATCTCAAAGGTAGGAAATTGAGTTTGAAGTAATTCCTCTCTTTTGCTTCCATCATCCGTACTTCTTCATAACCAGAAATCTTTCTCTCCATTTGTCATTCATGTTAGAAGTCACCACTTCATGTACCTTACAGGTCACTTCTAGGAAATGTAAGACTAACACCCCAGCTCCCCCCTTTTTTCAGGGAGTCATTACTTTCTTTGCTGTCTGCAGGAGTGGCACACTGATACTTTGGGAAGACCACAAAATTATATACCCTAATCCAAATCTGTTGCCCTTTAAATGTCCAAAGCAATTACACAAAGCATTGATATCTTCTTTCTTTCTTTTTTTTATTATTTTACTTGAGTTTGGAGAGAAATTTAATTGCACATTAACCCTCATCACTGGAACATCCTTTGTAGATATGCAGAGATAATTTTACATTTCCCTTTTTCTACAGCTTTCCACACATGCTTATTTTATGGCTTGTTTTTTTTTATTAAATCATAGCTGTGTACATTAATGCAATCACAGGGTACAGTGTGGTGTTTTCATACACATTTTGAAATACTCTCATCAAACTGGTCAACATAGATCTCATGTCATTTTCTTAATTATTGAGTTAAGACATTCGTACTCTGCTTTTAGAAAGATTCACTTGTATCCTTGTAGGATAAACCATAGAAGTGACCCCTCCAATCCTCCCATCCACCTGCCTCTCCCCTCCCTCCCCCTCCCCCTCCCCATATTCTAAGGCTATAATTAGGTTATAACATTCCTATGAAAGCTATAAATTAGTCTCAAAATAGGGCTGCGTACATTGGATACTTTTTCTTTGCATTGCTTTTTTCGAAACCCAATCTTTTCCCTCCAAAGAATAACAAAATGATACAGTTCTTTTATAAAGCTCTGTTCTAACTGGGATAGAATGGGGGAAATCTAATAAGAACAGAAAATAATTTTTTTTCCAACAGTAATCAAAGAACAAAATAAAAAATCAAAGAAAAGTATTGTTGGAGCTTTACTTTATACAGTAAGTATAAAGGTTAATAAGGAAGATAGAACAAGGACAGCTAATCATGTAGAACAGGCATACTGCGTATTGTGGTCTTACAGTTTGGGAAGAATTGTGGCAGCATTTGTTACAGACTTGCAGTTACCTAACTGGAACCTTTTCTCGAGCAGCAATAAAAAAGGAAAGCCTGTTTTCAAGATATTCAGCACACTCGTTTCCACATTTGGGGGGTTGTAAATGCTTATAACCAAGATTCCAGTAGACAACTATTTCCAGAATTTCTTAACTAGAGACAGAACTTAAAAACCAACTTCAAGAAGTTTTGTTACTTTTGTGGCCTAAATTGGGCTGTTTAAACATGTTAAAATATATCTTGAATACATCATTGCAGCAAGTACTTTGGAAAGAAATCACTTGATTACATGACAAACATAAGGTGTTCAGTCTTCTAAATGAGCATTTTTATACGCACCTCCAAATAGGCCATTGATGTGGTAGATGCCAGCGTGTTTAATCTTACTGTGTAGTTCCTAAGATCATGTTTATTTTTCTGCTATTAGGGTGGTTAAAAAGTAAATATTTTTGAGTGACCTTTGATGTAATTTTGCATCAAAATTTGTAATTTTGCATACAATTTGTAATTTTGTATCCAATGTACACAGCCCTATTTTGAGACTAATTTATAGCTTTCATAGGAATGTTATAACCTAATTATAGCCTTAGAATATGGGGAGGGGGAGGAGGAGGGAGGGGAGAGGCAGGTGGATGGGAGGATTGGAGGGGTCACTTCCATGGTTTATCCTATAAGGATACAAGTGAATCTTTCTAAAAGCAGAGTACGAATGTCTTAACTCAATAATTGAGAAAATGACATGAGATCTATGTTGACCAGTTTGATGAGAGTATTTCAAACTGTGTATGAAAACACCACACTGTACCCTGTGATTGCATTAATGTAACGGCGGAAACAGTTAAGTTACAGATTGCATGAAAGATGTCAGAATTCTGTAGAATTTTCCATTATCCTTTCCTGTCCAATCATTAATTCTCTAATAATATAAAACTGTTATCTGTATGGAGTTAACACATATTCTTCTTAGTAAAGTATCACAAGAATGGAAAAGCAAGTATCCAATGTTCTCAATAATAATAGGAAGCCAGTAGACAAGCGAATATATGCCCACATAAGAGAAAAACTCAATTCATTTCAAGTTGGGGAGAGGGGCAAAAGGGAGAGGGAGAGGGGAGGGAGATTGGGGTGCTCCCACTTAATGAGGACAAGGTTGGGGTATGTGGCACATCTTTTGGGTGTGGACAGAACTACAAGAGGACTCTACCTAACAAATGCAAATATTATGACTTAGTTGTTTAAATCCTAACATTAACCCGAAATAATTATGTGTATATATGTATATAAAACTATTTATGTTTTGCATCCCTTGATTATATTCTTCCTGACAGAAGTGAAAATACCTGAACTTTACATTATCAAAACACTAATCCTTGTAAATTAAAGTAAAACTTAGCATCTCCAAAAAGTGAAATATTATGTTACAGTAAATTATATTAATTCTCTACTTGAGAGCATTTAGCTGTAGATTTTAAGATTTTTTTTGTTGACAAAATGTTTCTGTAAGTAAAGAAACCATGCTATTTTAAAAGCACTACAGAAAAAAGTAGGAAAATATTAATTTTCCTAAAAATATATAATTAAAGATTCACTAGTAGGAAACTAAATGAAACGTTTACATTTTGCTTTTCTGGTTTATACTATATGTTACATTTTGAGGCTTTGAGACATCCACAATTGTGTGTTTTTTCATAAAGCCATTATAATACAAAATGCCCTTATATTAGCTTCAGAGAAATTTTTAGTTTTCATCTATTGAAATGTTTGTTTATTTTTAGAATGTTTTAAGGTACATCATAGATTTTATGGCATTGACTCATAAGTTCCTAGTATCCTGAAGCTGTATTATTGAATTTGCTAGCGCATAAATGATCTCTTTTTAACTGACAAAGTTTACCTAAGTGCCTCTAATGTTATTAACAACCCATTATGCCCTTTAGTGTGGCTATAAAGTTGAAGAAGCATTGCCTTGTAACTTCAGCATGAATTCTGAGGGCTAACTCAGGGAGTCAAATGAAGCACATATTTTATATTGTCACCCTGGTCTTGACTCTCAAGGGTAGGGTTTGGCACCCTGCAGCCTATGGCACCAATACGGACTACCATCTGTTTTTATAAATAAAGTTTTGTCAGACACAGTCACACCTATTTATTTACGTATTTCCCATGGCTGTTTTTACATTGCAAATGCAGAGTTGAGTCACAACAGAAACCATAGTGCTCACAAATTCGAAAATATTTACTATCGAGTCTTTTACAGTCAGAAAAAAATTACTAACCTCTGCCCAAAGCAATGCTTTGCAGAATTTATATCTTCGCACACAGAAAAATATTGATTATGTATCACCTTGAAGTAAATATTTGAAAACATTTGCAAGCCGGGTCAGGGTTGGGTGCCAAAGTCTAGCAAGAATTTATTTCTCCATTAGTTCCGGAAAATGCTCAGTCATTATTTTCAAATATAGATTCACCCACAATGTATCTCGTATTCATCTGGGACTCTAAATAATCTTGTTTCCTAGCCTCTTCACCTCAGAACCCCACTTCTGTATTTCTGGGGGGGGGGGTTGTCCCCTCTTAGTTGTCCATTTTAACTTATTTTTTAGTTCATTAATTCCCTCTTAAGTTTTGTCTAACTTCTTATTTAATTATCCCCAGAGGGTTTTTTTTTTCTTTCCCTGGGTACAATGCAGTGACATCTTCATAGCTCACTGCAACCTCAGACTCCTGGCCTCAAACAGTCCTCGTACCTAAGCCTCCCAAGTTACTGGGACTACAGGTGCATGCCATGATACTTAGATAATTTTTATCTATTTTTAGTAGAGATGGGTCTCACTCTTGTTCAGGCTGATGTAAACTCCTTAGCTCAAGCAATCTACCCACATTAGCTTCCCAGAGTGCTAGGATGCGAGGATTATAGTCATGACCCACCCCACAGGGCCTGTACAGTTTTAAGTTTGATTTGCTGTTATTTTTGTTATTTCTAAAATATTTCATTTGGTAATTTAAAAAAAAATCTTTTATTTGCATTTTAGAATTTTCTATTTTATGCACTTATTTTTAAGCCTGTGTTTTGTTACTCTTTACAAAGTAAACATATTGTTTTTAATAATCTGTGATTAATCCTAATAATTTTTATATCTTAAATGTTTGTAGATATATTTCTGCTCTCTTTTTTTTCTCTTAATTCTTACTCATTATACCTTTTTTCTTAGTTTGCTAATTTATATCATGTAAATTATCCTTTTTTTCAACAAGAAAATAATTTTATTTCATAAGTAGAATTTTTTTTTATTAGATCATAGCTGTGTACATTAATACTGTCATGGGGTACAGTGTGCCATTTTTATATACAGTTTGAAATATTTTTACCAACTGGTTAACATAGCCTTCATGTCATTTTCTTAGTTATTGTGTTAAGACATTTATATTCCTCATTTAGAGAGATTCACATGTACCCTTATAAGATGAACTATAGACATGATCCCACCAATCACCCTCCCTCCACCCATCCTCCCCCCCTCCCTTCCCCTCCCTCTCCCCTTCTCCCGTATTCTTGGGCTATAATTGGGTTATAGCTTTCATAGGAAAGTTTCATAGTAAGGCCGAGTACATTGGATACTTTTTCTTCCATTCCTGAGATACTTTGCTAAGAATATTTTCCAGCTCCATCCATGTAAACATGAAGGAGGAAAAGTCTTCATTCTTCTTTAGGGCTGCATGGTATTCCATGGTGTACATATACCACAGTTTATTGATCCATACAAGTATTGGAGAGGATTCTTGGTGGCCAGGGTAAAGGACATTTCTCCCAATGCGTTGTTACGTATGTGCCTCTGCTTAATACTTGGTGACTTTCACTCAGGATCTCTTAAATTACATTTAATCTACAGACTCCCTGAACCACTTAGGTATTGTGAATTTAGGCTGAAAATCCTCATGAAGGCTGAATCATTGTCATGTTTTTTCACATATATTCTAGCATTTCCAGCAGTATTCAAATGGGAATGTTGATCTATAAAAACAAACAAACAAAAATATACTGCTGGAAATAGGAAATATAAGTCAGTATCTCCTCATATCTGTAGCTCTTAAACTCTATGCCAACGTCCCACAGCATATCTGTTGGGGAGCACTGCTCTAAATGCTTTGTGTGTGTCACGTTCAGAACCTTTATAGTTTCTGTTTTATATTACAACAATTTGATATTCCCTTCTAGACAAGTATTTGAAAACTGGAAATGAGTCACTTTCATCTTTGTAAATTCTACTGGGGCAACTAAAGAGATTTGCAGATAGTTAGCACTCATTCATTCATTCACTTTGCAAATATTCCTTGATAACCTATGATTTGTTCTGCTGTTCAAGGTCTCTGGCACACATATCGGTGGACAAAGTAGCCTGTCTTATTGAACTTATATGGGGAGAGGAGGGTGGGAAGAGTGATAAAATTTTATGGATATTATAAATAAGTAAATTGTCTGGTGTGTTAAAAGATAAAAATTTCACGGGTTGACAGACCAAGATAAAGAAAATAGGGAATGGCATTTAATTTAATTGATTTATGTTCTTTTGACTTATTCTAAGATGCCACTTTTCATGCATACAATTAATGTTTATTTAGCAAGTGTCTAAAATGTGGAACATATCAGTTCAGGACTCATTCCTAGCTCCCCAGCTAGCTGTAATGTTTGGCCTTAGACTGTTCACTCCGTTCCAAGGAGTTTTCCTCAACTGTGTGGATTTCCATCTTTTAACTACTGTCTCTCCTTCTGGCTCCACAGTGGTCGCTAACCCAACTGTCTAATCAAACTGTACAATATCTGAAAATGGTAGGCATGAATTATGGAATGAAAGCTAAATATTTTCTAACATTATGAAGCTAAGAATTCTGGATGAAAGAGATTCTTATTTATAGAAAAGAAAATAGTTTTGTATCAAGGAACCATATGTGTTGAAGCAAAACCAAAAAAAAAAAAATCCAAAAACACTAAGGGGGTAGCATTTACTTTTTAATATGAATTTAATAACATGGTATTATAATTCAGAAATGAAAATTCTCTGATTCATACATATTTATTCTTTATAAAAATTCTTTATTCATACACATTTTAAAATATAAAATATTGACCATGATATATAGATTACTGCTTCTATAGTCAGTTATTTAACATGTGAATAAAGATTTGAAAAGTTAAATGAATAGTTTGGGTCAGTATTCTACTTCATAAGTTTAGTGAAAATCTTATAGGAGCTAGGAGCTTCCAATCTGTTCTTAAAAGTTACATATCTATTTGGAGTAATAAAACTGACGTTACTTTCATCTTCTTAATCAGTAGTATAAAAATGTATGACGGTAAAAATAGCTCCAGTATTTCTAAACACTCTATGCTCCAAATTACTGAAAAAATGGAAATTGACCCAATATTGCCTCATTGCATGGGGCTGTGAGGAGAAGCAACAGAAAAAGGGCTCTAATAATGCTCGGCCCAGTGACTGAGAGTGGCAAGGTTGGAGAAGGCATAAATAGCCTTCTGCTAAATAGTTAGCAGAAGAATCTAACAGGGAAAGATAGCTACTCTTAAGCCCTTGTTTGAACAAGGGTATCAGGAAATGTTCTTTTTTAAAGGTACCATGTGCTTTGGGAAGGATTTCCAGAGTGAAAAGGTAAAAACATGACATAGATGAAGTGATGCCAGGATGTCTGATCAGGAGACTTCAAGTACTGCAGAAAACTCTCAGCATTACCTACTGCGGGGAATGAATGTTCTGCCCTTTGCCCCAGCTGCCCTTTCTCTCTCTCTTTCCTCGTAATGTCATTGAAGTCAGCTTTCAAAGTATTTACTTAAACCAAATGTTTTAAGAATCAATAATAGCAAAACCAGGGATTCATCCAGTATGTCTGATAAATTTATACTGTTTTTAAGGACCCTGGGATGATTCCAAGAGACCCTCTTAACAAGATTTTTAAAAATTATGTTGTTAAACTAAGTAACATTATTTTGAAAGTTACATGTATTTAGAATCAAACTGAATCATTATTTCAGATAACATATTTTTCAAAGTATGAAAACATAAGAAGACATTTAAAAAGATACATAAATATGATCTAAAAAAAGTAATTTGCAAAGCTATATTTAAAAATATATCAATATCTTCAATATAATAGTAAATAATTACTGAGACAAAGTATATAGGGTACTTATAAAGTTCGTTGTGAAATATTTGGATACCTTATATTGAATAAGCTTTCTGTCCACTCTCTCTGTTGGGTCCAAGCAGCTCGTTCAGGTATGAACTGGTGGTGATGTCCAATTGTGCTTTGGTGCTCCTGATAGAACTGGGCTTTAGCATGATTTGGGCGACTTTCACTTTCCTTGCCCTGAACTTTAACCAGCACAGTAAGCCAGCACTATTCTAAAATACTATACTCAGTGGGCTAACTCAAAGTCGGTGCTACGATTTCTGGTTTGTTTTTTTTTTTTTGGCCGGGACTGGGTTTGAACCTGCCACCTCTGGCATATGGGGCCGGCACCCTACCCTTTTGATCCACAGGCTCCACCTGGTGCTACTATCTACTATTTCTTATCACTAGTAGGTTATAGTTATGATCCTTAACAGTGGAGTTCTATTGTATGAAACTATATTTGAAAATATAGCCAAGGACTTGGAACTTGGTGCCAGGTTTTTTGTTTGGCTGAGTTTTCACTTTGTTTTTGTGTTTGTTTTGAGAGTTGAAATAGGGAGGGAAGAGTGGAAGAGAAGCTTTGAAGAAGGTCTTCTACCAAGTGCGTTTTGGCCAGTGGGCAGCTACCCAAGAATTGCTGTGTTTGGATAGCCATGTGCTGAGTCAGCTAAACAGACTCTGAAACTACATGAACTCAGGAAGATCCAAAATAAATTTTAAATACACTCTGGTATGTGAGGGATACTTAGCGTATAGTTTAAGTGTTTTGTTAGGAATATAATTGCACTAATGTACCATGTAGTCTCATTCCAACAAGGTAATACTTACCAAAGTCTGTAATAGGTCAGCTTCCTTTCTGGAATCATACACGTATATAAATCCATCACATTTTATAAGCTGAGCAGAGACTGAAATTGAAGTTAAAGAAAGGACCTAGACCCAGCTCTCTCTGCTGCCTACAAAGGGAATCTATTTTCTTTCATTCTTATAAACTTCAAGTCTCACAACAAGATAGCTGAGACTTAGAAAGTGGAGAGTTTAACATCATTAACTCTTAAATTTTGTTACCATCCACCTCTTGTAATCTATAAATACATGGAACTCAGAAGGATGTATGGTTTATCCCCTCAGCTGTGACCTACTGAACTGATGATGGTGCTGTGGTGTGAGTGTTACGTACCTCTAAGTTCATGGGGTGAAATTTAGTCCCCAAGGTAAGAGTGTTAGGAGGTGGGGCATCTGAGAGGTGGTTACGTTGTGATATTTCTGCTCTTATAACACAGGCCCAGGAGAGCTTCTTTAACCCTCTGCCATGTGAAATCACACAGAGGGCACCATGGGAGGCAGGGAAGCCCTCACCAGACACTGAATCTTGGTCTTCACAGCCTCCAGAACTGTCAGAAATAAATTTCTGTACTTTATAAATTACCCAGTCTAAGATTTTTTTTATGTTTTGATTATTATTTATCTTGAATTATGATGAGTACATAGTGGCATACACAAATTAAGACAGGCAGAAAGTAAAACCAAATTCTTTGTATAAAAGGTATAGGTGGAAAGAAGTGGAGATACGTTATAGACAACTAGTCTGTAGTGCAGCTAAAAGAAATTCAATACCTTTGTTTATAAAGGCCGGATTCCCTCTGAGGGTGTGTCATAGATGAGCAAATAGCCTTTTAATAATTAAGAGACATTTCAGACCTTAACTTAGTATAGTTCCTGTGTCGATAGAACTTTCAGCCTCCCCTGAGCGGAGATCGCAGCTCCTATCATGTGTGATCGCTTTCAAAAATGAAGGAAAAGAAAAACTATTTTCTGCACTTTCAGGCATGTAAAACTTAACAGATTGCCTTGACTGGCCTTGGTTTCGTCAGGGAAACCTCTCCTACCCCTGGGTTTCTCTGGCTTCCTCGGTATTTGAGCCCACTCCAGCTTTCCCAGCAGCTACACAGTTCCTGAAGCCGAGTAGGTATGCAGTAGATATTTACAGAATTGAAATGGAATGAAATGCTAATTTTATAATACCTTTACATAGGTTACGTCCTTGTCTATGTTGATGCATGTATCACGCAAAAAAGTAGTAAGTTTATGGATAAATATAAATAAAGAATAAAATACTATTTCAAAGCTGATAGGTCCTCTAGTTCAATGTGTACTGTACAGACATCTGATGTGTTTCTGAAAGTTCAAATGCTCTCCTCCTTCTTTTTTTATTCTTTCAAGAGAGAAATGAGTTCTTTTTTGCCACGGAAGATACAAAGTGATTCAGTGTTCATGGGAGGAATTCATAATTTGGGCTCTTATTTTCACACTGCCTTTCAACAACACCTACGCCCCCCAGAATCACAATGTGCTGAGCTGTGGCGCCTGCAAAGGATTTCAATAAAAGAGGGAAATTATTTTCATAATTACTGATAAGTTCTTAATTTGTTCTGCTAAGTGGTAAATCAACCACAGTTGGTGAAAGGAGTAATTCTTATGTGTTGATATTACAGGTTTAGGAAAAGGAGGCTTGCGGTTGTCCTGAAGTGCTAGAGAGGGGTAATTTAATTTAAGGAGACAAAGGGTTAATTAGTGCAAGTTTTTCAAAGCTCTAAAGAGAAGTGTCATATTACTTTCTGATATTTAAATATTCAAAATGCTCAGTAAAGTCATTTACAGATTTCTACTATTCCTGCCAGTAGACAATAGTATTTTTTAATGAATCATGTTGTGAGATGCCAGCAGGGTAGAAATCAGTCAAACTATACTTAACACGTGGGAGAAAATGTTAACAGGAGGTATTTATTGAGACCTACTCTGAACACAGGCATAATCAGTAGCTGTATAAAGAAAGCAGACTGTTTGAGATGTTTTTTGATATCTGCAATTAGGTGCTTAATAATTGCATATTAACAGGAATATTTGTTGAGTCAATGAATAAACATCTATATCATTTGTTGTTGTTGTTCCAAGCTAATCTTCCCCTAGCAGGGTATCTACAAAAACCACGGACTCTTAGCCTCTATTGTTAGGGCTAAGTAAATTAGGGATTCACTAACTCTCATTGTACAGTATCAGTGGAGGATAGAATACTGCTGATAAAGGGATTTTCCGTTAAGCGAGCTTATCTCTTTTATAACCATTTTACAATTCTACTCGTTTAATTTAAATCTATGTAAGATGTACTTACCCCCTCATATCTGTATTATGACTATGCTTATATGAGACCTACTATCTCTATAAGTATGAGATAGTGTTGCTGCCTGACAGCTCAGGGTCACATATACTATCCCCCCTCCCCCAACTAGCACTTTCTCTCAACTTCATCACTGTAGGGTGTCAAGAAGCATCCCTGGCTTCAACCTACTGCAGGCCAGTATTATTCCTTATCCCTTTAATTATGACAACCAGATATTACCAAGTGTCCCTGAGGGTAAGAGCTGCAAAATTATCCTTGGTTGAGAACCACAGATATGGGGAAATTTGTTGAAAATGCAGATTTTTGCTCCCCAATTAGCTCTATGTTATAACAACCTCTGAGGGCTATGTAAGTATGATACATTTTTTTTCTTTTTTTGCAAGTTAAACTTTCCAATGAGGTCTAATACTTTAAGTTTGAGAATTATTATTCAGGGACCCCTAGGTGCCTTTCATTTGCTCAACTTTTGTTACCTGGGTAAAAAAATCAAACAACCAACTGAGTGAGTCAACTTAATATTGCATTTATTTCATTCTCTGGATTATTCAGTGTCTCTTCCCCAAGCAACTGCATGAACTATACAACCATGAAGAACCTTACTACCTCTGGTGCCTGTTAGGAAACCTGGTCACCGTGAAATCTGGTGGGAGTGATGTCCCATACATACCAACGTGATCAGCGATGTCATTTGACAGACCATCGTCCGGCCGGAAGTCCACTATGGGCTTGCCTTCCACTACATGTTGTGAATTCTCCCAGACCAATCAAACATTTATTTGAACATAAGGGATTGGGGCCTAGCAATCATTCATTCCTTCACCCCTTCACTCCCTAGTTCATTTATTGATTTATTATGAATGTGTTTAGATATTCATTTTTGCAAGGGCTAGTCATTGGGTGTCTACCATGCTGGCCACTTGGTTATGCATTAAAGGCACAAATAGTGAAACGGGCACAAAGCTTATGACGTAAAGAGAGAATGTGACAGATACAGCCACAAAGTCAAATAAAGACCATGATCTTCATTAGCAAAGGGCTGTAACTGGGCTAAACAGCCATGGAAGGTTAATTAGCAACGTAGCATTTCAGCAAAGGAAATAGTCCCCTGATTGTCTGGAAAAGATAATTTAGTACCTAATGTTTGCCCCAGTCACAGCTGATACCCCTGGGGAGATCAGTTCAAGAGTGCTATAAACCTATTTCCTGTATTCTTACTATTAGAGACATTTTTTTCCTGAAAATTAATTACATTAACATAATGATTTAAATTTTGGCATAAAAGGATATAAAAAATTAGCTTTCTCTACATTCTATTAATTTTAAATAAAAATCATTATGTTAAAACTTTGAAGTATTTTTACATGAAATTAGAAAAATGTTATTACAAAACCCTTTTAATTATGAAGTCGGAAAATAATCTGTGAATGGGCCATTCGTTTAAGTCCCTGTCTGGAGCCATTTCTCTGGGGTCATGACCCCTTTTTCTGGGCTCTAGATTTTCATTTCTTCAGCTTCTTTAAGGTCTTCAACAGTTACCCCCTCCCTCTCCTGTTTCTTCAATATTGCTCTTCTCATGGGCTTTCCCTTTTTGCTGGCAAAGATCCTCAAATAGCTCTTAAAAATAAAGAAACCCCTTTTAACCTGTTTTAAATTTTGTAGCTGTTTTCACAAACTTCCATTATCTTCCCTATTCTCTTTACCCATCTCCAAGGTCAATGGCTTGGCTTCATGAGCAGCAGAAGCATCTTCCAGCACCATTATCATCTCCATTGTCTATTCTAGAGAGAGAGAGAGGGACAGTTGACTGAGCCCACACCTTATATGCCTACTGAATGGTTTATCTGAAGATGGTAAATGCCTTAGTTTTTGAGACTCAATTTTATTTATCTTTCATTCTCCACATCCTCACCTGTAACTGCAGCCCAAATCTATGCCTACCTTTACATACAGTGATGCAAAAAGACTTTGGAAATCTGATTTTTGATAATGCTTGTAACCAACATCTATGAAACATATTTTGTGTGCAAATCACTGTGCTTGGCACTGAGGACACAGAAATAAATAAACGAGGGTCCTTTACAGTTAGTGATGGAAACTGCAAGTGAAGAGATTGCAATTAATAAGCAAAAGAATACATACAGGGCAGAAGCTATTAGACTAAGGGGGCTGAAGGAAGAATTCTCAAAAAACAACATCTAAAGTGATTCCTGATGGTATTTGTCTATGGGATGTTGGGTAGGTGATTGTGATACCGATTTTTTGATACTGGAGTTCCAGGCTCTTGGTCTCAACAATTTGATGAATGAATCAACGGAACACAGGATCAACAGGAGGTTAGGTGTTTGTTTTGTTTGTTTGTTTGTTTTGTATGAAAGGTCTTTATTGGTGGGGGGGAGGGAGGCTACAGAGCAGCACCAAGGAGGAGAGAAAAGAGGAGAGAGAGATAAGGAGAGAGTGGGGAAGAGAAGAGGGAGAGAGTAAAGAAGAGCAAGGGGGAAGACAGGAGAGAGAGAGAGATGGCTGGGGGGGTTAGGTTTTATTCAACAAGTGTTACAGGTCTCACAAAGAGCCAAAACTTGCAGAGGAGGATCAGTAGTAAGATAGGTCTTATTCAAGTATCACAGCTCTTACAAAGAGCCAAACCTCCTTGCAGAGCAGGATACAAGTGTTACAGCTCTTGCTCTTCTGCTCTCTCTCCCTCGGAGGTCTGCAGTGATCTGCAGAATCTGCTCTTGGGCTCTCTGCTTAAGGGCTTATATAGGGGCAGTTGTCCAGTGAGCTTTTGGGCCCTGAAAACAGACCAATCAGGAGCAGATTTTGAAAATGGACCAATCAGGGATGCACTGGAGGAATCACCAGTGTTTTCACACACACCCCCCCACCTCAGTGTCCAGTTCCTTTGGCTACTGGAGCCTCTGTTGGGGGAAGTAAGCTTCCCTTGCTTGCCTATGCTCCAGCCTGCTCCAGCCTGCTGGTTCCTCTGCCGGTGGCCACCACCAACACAGCCAAGATGGAGGCGGCAGGTCCTCCAGCCCCACTTGGCTGAGCTGTCTGGGGCGCCGCTTGTCCAGTATCAGTGGGGGGTCCCTTGGGAGGAAGTTTTAAACAGAATAAGCAGCACATGTAATGGTACAGAGCATGGTGCTAGAACATCAAGCTTGTTGAGAATAGAGCCTGAATTCAGGGATAGAGGTGGGAGGCAGCCTGGGTTGAAAGGTCAGCGGGTAGAGATGGTAGGCAGACCCAAGATAAAAGTAGTGAGGACCAGAGGGAGGAGAGTTGTGTTTATCTTGTTAGGGAGTTTGAACTTTCCCCTACATTTTATGAAAGCCGTGTCAGTTGTTTAAACCAGGGAGCTGTATAAAGGAGACACATTTAAAAAATAATCTCAGGTGGTGATGAAGAAAGTGGATGAGACAGATCTGGTCTATGGGCAGGAATCTGCTTCAGCAGCTCCACAGGGATCCAGAGGAGGCAGAGGATAAGGGTTTGGACAGTGGAGGTGGGATGAAGAGGTGTGGAGAGGTTTAGAGAGGTGTCTGTGACCTAAAAACAACAGGACTTAGGGACCAAGGGATCATGAGGCAAAGGAAAAAAAGAGTTGAGGATGATTCTCAGATGGGTCCAAACAAAGGGTCTATGAGACACTTTATCTGTGCAGGCTCTTATTAGGCTCTAATTCTATTCTGGGAGAAAATTTAACTGATGCCTTTTGATTAGACATAAAAATGAATGACTCTCTTGGGTTCTTACCTATAATTGTTGAAATGACTTAAGATGTAGATACTTCTTTTCAAAGCTATGGATTTATTAGTTGCTGCTTATATTTAACAAGGGTACTGGTAGTGATGATAATTAGACCAAATTCCTTTCTGATTTGGTAGAAATAAGAGACTAAACCACAAGTGATAATTATTGTTTAGCCATTAGATATCTCTATTCAAATTAAACTGGCACCCACAAGATGAAAGATCCAGCTGAAGGTGAAAGCTCTGTATCATTCTGTGTTTATACTTAGAGCTATCAGAGGTTTGTTTTCAGTGTATTTTTTCTCACATGTTACAAGTTTTAAGGTCGGCTATCTGTATATAACTTAAGATTAAATGTTTTAAAATTGAACAGTTTATATAAAATGAAAAAAATTGAAATCTCTAATCAGATAATGTTGGAAGGACCATCCTTTGAATCCTTTCCCTATGCAGATGTTACCAATCCTCAAGCAACTGTATCTGAGCTAGACTTATTTAGAGCATTTCACAATGCAGGTGTCACTGCGTGCGGTGGTTCATGCCTATGATCCTGGCATTCTGGAGGCCAAGCTGTTTGGATCACTTGAGCTCAGGAGTTTGAGACCAGCCTGAGCAAGAATGAGACCCCATCTCCATAAACATAAAACTAGTAGGGCACTGTGGCAGGCACCAGGAGTCCCAGCTACTTAGGAGCTGAGGCAAGAGGCTGATTGGAGCTCAAGGGTTTGAGATTGCTATAAGCTGTGATGCCTGGACACTCTACTTAGGGCAACAGAATGACTTTGTCTCAAAAAAAAAAAAAATGCAAATGTCAGCACACTTTTTGGAGGACTCGAAATAATACAAATCATGGAGTAACTCTTAACTTAAGCTACATAAAGATAACAAAAAATACAGACTTGTTTGGAAGCATCACTGAGGACTTTATGCATTAGGACTCTTAAAGCCCAGAACAGCATACTCCATCCTTGTCATATATGTCTTTGTTCAAATTACTCCAGAATTGATCAACCCAGGGCCTTAGAATGGTCTTGTGATTTTCTGGAGTCTACTTTGTACATAGGGCATCTGGTATGTTTGCAGGTTATTCTGACATTTACAAAGAAACTGGATTAAATGGCAAGAATATGTAGAAGAGGAGATTTACCAAATTATTTCTGAAATTTTTAATTGTCTTAAAATAAAACATTTCCCATTACAAGAATGGGAAAATGTGATCATGGGAGGCCTTCAATAGAGAAGAGTTTTTAACGGGATTGTGTAAAGGTGGATTGTTCTGGAGAGAAACCTGGGAGTGCTGGCAGACAGTGGCTTATACCTTGAGGAAGAGATAGTAAATTATTTGTTCAAAGACGCAACCAACATAATAGTGAAAATAATGAAAATTAGGCTAGTAATGCATAAAAGACTAGTTAGTGAATAATATTAAAGTTTAAGATAACAGTAAGATTTTTCAGGTCACTGAGATGTTTTAATAGCTTTATCTGTCTGGAAGAAAGTGCAGTGTTTTGGAATATTTTTGCCTTTTAGTTCATGAGTCAGGCTATATGAAAGACATTTATTTACTTCACAAAGTAATCACAAATGATTTTCATAACTAGGCAAACAGATGCCTATTGAAATTTATTGCTTTAATATCATGGAACGTTATCACACACACACACGCACCTTGCTTGCTTGTATTATATTTATATAGTTCATTTTTTTAATTTCTTTAAGTCCTAGGATTATCACACTAGCTTTGATGAATTTTTTGCTAAGATTATGTCGGCACAGAGCAGATATGAATAATGAACAATAATTTAATGCAGGACCAAGGACCTAGGGTACCTTTAAAGACAATCAAAACCCAGCACTTGTACCCATTATTCTCAGACTTTTGCATGGCTCACACTGTATTTTTTAGTGGAAATTTCCATTTCTTCCTGCAACTTTTAGAATATTCCCATTGGAGTATTTGAATATGACAAACTCTGGAAGTCCCTTTAGTTCAGAAATGCATATTTTAGCTTTGCTAATTTTTCACTACACCCTATTATTTTATAGTCAAGATTTTAAAACTTAACTTACCATTTTTATGATGAGGCATATAAAATCATCAGGATGTAAAACCAACCTAAGTCTCAAAGCTACATGAGCTTGCTATAATTGAAGACAATTTTGGCCTGTCCAAGAAAGAGGATTTTTTTTTCCTTTCCTTTGCTTGCTCATCTTTATTAAATACTTTATCTATTATTTGTATCTGTTAGGCCCAGACAGATTTTCCATGAGAGTAAGAAAAAGAGGTATGTTAACTATTTGATACCACTGAATCACATGAAATTAACAACAACAACAAAACCTTCATCGAATAGTTACACTCTTATTGACCTATTTTAAAAAGAATGTAAAGTCTTCGCTTGTTAACTTACAAGTAGATATTTTCTTGAGCTCAATTTGTTTATAGTTTGTGATAAGGTTTCCTTAAGCAAATTGTTGCTTCTGTTTATTTCTATTCAAATGACCCTCTTCTCTGCAAATCAGTTTTAAAAGACAGTGGGATTGTCTGTCTAGCTTCGCCGGAGAAGATGACAATACCGTTCTGACCTCCGTAAGTGGCTCATTTAATCTTAGGGAACAGTTCAGATACTCAGAGGTTTGGTTCTCCTGTGTTTGAACTGCGCTACACGCTGCATTTCAAGTGTAATGTGAAGTGAATCTCAAGGTCTCTCAGGAATCCAGATGGAATTTGCATTGAGTCTTTGAAAGAAAGTGGAATCACATTTTCTGAGTTGGCTATTTGAATTCCTGCCTTATATAAATAGGAGAAGCTGACCCTAATGTCCTCTGACATTAAAGTAAAAGAGGACACTAAAAAAGCCATGTCGCTTGAAAAGCTGTAGCTGGTAATGAGAATGAGATACTACATCCTGGTTCGTTTTATCTTTGGGAATGTTCAATAATGTCTAACGATGGGTCGTGTTGACGCTCCTGACCACATCATGAGAGTAGACTATCTGTGACTCAGATTAAATTTATAGACGATGACCAGCTGAATCAGAATAATAGAAATGTGTCTCTTCATTTAAAACGTTTCAAATGAGTGGCATTATTACTAGATGAACAGCTTTAAGCCAAATGTCTTCACCAGAAGAAAGTTTTTTTTTTTTTTAAATAACTGCTACATCGTGAATGAATTAATTAACTTTTGCTGAAAGCACATTGCCGTGATCTTTGAGGATTGTGGCTTCTCTGGGATTGTTAAATGAAAAGCATTTTCTGCATATAAATGCATTACATCTAACCAATCAGAGCTACGTGCTTGGGACAATTTGTTTTAACGGATTCTTCTTTTCTGTACAGGGGTAAGAATAACTCTAATCCTTAAGACATCTCCAGTATGAACATCAATGCAGGCTTTATTTTAGGCTACATTATGGAGCTATTGCATTACAAAATTATAAATATATATATATAAGGCAGTGCCTGTGGCTCAGTGGGTAGGGCGCAAGCCCCATATACTGAGGATGGTGGGTTTGAACCCCGCCCTAGCCAAACTGCAACAAAAAATAGCCAGGTGTTGTGGCAGGCTCCTGTAGTCCCAGCTACTTGGGAGGCTGAGGCAAGAGAATCACCTAAGCCCAAGAGCTGGAGGTTGCTGTGATCTGTGATGCACAGCACTCTACTGAGGGTGATAGAGTGAGACTCTGTCTCTACAAAAAATAAATAAATAAATAAATACATATATGTATAAGTATATACCATATATAAATCTTTATACTTATATATAGTGTCTTTTAGTATATTAGGTTACTGCATATAATAAATAAATATGCAATTATACTGCATCTATAATAAATAAATAATAATTATACTGCATATAATAAACATACACATAAGTATATACCAATAAATAAATATACATATACATATATATAAGTATATACCATATATAAGTGTTTATACTTATATATAGTGTCTTTCAGTCTATTAGGTTACTGCATATGTTGGACAAAATCTGGATATACCAGCACCTTTAAAACATTTCCTATTCCTAAAATTATTATGACTCAGAGATGTTTATTATAGCTAAAAAATTATAGACTTTCTTTACAATACCCTGGGAAAGTGATACAGACCTTTTAACATCTTTGGGTTAGGTTATTTTATTTTATTTATTTGCTCACAGTAACCTCAAACTCATAGGCTCAAGCGATGCTCTTGCCTCAGTCTCCCAAGTAGCTGGGACTACAGGCATCTGCCATAACTGGCTATTTTTAGAGATAGGATCTTGTTCTGGCTAAGACTGGTCTCCAATCTGTGAGCTCAGGCAATCCACCCACCTCTACTTACCAGAATGCCGCCCAGCCCAGCCCTATGAGTTATTTTAAATAAAACAGTTGTAGTAATCCATAGGAAAGAAAAAATAAGGCCTGATTATGTTGATGTTAAAACAAGGTATTCTGCGGCTTCGTTTACACAGTTGGACTTAGACAATTTAGGTAAAAAGAAATATTTTCTTGAATTGCCCACTGATTAATTTCTGACTTGAACAAACTGCCTCAGCTTTATCGGTTCTTTTTGGATTCTCTGTTTTGCTCTGTGATACTTTACCTACAAATTCACACACACACACACACACTCTTACCCAAACTTGCTAGACGGAAAGTGCAGCTTACCTGAGTTTTACTCCTGTGAGGACAAAAATCACGACTGAAAAAAATCACCTAGATCAAGTATTATTAATCTTGACTCTAAAGAGACAGCAAAATAGTTTTTTGGAAAAAGAGATATGTGCATGGGAACAATTTTTTGGGAAAAAAGAGATATATACCGTCAGATACAAACGTTTATACACACACACACACACACACAGGATGTGTTAGGCTCCAAACAAATGATTATAAACTTCTCATCTTACTTAAAAAATCCAAAATAATAATATATTTTCAACATTAGGACATTCCAAAAGACCTTTCTTTACATAAAATTAAAAAAATTTTTTTTAAATAATAACTTTAAAAAATTCAAATGAAAAAATTGTAGAGTACATTGAGCTATGATAAAAAGTTACAATGACTTTCTGATCTTATCTCCTTCCAATGAAAATGATTTTATCTCCTGTCAGTGAAAATGTAATCAGTGCCTGGTGGTGCCCATCACTCAGTGGTTATAAGCTGGCCACATACACTCAGGCTGGCGGGTTTGAACCCAGCCTGGGACAGCTAAACAACAATGAGAACTGCAACCACAATAAAAAATCTGGGCAGTGTGGTAGGCGCCTATAGTCGCAGCTGCTTGGGAAGCTGAGGTAGGAGAATCACTTGGGCCCAGGGAATTGAGGTTGCTGTGATCTGTGACACCATGGCACTCTGCCAAAGGTGACATAGTGAGACTCTGAAAAAAAAAAAATGAAAATTTAATCAGTGCCAATTACCTGTCTGACAAATAGTATTCAGATGAGAGTGGGCGTGTTCCAGGTGATATGGCCAGAGGCAAAAAATTTTATTCAAGAATTTCTCAATCAACTTAATTTTAAACAGCTAAATATATGAAATATGATATGTACAACTTTGATATGAACATTATTTCTTCCAATGGTTGCCCACTGGAGTATTGTCGCTTTCCAGGGAACATCTGCCAATGTCTAGAGACATTTTACTTGTCATGACTAGGTCCAGGTGATAGTGGCACCTGCTGTGTGGAGACCAGAGGTAGCACGGTCCTGGTTTCCTACAATGCACGGTCTGGTTTCCCACAGCAAAGAACTGACAAGGTTGAGAAAAGATTATAAACCCTTTTTAAAGTTTAACCTAAGGAATTGGTAAGATTACATAGTCAAATTGACTGAGGAAATAACAGCTTCTGTTCTGTCTTTGCTTTCTGAATGTTCAGATTCTACTACAACTTGCCAACTCCAGTGTGGATTTCCTCATGTATACGAGGGTTGTCCAGAAAGTATTCAGCCACGGTTAATGCTCTTTTTACTTTTTTGTGTGACAGTCCTGTATGGCCATTATGTGCTCCAGAGACCTCTGCTGTGTGATTCTTAGCAGAAAGTTCTTCTCTTTTGCGTATGCATTAGTACGGTTCCTTTTAAATATAGTCTTCTTCCCTGGTATCCTTAGAAGGCTTTGCTGCTTTTTAATATGTTCTAAAATATGGTGGCCTTCCTGTTCCTCACTCTGCCTCATTCGCTACTCACCACTAAATGCTTATTGATTAGTTCTTTCCCAATAATAAACACTTCAAATATATTAATCTTTACCCAGTGGGGTTCTGAGATGGAAGTAAGATTCTTTCATTCTCACAGGGCAAAAATGTGGTCTTCATCATTGGTTGGTGGAGATGGTTCAAGGGGTGAGTTTGTCTAACCATCCCTCACTCAGGATTCTGTATTCTGCACTATGTAATCCAGGCTCAATGCCATTACTCAGGGGATTTACATCCGTGAATGTGTCAGTTTTTTGTTGCTTTGTGTGAATATCTGTGGGGTTTGTATAAATATCCTTAAAGAATAAGGTAGGGAAAAAATGAAATGATTCCCAATGTTAAAAATAATTCTATGGTATATTTAGCATGTGGTAGCAAATCTTATTATTAGATTTGGACAAATCAGTCATGTACACTTAAACAAATTAACTAATAGCATTTCTTATGAAAAGCAACTCCTCCTGGTCTCTCTGTAGATAATATTTTAGCTTTTATTAGGGATGCCGTATTATACAGAATAGGTCTGAATGCATTCCTCTTTGTTACAGTATTGAATTCTCCATAGATCACTCTGTGTACATCTGTAATTTTTAAAATGTTATGTTGTATGTTAACTTTCTTTATTATCTTCTCTTTTAATTTTGAGTTTTGTTTTTCCCTTTATGTTCTGTGAAATTCACTCCTTGTTCATTATTTACCTGGAAAGTTGCAGTGGAATACAGGAAAATGAAAAAATAAAAACCAAAGAAACATTCGTTCCAATCCATAAAGTGTTCACTCGGAAAATAGTGCCTTGAAAATGAAATCTCTGAAAGTTATTTATACTCTGAGGCATGAATAGCCTTCGACAAATACTGTGTGCTTTATGCTTCTGTTTTTTCTTCTGTACAACTGAGAAGCACATCCAATTTAGAGCAGTGTCTATCGCGTTCTTTCCGCTCAGCGTGATAACTAAAGAGGCAAGGGTGTTCGCAGCTATGAATTTCCACCTCCCGCATAAAAAATGAAAAACACATGCTTGCCTAGACTAATACTTTTTTCTTTGTTGTATTTTTTTCCTTAAAAATCATCAGAATTGCTTTTGGTTTTAGGAAAGACGGAGAGAGGAGAGAAAGAGGGGAGGGAGAAGAAAAGCTAAAAATACGTTTTCCCAGTTTGGAATTAGTAACTGGAAAGTTTTTACTCAAACATAACAACCGGCTTTCGTCTGTATTCAACAATGCTCCTTAGTTCTATGGGTCGTATCAACAAAAACAGACCCATCCCCAGTCACCCCTGCTCACGCATTGCTCCTTATTTCAAATAAAGTGGAGCCCTTATAGTATTCCAAGGGCTAGAAATTTTTTTAAAAACCCAGACCTCAAAAATTTGTACAATAATTTGAGGAAGATAATTATTGTTAAATGTGTGACCATTAAATGCTTTAAATTTAGTTTTCTTCTTAGAAAATGTATAGATTCAATGGAAGGAAAGGAGGTGGGGAGGGAAAGAGACAGGGTAGGAGAAAGAGAGGGAAGGAGGGAAAGTGGAGAAAGGGACAGAGCAAAGAGCTAGGCCTAACACACATCCCTGGTACTTAGATACCGTGGATGTGCTGTTACAAACTGGGAAAAAGCAGACATACTCCCTAAATATAAAAACGAGATTTTACTTCCTACGTTGTTAAAGGCACTTCATCTGACCACTTTGTAATGATTTCTATAACATCTCACAACTCCCCACTCTACCACACACGCAGGCACACACACATCTAAAATACTGCTACAGTGAAAATTGCCAAAATGAATATTACGGTTCATTGGGGGAAACGTATATACCAGTGTGGTTTGCTGGTCTTTAAAACTCTATAATGCAGTAGAATGAAACCAAACAATTTTGTGTCTTCGTTTTTACTCAGGTTATCTTGAGCACTAGAATACGTTCAGAGGCCTTCACTGTACATATTAGATATAATAAGTGTCACATACGTGTAGCACAAAACAGTGGACAAAGAGAACAATACAGGAGAGGGAGATGAATTGGCACAGAAGTGACAAATGCTGGAAATTCCTTAGTTTTTTTTCTGTTTTTACCTATCATATATATCTTTCTTGGAAAAGTAGGCTATAAAAGAAATAAATTTTAACTTCTGTTCCTACCATACTGTACGAGAAACATTGTTATGATACATCCTATGTGTAGGGCACTGGTCTAAATCTATGCACACGTGCACTTAGTCTCACGAAGCCCTGTAAGGCAGCATCCTATGTGTAGGGCACTGGTCTAAATCTATGCACACGTGCACTTCGTCTCATGAAGCCCTATAAGGCAGCACCCTATGTGGAGGGCACTGGTCTAAATCTATGCACATGTGCACTTCGTCTCATGAAGCCCTGTAAGGCAGCATCAGCTCTGTTTATACAATAGCAAAGGAGCACAGAGAGTTAGAAACTTTGCACCTGAACAGTCTACTCTAATGTGAATGCGATAGAGCCTCCTAACATAGTACTCTAATGTGAATGCGATAGAGCCTCCCAACATAGTACTCTAACATGAATTCAATAGTGCCTCCTAACATAGTGCATTACAATTTTCCACATGTAAATATAAAATTTTATATACTAAATATACTAAAATATACTAAATATACTAAAATATACTAAATATACTAAAAAATACTATATTTATTTTGCTATAAATGAACTTGAAAAAGTGATCCCAAGCAACAGACACTTTTCTGAAAAGTCTAATAAAAAGGCTTAAATAAGTGACCATGAGGAATACCCTAGAATAAGCCTGAGAAAATGTTTCATGTATGTGTTATATTTTATTTTTATATTTTAAGTGTTTTTAATATACACCTAAACTCCTTTCAAGAAAGACCAACTTGCCATCATGATGTGTTTCACCTTCTAAGAAGCAGCATTTTGAATGCACGGCTGTGGGCATCAGAGGTCGCTGGCGTTGAGATTGAGGCCGCGTTCCCTGGGCTGGCCGGGAGCCGAGGCGTTCCTGTCACCAGGAGTGTGAGATGATGTTGAGGCATGGATCAGTGAGCAGCAGGGCCACAGAGGTAGAACAGGGGAGTCCAAATGGAAAATAGAGTTTCGGTAATTTTATCCTGATTACTTGGTAGAAAAGACTCTACCTGGTGCCACATCTGATTTATGGAACAGATTGGACTTGTAATGAGAGTCCAGATATAACTGACCTCTTTCGAAGGAAGTCACAACCTTTTTTTGATGTACTTCACATGTAGACTCATGAATAAATTATCCCTATGCAGCTTTTCATTTTATTCTGGAGCTCTTTTTTACGTTTAGATTTGTTCAAGTTTCTCCAGAATAGAAAACCGTGGAGTAATTCACTCCATTCTCTTATGGCTCCTTTCCTACATAGTTTTTTTTAAAGCCATTGTGTTATATTGTTTTTTCCTTCTTCTGACAACAATTCCAAGAGGAAAAGTGTACATGGAATGAACTTATTTCCGTGGTATTCTTAAAATGAAAATTTTGAAATGCTCTAAGGCTGTCCTCAAAAAAACTAGCATAAAAGCCTACTGACTTCTGTAAGGAGGATGGCGTAAATGTCGTGGCAGCACGTACATCAGGCTTCCACCCGTATTGAACCTTACAGAGAGTCCCAGTGTTCCTGGTCTATTGAAATTCTATTGCATTATTGTGTTCAGCTGAAAGAAATGGCTTATAACTACGCAGTTGTTACAGTGTTTGCCAAAATGAAATCCAGACCATGTTAATACATAAAGAGAATGTAATTTTATCAGGAAAGTAAGCATTAAGAAAGCTATTTTAGATAGCACTGCTTTGGTGACTATGTTCAACAAGTTATTTTTATAGATTTTAATTATGCATGTCACAACCAGAGTATGCCAACTTTCTGTCTCAATGATCACATTTTATTAATGTATTGGTTAAGGAATAAAAAGGAGTCTCATTTTAGCAATGAAACATTGGATATTTGTTAATTATGATATAGCTATGGCTTTAATCCAATTTTTTAAAAAACCTTTTATCACATCTTAAAATGGCTTAAAGATTTTAAGCTGTCATTCCTGTGGCTTTTATCTTGGGTTCCATCCTGCAGGGAATTGTGGAAATAATGAACAAGGGTAATTGGGTGGCTTCTCTTTCATCTCCATTGAGAAAGGTTCTCTTGTTCAAATATATATGCACGTGAGCTCATAGAAACTATATTTGAAATTATAAAGTAACGTATTTAATATGGAGGCAGAAGCATTTGTTTTTAAGAATTATCAAGTGGTGACGGTGAAAGAACTTGTGGGAAACTAATTAACAATTGGGTCCTATCTCTCAAGTCTCTCCTGGGTGCTGTCATTAATATTTAAAGTATACATTAATATGCGAGGCGTTGAATAATAACATATTATGAAGATAGAACTTTTGTTTGTGCCTTACATTCAGTGGAACTGCATATTTTAATTTGTCCATGGTCCAAGACAGGGCTTAAAATCTGCTTGTTGTTTAAATTTCCATTTGCAATTTTTGTTTGTTTTATTAGATTTTTTTCAATCTTCTGATCAATACCTATAAACATAAGGAAATTACTGTCTGAAGACTATTCTACCATTTTTTATAATATCATAAGGGAAATACAAAAATATCTAACCAACTACTTTTGTAGTAAGAAGCCAAAGAATAACACTGAAAAAAATAATCTTTGTTTGAGTAAAAAGTTTCCTAATTGTTCAGTAACTCAATATTTTATTATTTTATCCTCTCATTTCCTCATAATTCTTTTCTTGAAATTTCTAGGAAAAAACACATTTAAACAACTTATTATAGTGTATTTCCAAGAAGTTTAAAGTTTTTAAACAACTTATTATAGTGTATTTCAAAGAAGTTTAAGTACATATGTATATTCTGTCTAACTGCTTCACTATCTGTCCATTTTTATCAAGAAGATATTTTTATTATAATTGGGAAACAGCAAATATCACAATCAAAGTACATATTTTGTAGGTTTTGATACGATTTGTAAATGAACCTGCTTTAACACTGTTTTTTATATTAAGAGACTTGAAAATTATACATGAGGAGGGTTAGTCAGTACTAAGTGTTATGAGCAATATAGGAGCAGATACATAGTGGGTATGACTTGTGCTCCACAAACTTTGAATTACGAGAAATATCTCATCATTCATTATTCTCAAAGTCAAATTTAGTTTGATTCCAGCCTCTTATCCCACTGAGTTCCCTGGAAATGCCATCTGCCATTACTGACCTCTCCTGCTCTTCCTCCGACCATTCCCTCATGCCCACGTCAGAAAGTTACTGGGGATCTAATGAGGACATTTGAGGACACCCCTGGAAGTGATTTCATTTTGGTGCCATGGGTCAGCAGAAACACCTCTGCTGCTTTGTGGACTCTCCTTCTCCACACTTGATCTAGGAACACTGGTGTCCCAAACAGCCATTGCTTGAAGTCCTACCTTCTCCTCAAGGCAAAGGGAGGGAGCACCCCTTCAGCGACCATGGCCCTCTGTCTCCTCTGGCGTTTGAGGAATCTCCTCCCACTTTCTAGTTCCAGCTCAGTGCATCTCGTTCTCTTACCATTGGCCCCCCTACTCCCAGCCACATTCCTTCCAGGCCAAATATTGTTTACCAATGAGTTTAAGCTCTTTTGATTTTCAATTTTAGTTATTATGGATATGTAATAGTTGTACATATTTATATGACACATGCGATTTAATTTTTTATTTTTAATCGTGAGTACATGATAGTTGTATATATTTAAGGGGTACATTGATGTTTTGATAACATTTCTTTCTTTTTTATCTTTTGCACCTTCTTTTAGGAGCAATTTAATTCTATCCTTCTACTTACTTTGAAATATACATTATTGTTAACTATAGACCCCTTGTTGTACTATGACACTAGATCTTATTCCTTCCATCTAACTGTATTTTTGGTACCCATTAGCTATCCCCTTTTCCTATTATTTTTTTTTTGTGTGTGCAGTTTTTGGCTGGGGCTGGGTTTGAACCCACCACCTCTGGTGCCCTACTCCTTGAGGCACAGGCGCCACCCAACTATCCCCTTTTTACTTTGTCCCTCCCAAATACCCCTCCTAGCCTCTGGTAATCATCAGTCTTCTCTCTGTCTTCATAAGTAAGTTCATTTTTTTAGCTCCCACATAGGAAAGAGAATACAGAATATTTGCTTTTCTGTACCTGGTATATTTCACTTAACATAATATCCTTCAGTTCCATCCATCTTGTTATAAATGACAAGATTTTATTCATTTTCATGTCCACATAATTTTCCATTGTGTATAATGTATCACCTTTCTTATATCCATTCATCTGTTCCTAAACACTTAACTTGATTCCATACCTTGGCTATGTGAATATTGCATGAAGAAACATGGGGGTGCACGTAGCTCTTTAATATACTGATTTCCTTTCTTCTGGTCATATACCCATCAGTAGTATTGGTGGGTCATATGAAAGTTCTATTTTTAGTTTTCTGAACAACCTACATACTGTTCTTCATAGCAGCTATACTACTTTACTTTCCCACCAACAGTTTATGAAAGCTCCTTCTCCACATCCTCTCCAGTATTTATTATTGCCTTTTTGATAAAAGCCATTTAAACTAGAGTGATGGTATCTCACGGTAGTTCTGATTTGCATTTCTCTGATGAATAGTGATGTTAAACATTTTCTTTTAATACACCTATTATTTATATGTCTTCTTTTGAGAAATGTCTATTCAGATCTCTTGCTCATTTTTAATGTTTCTTTTTTCTTTTTTTGCTATTGAGTTTTTTGAGCTCCCTATTCTGGTTATTAATCCCTTGTCAGATGGAAAGCACACAGATATTTTCTCCCATTCTGTGGGTGTCTCTTCAGATTGTTGATTGATTCCTCTGCTGTGCAGAAACTTTTTAGCTTGATTTGGTCACATTTGCCCGTTTTTGCTTTGGTTGCTGTCCTGGCACAGATCTATATCTTGAAGTGTTTTCTTCTACTGCTTACATAGTTTCAGGTCTTATATTTATGTCTCTAACCCAGTTTGATTTGATTTTTGCCTTTGGCAAAAGATAGAGGTTTAATTTCATTCTTTTGCCTGTGCGTATGCAGTTTTCCCAGTACCGTTCATTAAGGGGACTGTCCTTTCTCCACCATATTTTACTGGGCCTTTGTCAAAAATGATTTAACTATAAATGTGTGGATTATTCCTAAGTCCTCTCTTGTGTTCCATTGGTCAGTGTGCCTGTTTACCTGCCAGTCATTCATGCTGTTTGATCATTATAGCTTTGCAGTATGATTTCAAGTCAGATAACATGATGCCTCCATCTTCATTCTTTTTGCTCAGGATTTCTTTGGCTACTCTGGGTCTTTCTGGTTCCATTTAAATTTCAGTATTATGTATCTCATTTCTGTGAAGAATGTCATTGTTATTTCAATAGTGATTGCATTGAATCTATAGATTGCTTTAAGTAGTGTGGACATCTTAGCAATATTGATTCTTCTGATTCATAAAGAGATTGGATTTTTATATAAGAAATGCCATATAATATTGGAAATAACCCTACAATGGAGTGACTGTTTTTATCCCCCTAATATGGATGAGAAAATTGAGAACAGGACAGGCTGAATAAGTAACCCAAGGTCACTCAGCTGCTAGACAGCAGATCCGAGTTGGGAGCCCAAGGTTATCTGGTTACCTTGCTGAATGAGGTGGAACCAAATACTAGAAAAACAAGAAACTTAGAAGAAAAGAAAAATACTTCCATTATTTTACATTAAGTACTAAGTATTTGCCTCAATATTTGACTGAGCCATGCCTGTCCAGCCACGCATTTCCATGTTTTAATTAGCTGGTGATGAGAGTATCCTGATAGGCCAAGGGAGAAGCTGTTCTTCCCTTGTCTATTATGTTTATTAGGCCTTATTTTTCCAGTACCTACCAGTGCTGAAAAATATGAGAGAATGTATTGCCATGCCCTTCTCCAACCTAAAAGAATGTAAATCACCTTTTGGAAAGTGTCTAGGTAAGTAAAAGCTTTTGCTCTTCAACAAACTCATTTCAATTACCACCACTGGTCAAATCCATTGGGTTGCCAGGAGAATTCAATGAATTCAGCAGTTTGTGAGAAGCTTTAATCATTTTCTATATCCTAAAGCCAGAAGTCTCTTTCCTCAAGGGACTTCCATGTTAAAGACTGTGCTTCAGGGGAAAATTTCAGCATGAATTATTTGTTTGTGCTTCCAATATATAATAGTGTAGTGATGACCAGTGTGCCATCGGCTGTGCAGAAGACAAACAGAATGTCTAAATAGCTGAAGGAAAATCACATCAGGATTTATATGGGCTCAGAGTCTTCTACTAAAGGAACATCACAGGGTGACTCTGGGCCCTGTATATATGCACCATGAAAATCTTTCTACCAGAAAAAATCAATATGGGAAAAAAAATTTTACAGTCATGTTAGCTCACTTAAACATAAATCTAGCAAATTATCTAGTCTTTCAAAACTTCTGTTATTATACTGAGGATCTTCATGCCACCATTATATGTAAATCTGTTGAATAATCATCCTCTGAAAGAAAGTCTAAATAAATCTGTGGTGTTCTTTCGAGCTGGCAAAACAATAGCCTTTATGACTAATCTTTGTTAAGCTTCAGTAAGAAAATTACATGGTGTGTGTAAATGTGCTTTCTTATCAATTAGCCCTTTTGAAATAGGAAAAGAACTTAAATATAGTCCTACTTAGGTATATGAACAGACATTTTAAAATTCACTTTTTCTAAAATTGACAACTATTTTCTAGTACATTGGATGGATGTTCATATAAATATCACAAATATATTTCAGTTTTACATGTCACATTAAATATACATTGGAATATGTGAAAATCACTTAATAAACATTTACTGAGTGCTCAATATGTGCAAACATTATGCAGGGTGGTAGGAATGAAAGTGTTTTACTTCGAATATCCCCTCTTTGTGATTGTTGCTTTCTCATTGTGAGAAATTAACCAGGAGTATGTGATTACGAGCCGTTATAAAAG
Organism: Otolemur garnettii; assembly: GCF_000181295.1. Taxonomy (NCBI): domain Eukaryota; kingdom Metazoa; phylum Chordata; class Mammalia; order Primates; family Galagidae; genus Otolemur; species Otolemur garnettii. The sequence goes on from NW_003852430.1 coordinate 12,702,101, forward strand.
ATAACAATCTTTATTTATTTATATGTTCAAAAATATCACTGAGCCAAATACCAGCAGCCAAAGTAGAAGGAATTGTCTTAAATGTCTGGATCGTGGAGTAAGTTGGTAATGAGAACTGGGAATCTTAACTCCAAGCCTAAGTCATGCCCTTTTAGGAGGGAGTATAAATGCTAAACTTGGCCAAGAAACCTCTTCTTAAGACTGCAATTTCTCTACACCTTGAGATTGAGTACAGCAAAGTGGCTGAGTGTTTACCTAAGCTATCTGGTCAACATGGGCCAGACAAATGTGTGAGATGTGGAGTCAAATGAACTTGAGTTTGAAATTGTTAGTTCCATTTGTAACTGGTGAGTTGCTTGGTTTTTCTGAATATCGTCTCTGAAATGAGGATAAGAATACCCTCATGCCAGATTTGAGGAAGGCATAGATCAGACATCGTGTGCAAAACATCTAATTTCTTCCAGCTTGCAGGGTAGGAATGAGGAAGACAAACACTGAACCCCAATGTGTGTGTGAGAGACAGAGAGAGAGATGACAGATTGTGATAAGGATTAGTATGGTGAAGACTAAGGTTCTATGAGAGAAAAGAGAGAAGAATGGTGTGAGGTCAAAATTAATGTGGGAAATCCAAGAACATAGTTTTGAGAAAATGAGATCAAGCTGAGGCCTGAATAACAGGTAAGAATCATCCAGGGAAAGATTGAGAGAAATCCCCAGAGGGCTCCAGGCAGGAACAAAGTCAGGACCCTCCAGATCTGAAAAGCCACTGGTAGGGATGGGCATGCGTTGAGATGTGGAATGCATTGGGTCTCATTTGGAACTATTTCATTTATATTCTGAGCTAGGACACTGTAAGAGTGAAGGTGGGGAGGCAGAGGTAGTGTTAAACATTATGCAGAAACCGCAGATGAACCTGAAACTGTTTGGGGCCTGCAGGTCACACCAACAGCCTGCTAATTGTCCATATCACAGAGCTTAGCATTTGTTCTTAGTGCAATGGAAAACCACTGAAGGGTGTTCAGTTAGAGGGTGACAGTATTTGATTTATGTTTTAATAAAAACTACCCACTGTAATGGCCTATAAGATTCTGAGATCATGGTGTTTCTCTTAGTATAAACAAAATAAACAATGCCAGTTGGGTGACATATTTTAGCCAAGGTAATACTTATTGTGAAATCATAGCTCATTAATGAAAGTAATGGTAAGGAGCTTAGTGTCGCAAGTCTAGTTTCAAAATCCAATTCCATGTGCAAACAATAATATGAGAGATTTCTGCTATTTCAAGGTGTCATTATCATTATTGAGTTAACTAAAAATCATGATACTTTGAAAATGGAATGGTGAGGATGTGATATTAACTCCAGAATAGCGCCTATGCCTAATATAATGAGATTAAAATAATCCTTGTGCTACATTACAGAGCATTACGGGCTTTGGACATAATATTCCCTAAGGGTAATGAGTGATTTATGATTGTCTAGACACTATCTTTGTGGAAAAAATAATATGCGTGTGTGTATAATCATAAGTCAGGAAATTGGTACAGAATGAAATAACTTATTATAAAAAATTAAAATTTTTCTTGTGTGGAAGTAAAACCTTATTGACTGTTGTAGAATTCATTTGGATAATAAGTCCATAACATTTCTTCCGAAAACTGTGTCATTCCTATCTCTTCCTTCTTTCTGCTGAAAGTAGAATATAAGTGTTGTTTTCAAAATTATGAAATCAAAACCTACCTATTTTACATTATGCAAAGCTTATCAAAAGTGATAAAGTATGAACATCTAGTACATAATATTCATGCTGTTGATAGAATGGGGGAGTTGTAAAGGAAGCAGGAAAATTAACAACTTACTCAATGTAGATATTGTTGTCTTCAATTTTATGTGTGTGAACATTTCAAAGTCTCCTTCAGCTACTGTGGAATATGCATTTAGACTTTCCATTTGTGGACATAGTCAATAAGACAAAAACAGAACATTTACGGGAAAATTTTCTGAAATAAAACTATGTTATTCATCATTATTTAGAGGATCAAATGGATTTGGTTTCTTTCACATGATTTAGGTTTTTTAAATGTCTTTAATTTAGTTTTAAATGATATAATGTCGTGGTAAAAAAGTTACCTTTAAAATTAAAAAATAAAACCCAGAGCATCCTTCATACAAAAATATAGAATCACATCCCATTTAATCACATTAGAATCACTTATGAACCTTCCAGATACCTTGAGACTGAAATCCATTGAGTAGTGTTTTCTACACAGCATGTGTCCCTTTTGTGAAGAACAGTATACTTGTCCTCAGCAAAACCGCTCATCCCTCCATTCAAAGCCACTAGTTGTGTGTAGATTCAACTTCATCCTTGGCTAAAGCAATGGAATGTACTGACTGACCTGAATCATGGCTACCTAATTGTAGCCATGGAGAAGACCATGTATAGCTTGGGTTGCTATCTGCAGCCATCTCATGATTTGGGGAGCCAGCATTGGGATTAAAAATGCCAAGAATGGAAGCTGCCTGGAGAAACAGAATAAATTGCATATCTTTGATGACACAATGGAAATTCTGAGTCAGCCGCATCTGAACTTCAGCCGAATAACCTAGCATGTTTATCTGGTTGTTTACTAAGTCTGCGTTCAATTTTCTGAAAATCAAGATAATCTTTAATTGATTCAGTGAGATATTTTTAGTGAAAATGTTTTACCTCACACTTGTGAAAAGACAAAGAACTGTAATGATCAAACACATATGAGCCACCAGGCTCAGAAATATAACTTCCCATGATAACTTTGATAGAAAACATGAAAGAACGGATTTCCAGTTGGCTCTCATATTGAGCATCCTTTGGGTAATCCACAGGTCATTTTTTTTTGACACAGAATACTCGTATGTAGTTCTAATGATTTGAAATATTTTCACGGACAGATTCTTTACGGGCAAGAATCTCCTGGCAGCAAATGGGCTCTGTGATATGTAGAAATAGGCTAAGCTATTGTAGTAAACACATATAAAAACTCAGAGGTTCATAACAAAGAATGAAATCTTGGTATTTGCAATAATATAGATGGAATTGGAGGGCATTAAATGAAATAAGCCAGGCACAGAAAGATATCTATTGCATGTTCTCATTCACATGTGGGAGATAAAAGAAAAATTGAATTCATGGAGGTAGAAAATGGTTAACAGAGGCTGGAAAGGGTAGTGAGGAGGGGGAAGGGAAGCTTACTAGGTATAAAAATACAGTTAGAGAGAGGGAATAAGATCTTGTGTTCAGTAGCATAATAGAGTGGCTATCGTTAACAATAATGTAGTATATATTTAAAAATAACTAATAGACTAGAGTTAGGGTGTTCTAAACATGAAGAAATGATCAATTCTTGAGGTGATGGATATCCCAGCTACTCTGATTTGATCATTAGACATTGTATGCTCGCATCAAAATATCACATATCTCCCACAAACAAGTATGAGTATCATGTATCCATAATAATGAAAAATAAAATATCTTTTTAAAAGTAAGGGGCTCAAGCAAAGAATTCTTCTTGTAACAGTCTATGAATAGTCAGGTGTTCCACAGACAGCAGGTGACTGGGGCGTGAGTCACCCTTCCCCTCCCGAGGGCTCCTAGTCCTACCCTGACATTTGCTACTTGCCTCCATCTCTGGATTCAAGGCAGATAGTCCACTTGTCACCCCTTCCCCGCCAACACAAAGGAGAAAAGAAGTAGAAAGTAAAGATTTTCTTTGACAAAATATGATTTGGTATTTGTTCATACTGTTTTTACTCCCATCCTGGTGACCAAAACTTAGTCAAAATCATAGAACTCATCTAGTTGCAATGAAGCTGGCAATGGTTACAAATGCAGCCTCTGGCTAAAACTCTCTAGCACTCAGATGTTAGGAAGATGAGAGCCTTAAAGGCAATTTAAGTATACAACACAAGCATATTGTCCCATATTTCCATAAAATTAATCCAAGAAAATCTTCTTCTTATATAAATTCATATCTATGTGTATTTGTGTCTGTCCAGGCTCCACACCTGTGGATTCAACCAACCACGCATCAAAATTGTTTTAAATGATGAAAAAATAACAAAACAGCAAAAAGGTAATACAAACATACAAAGCAATACGGTATAAATAGTATTTACGTAGCATTTACATTATATTGGATACTATAAGTAATCTAGAGATAATTTAAAGTGTAAGGGAGATTTGCATAGATTATATGCAAATACTGGGCCTTTTTATATAAGAGATCAGAATTCATAGATTGTTATGATTCGATGATCCTAGAACCAATCCTGCGTAGATACTGGAGGATGACACTGTGTGTGTTTATATGCAGTGCATGAAAACACACACACACACACACACAGAGTGTAGGTGTGTGTATATGTGAATAAATACACAGGCATCTTCCCTCCGGTTGCTCCCCAGAGAAGTGCTTTTTCTAATTTTCATGTGACCTTACAAATTAATGGCAACTAAAGTTCTTAAAAATAGCTAAAATAAAATAATATTATAGTTAGTAACCACATTAGACTGTATAAGGGCATTTCCTTCAAAATACTCAGTAAATTAAGTGGGAAAATAAAATTTTCATTTCAATACATTTGTAAATATTTATACAAAATGGCCAAATATATATTATCATATTACCTAAGTTCAGAAATTCATATTATTTCTTAAACATATCCTGGCATGAAAATATGAAAGGATAAACTTTCCTATTGAGTGATTGAGGTTCTTAGTCAATTATTTTGCTTCTGGGAAGTTATTTATTCAAAGCCTTTTGGTGAGCGGCAGTGGGTATACTTTTTGTCTTTTTGACTTTTCCTAATCATGTTTTATATTATCATATAATTGAATGGCTATTACTTTAGTCTGATTTAGGCAGACATTAATCATGTCACTTGAGTCAGCCTGGACGGTTGAGTTTATACAGCATGGGCGCTTTCTTTCAAATGTCTATTGAAATGGAGATTTGCATTACCCAATTCATTGTGTTCCCAGGATATTATTAGAGTGTACACCCTGCAGAATTTTTGGTACCCAGGGCAGTGAAGGGCCCAAACAATGAGATTCTGAGAGGACAAAATGGATTATCCTGATAGCATCTTCACATGGCTTTAATAATTCTGTTTAAGCCACCACTCTCTAAAGACTCATCCTCTCCCAGGCACTGTCCTAAGCACTTCACTTTTAAGCCTGACAGCAGCCTTTGGGTAGGTGCTATTATCACCATTTCACAAATAGAAAGCCTGAAGCTTGGAAACATGATGGAATGGTTCAAGATAAGACCCAGATTTTCTTCTATTTTCTCTGAATCTAAATCCTTGAAAATTACACAAATATTGCTCACATCTAAGTGAAAGCAGATGTGTAAGTCATGGTTCTCTAGAGAAATTTGAGCAGTAGGATGTGTACTTGCCACACACACACACTTGTGCACAAGCATATCTATATATCTATATGTATGTGTGCATATATATAAAATACACACACACACACAGACTGACAAACAGAGAAACAGGGAGAGAGAGAGAAACTTGTTTTAAGGAACTGGCTTGCACAACTAATCGTAGAGGCCGGTAAGTCTGAAACTTGGAGAGGAGGCCATGAGCCTGGGAATTCAGGTAAGAGTTGATGTTGCAGTCTTGATTCTAAAATCTGTAGGGCAGGCCAACAGACTTATAACTCCGACAGAATTTCTATGTTATAGTTTTGAGGCAGAATTCTTTCTTTACCAGAAAACCCAGTTTGGGTTCTTAAGCGTTCAGCTGTTTGGAGATGAGGCCCATCCACACTGTAGAGGGCGATCTGCTTTAATTAAAGTCAACTGATTGTAAATGTTGACAACATCTACAAAACAGCTTCATAGCAACATCTAGACTAGTGTTTGACTGAGGAAGTGAGCAGCATAACCTAGCCAAGGTGATATGTAAAATTAATTATCTCCGTGGGCTTCTAAATAACACCTCATACATACCTGCTTCCACCCTAAACCTTTTATGCTATGACAAAAAAATAAAACTAGAGAAATCACATTTAGGCTTCCTGCAGCTTGGATAGAGCTATGGAGAGACTGAACATCAAAGTTATGTTCAGTACACAGATGGGATTGAAAGTGTTCTTTGATGGTACTCATGTAAGCTGTAGGGGGCATCAGGAAGAGTAAGGGATGTTGGATACTCATATCAACTGATTGTAGTAAATACCGAAGGCAGTTTATTGCCGCAGGTTGTAAGAAGTTTCTGAACGATACAGTATCAAACAACAGCTGTGCCTTTGTTGAGGTTGATACTGCTAGAGTGAAATGAAGGTATATGGTTTTCCAAAGAAAAATTTTATTAGCAAACCGTTGTCCTTGGGCAGGTGTCTCGTTGCCTGGGGCAGAGCTTTGTGAGAGCACATTAGGGCAGTGGGCATGCTGGGCTTACTAATGTGGCTGGCTGATATGCACGCTTCATTAGCACCTGCCAAGGGGCTCAGCACTGCCAGCCTGACTCTTGGCTGGTGGGCCTCTGTGCACCCCACTTCCTAGCTGCCCCTTTCTTCCAGCTGATCTGTGCTGACTTCAGAAGTTAAAACCCTGGTGATACCTCCTCTAGTCCCAAGTATATATTTTTTTTCCTGACCACAAAAATAATATATATTCCCTGAGTAAAAATTAGGGTATCTAGTGGACCCCAACCTGGGACAGTGGTCAGCAAAGGAGACAGTGCTGGAAAAATGCCAACACTTTACCCCAGACTATAGCATATAGCCTGGAAGCCTGGAAGGGATACACTGTTTCACGTGCCTGGTGGCAGCCTAGAAACAACGCAGCCCCTGTCCCCTGCTTCTCAGGGGTCTTTTTACAGGGTGCAAGATGCACAGCAGTCAGTAGTCAGTAGTCAAGGTTAAAAATGAAAGAGGGGATATTACAGCCCCCAGGAAGGCTGGGTAAAGGGTCAGCAGGGACATGGGGTAACGGAACATCTGAAGCAGGTGGATAACGGTGCAAGGAAGGGGATGGGGGGCAAGCAAGTCTTGTTTCTTCAGACAGACATCTCAGCTTCCGTAGGCAGGCTACTAATTAATGGTCTCAGCTCATCTGTGCTGCTGACTCCCCATGCAGGGATCGTCACATAATATTCTCCTGACTGGGCACCTTATCCTGAGTTGGAAAGCCCATGAGGACTCCATTCTATCTACCTCTCACAGGTTACCTGTAATCCCACCATCGATATTAGTGCATATTCAGACAACTTTTAGCACAGGGGCTAATGTGGCTCCACCTATGGATATAGATAAAATGTAGTTACAAAAACGGGTGGATGCTTTGTACAGTGCCTTTCCTCTGCCTTTTCATTTGTGATATCATTAGTATAGTTCCCTGTCAGTAGAAGTTTTTTTTTCAAGTTTTGTTAGGACTACATAAAATTCCGTCATATTGACATTCTCCGTGGTAGTTGAAGTAAAGTGTATAAGCCACTGGTAAAGCATAAAACATGTTATTTCACTAGAAGATGCCTTCCTGAAATTCTTGCGGCTCTCAGTTTATCAAGCACACATTAATTTTTCTCTTTTGTCTCTAAGCAGGGAGAACAAAGACAGGCTAGTGCATTCTAAACCACTGCCTTCTAAAATAAGTAACATCAGAGCCGATCCCAGGAAACCAAATTCTGAGAGGCAGTAGGTAATATTTCAGAAGCAAACATTAGTTTAAAATTTAATTATCTGAACAAGTTCAGAAACAAGAATGATGAACCAAGGATAGTTTGTTTTTAAATTTTTCATTATTTCGAGTTTGCAGGCAGCAGGCTCCAAATCCAAGACAAATTTTCGGTGCCCTCTAACTATTGTCTTGCCTTCTTGTGTCTGAGGATGGAATTAGATTAAAACTAACTTTGGGAGCTTATTATACAGTGGTCTCCAAAGAATATGCTTTTTTCTCCGCTGCAGCCTCTTTATGAATTGCTAATATCCTCAGTGTAACACTGCATCATTCATTTCTAGAATGACTGTCTTAAAATATGTGAGAATACGAGGACTGTCTGATTGTAACTTCCAAATTTCCAAGTTTTCCTTCCCTGTTTTTCTGTCTAGTCCACCAATGCTCTTTCTAGAGTTACAAAGATAGCAGCATAATTAACACCAGTAGGCTGGAGTCTACCTGACGTAAAGAACTGTGGATAAATAATCAAGGGCTACTGGGGCCTAGGTGTGACTCTGTCCTCAGTCACATTGAGAAAGTAGCAGGCTCCCAGTTTCATCACCTGTAAAACAAGACAGTTGAACTAAATGAGCATTGAGATCCTTCTAAATATAGAACAATTGAAGAATTCTGGTTTATTATTCCTTTTGGAGATCCGAAGCGGCTTTCTCTACACTGGTGTTTGAGTACCAGTCCTGGGAGTCTATAGTGGTCAGGATCAAAATGCCAAGAAATGGTCCACTCCAGCAAGTGTAATACGTGGCATTAAATGGCTTATTGGATCACTGGGGCTGACCTTAGAGAAGAGATTCCCAAAGCCCCAACACAAAACTTGGGCAACCATGGGGGGAAAAGTGATGCTCCAGATTTGATCAATGAATTTCCCGTAAGAGATAAAGTCTCAGACTACCAGAGTAAAGACCCAGCTACAATCTACACCTGCAAAATAGATGCCCCTGTCTTTTCTCCTTGTTTAACCTCAGCTCTAATACAGGCTTTAAGTAAGTGCATAGGATTGGTGAAGCCCAAGTCACATTCATAATCTTACTTGCAAAGTCTCTAGAATATATCACATTTTAAATTTCCAGCAATAGGTTCAGTGCCTGTGGCTCAAGTGGCTAAGGCGCCAGCCACATACACCTAAGGTGGTAGGTTCAAATCCAGCCTGGCCCATCAAACAACGGCTGCAACCAAAAAATAGCCGGGCGTTGTGGCAGGCGCCTGTGGTCCCAGCTACTTGGAGAGCGGAGGCAGGAGACTCGCTTGAGCCCAGGAGTTAGAGGTTGCTGTGAGTTGTGATGCCATGGCACTCTACCCAGAGGGACAGTTTGAGGCTCTGTCTCCAAAAAAAACTAATAAAAATAAAAATAAATTTCCAGCAATAGAGAGTGTTGCAAGAGATTGGATGTTAAGGGAGTCCGTTCCTAGCCCCAGATATCCTCAGTATAAAAGGACCATTGGTTTATTTTAAAAGTGCCTCCATGTCTTAGTAAGTATGTAGACTTATTCTATATGAACTTACTGTAAAAATTTTCAAAAAGTGATTATTTAATAATTAATAGCCAAATATATATTTGTCCTATCAATAACAAAATTTCTTCTTGGTAACAATATTCTAAATATTTATTTTCTCTTCAAATAAAGTATATATGACAAATATGCCCTAAGATAATATGAATTAAACTAATTTTGTTCATGTTTTATCTCATTCAAAAAGAATTAGAACTGTAATTTTAAGCAATATATACTGGTACCTTACATTACAGATTTATCAAAGTTTGCAATCATGATTCATAGTGTTTTGAGTCCACATGGCACCATATAAATACTCTTCTGCCAATTAATCATTATCATATAAAATCCTGATAGAAGTAAGAAATTATTGATAATTGTATCTTTGGTGTCTAGCTGAGGTATTTCAGAGAGAGGACTGATGAATGGCTGATTCTAAGAGCAGATCATTATAATGCATGGACTTTATCAGCCTATGATGAAATGTTACATGAATAGGAAGAATTATTCATTCATTCAGCAAACATTTATTTGTGCCTACTATGTGTCAGGCACATGGTAGGGGTTTGGAATACATCAGTGAATAAAACAAAGATTCCTGGCCTCTTTGAACATATATTCTAACATAGGTAGGTAGATAGTAAATAAGAAAGATAATTAATAAACAAATGATATCATAGAGATAAGTGCTTTCAAACAATAAAGGTCGAGCAAGGGAATGTGGTAGGGATTGAGGTGGGATATGGTTAGCATCTCCTCACTGAAAAGGGAGATTTGACCAAAGACTTCAAGGAAATAAGGAAGTATATTTTTGTGACCACCTGCAGGAGGAGCCTTCCAGACAGAAGGCACAGTCCTCCATTGAGTTGGAGAGAGTTGGGTTTGCACAAGAAAGGGTGAGGAGGCTGGTGTGGCTCAAATGCAGTGAGAAAAGAGAAAACGTATCAAGAATTAAGCACAGAAATTCAGGGCCATATCACAGAGGGCTTTCTAGGCTAATATAAGGACTTGAGAATTGGCACTTCATAGTTTTGAGCAAAGGAGTGATACTTTCATAGTAACTACTGTGTTGACAACAGTCTGTATTAAGGGTAGAAACAGAGAGGCCAGTGAGCCCCCAGATAGAGAATGGTGTCTCTATCAAGAGGATAGCAGTAGGGATAGTGAGAAGTGGTCAGATTTTGGAGATAGTTTGAAAATTAGATTTAAAGTGTGGGGGGAGTAGGAAATTCAAAAATAACTTCAAAAACTTTGGCCTGAGCTACTGGGAGAATGGAGTCACCTTTAAGTAAGATGGAAAAACTTATAAGGGGAATTGGGGTAGGAATGGGAATTCTTTATCATCTTCTTACACGTTGGAGGACGTGTGTCTGTATATTGTAGTGCTTCTCAAAGTGTGACCCCTGGATCGGCAGCAGCAGCATCACCTGGAGACTTGTTAGAAATGACCTTGATGGGCCCATCCTGAATATTCTCCATCAGGAATTCTGACCACGAGGTCCAGAAGTCTATGCTTTAGGTCACTCTGCTGCACACTCCAGTTTGGAAATACTCTGTATCATCTCCGAAGAATAAGGGCCAGGGAGACATCAGCATGGGGAAACATCATGGAGTTAGAAGACCTGGATTCAAATCCTGGCTAACCTAGACAAAGTTGGTCTATATTTATCTTAGCTTTAATTTACATATCCCTAAAGGTATAGGAAGGAAGATAGTAATTGTACCTATGTTACAGGTCGATACATGGAATTAGATCAAACAATGTTGAAAAGTGTAAACAATTGAGACTGCGCCCAGAGACATAGCCACAGAGAAGACATTTGGGCCCATTTATTAAAAGGGGAGGGTGAGATGACCTGCCTGAGCAGTGCAAAGATGATATCTGCACCCAGAGGGCAGTTAGAGACCCCTTGTATATGGGTCTGTGGTGGGTGGGCACATTCCGCAGCTTGCCTGTCAACTTAGGGTCTTTGGGTGCAAACTTCTGGGGGTGGGGTTAGCCGGATCTTTTGTATTTTTGTCTCCAGAAGAGAGAAGGAAGGGGAAGGGTTTGAGTGTGGCAAGTTAGGCCCCCCAACAAATGTTGGTTAAGAATCCTGTACAAATTAAGTTAGCCTTAAGTATTGGGCAGAAGATGGCAGGCAGAGAATGAGGATAGTACAACATAATTTACCTCTATTTTTTACTAAAATTCTCCTGCTTTTGAGAAGAATTAACTACGTGGAAAATCCAAGTTTTGGGTGAAGTTTTGCTAGATCTTCAAAACATAGGTAATAAAGGTGACTGTCTATCAAAAAGCATATTGTTGGTGCTACTTACATGATTCAATAGGAATTGACATTTGATTTTAATAACTTTAATTACCTCACTTGGATGGAGAAAGAAAAGTATGTGATCTTACTACAAAATAAAAAAAAAAAAACATTCCAGTATAAATTCTTTTCTCCAAGTTCACATGGTTATCTTTTTACATCTATTTAATTTTAATTTGTAATCTCTAGGTTCATTCTTCACAGAGTATTGATGTCTATGAGTTTTAAAGAAGTTTGAAGATAAATTAAAAATAAAGGTAGCTGCACCTTTGGGATCATTTCTTTAGTAAAAGTCATTGTCTCCTTATTTTTTTTTATAAGAAAAGATATTCAAGCTATCTACTAAAACTGGGTTTATATTGTTGTCAAGGCAAGGTTTTAAGGTTTACAGGGCTTGATGTATAGCATAAGGTTTTTGAGGTCACTAACAAAGCCTGCCATTGGCAATGTTTTAGCAAAAATTTATGCTTGAAACTAGATTGGTTCTGCCATACTGATTTTCAGACAAAAGTGTCAGCTAACGGTCAGTCATGCTTTTACTCAGTATTCTATGTTTTTGATGGAGGAGCTGGTAGGGTCTACATAGAAATGAATAAATTTGCAGGATATGGACTAATATCACTGATCTGAGAAATTACAAATGAACTACCACTTTGTATTTTTATGAATTCAGTAGAGGATGAAGGTAATATGTGTAGGACTAAATAATAAAGTTAGAAAAAATGAAATAGAATTTGCTTCCTATAAGCACAACTTAGTCAATCTTCATCTGCCTTTAAAGTCTGAAGGCAGAAACAAGCTTGAAGCAAGAACTATTGCTTTCTGCCTTGGAAGTTTTCTAAAAATTAACAGCTTCATGAGCTGTGTAGAAAGATAAAGCAGGAGTGAAGGATCATAATAGGGGGAAAAGGGGAAAGCAATTTTCCATAGAGTGCCTACAGAAAATAATCATGACGGAAAGTAGCATTTGAGTGTAGACATCATGGGAGGAAGGGAGCATATTTGGGGAAAGGAGTTCTTCCAGGAGAGACTTCAAAGGCATGGAGTTGTTTGTGGAACATCTGGCTTTTTCTAGGAGCAACAAGGAGGTTGGTGCAGCCAGAGAAGAGCAATAGAGATTTAAGAGATGAGGACAAGATGCAAAATATATAAAGCCTCGAGGACCTCAGTAATTACTTAGAGTAAAATATGAACCATGGGAGGATTTTGGACAGCTGTCTTACACAATCTGTTATTATTACAAAATTCTCTTCCTTTTCCATTTTCACTGGAAATTTTACCTAGAAATAAACTTTCAAAATTAAATTATCTTCCTCATAAACTATAGAAGCACCGTTGACCCCAATCATGCAGCACTGTGTGTGACTATGAATGTTGTTCTTTTATAGGGGACATTTTCAGCTCTCTGCAATGTTTGGCATTTCCCATTATCTTTACATTTTACGTAGAGTGGTTGTTCAGGTGAAGGCCTTTTGTTTTTTTCCAAATGTTGTTCTCATGTAGTCAGAGATTCTAATCTTTCTTCATCCTCTTGGAAATTTCATTGTTTGATTTTTTTATTTCTCTTTCATCATCTCGTACTTTCTAACATTTCTATGAGATGAATTGATGAACTTTCTGTACCTTTTCGTATCTCTTAGTTTTTATTTTATAATTTTCACATGTTTACCTTTTCTATGCTAGTGAGTGCCAGAGATAGAATTCTGTGTGTGCTGACCTACTGGCTCCAGGGCCATACCACAGAACCTCTGTGTGTATGTGATTCCTCAGCTAGAAAGTAAGGATAATAATAATAATACCTATGTTATAGGGATGTTGTGAGGTTGAAATAACTTTATACACAGCAACAAATTAATGATAATTTGTAGTTCAGATCACTAATTCCATGCTTAATTATTAAGCAGTTCTTTTGATTTTTTTAAAAAGTTAAGGCAATTACATTTTCTAAGGATATTTTGTATTTTCTAAATTTATTCTTTCTTTTTTTAAATAGAAAATTGTCTTTATTTCAAAAAGCCCAGTTACATTTGTAGTCAGTGGTAGTCTCAGTGGCTCTCGACCTTCCTAATGCCACAACCTTTAATACAGTTCCTCATGTTGTGGTGACCCCCAACCATAAAATCATTTTCATTGCTATGGGTCTACGTGTTTATTAACAGTGTTCTATAGCAAATTTTATGTATTTGTGGCCTTGTGTAACTGGAGTCTCTGCACATAGCTTCCATTTATTAGCATGGAATAAATTTTAACAGAAGTCCTGTGAGATTATGAAGCTTGTCATCTCAAATTTCTTTTTTATCTCCCTCATTTGGGGAGCCCATTCTTCCCTATACTTCTCTTCTATAACAAAGGGAGGAAGTCGGGCATGATGTTATGCACCTGCAATCTTGGTTACTCAGGAGGCTGAGGCCAGAAGGTCAGGCTGCAGTGTGCTATGATTACACCTAGGAGTAGCCACTGCATTCCACCTACCTGGACAACACAGTAAGATCCCATCGGACCCCTACTCTACCCAAAAAGTAAAATCAGAAGTAGTCATTTGTGCCTGCTGGTTGGTTGACCCTCCTGTGTTTATAAATTTGTCATTTCACCCATGCATTTGTGTTTTAGCTCTGTGTGCTAAAGTAGTTTGGGGCTGGCATGAAGCAGATGGGAAACTATGGGATAGGAGGCAGAGAATGTGCTAAAACTACAACTTTTTTCATCAGCTGATCTTCAAGGTAAGCTTGACTTAAATTCCTTAGGATAATTGGGATAGAGGCTCCTGAAGTGGTTTCTGAATGTCTTTGTAAAGGGAAGCAGGAATTCACTTGTTTTGGGGTGAGAAATGCGGAGAGTTGAGAGGTCTTTGTCTTTCCTACATGAGGACTCTACATCCATGGTAGAAATCCCTTTCCTGTTTTCCTCCTGTTTGACTTCAGGCACACCTCTTTTTTGGTACACATTTTTTTATATTTGTTGTTATTGTTAAACCCTAACTCCCCCTTTTCAGTTTTCTTAGAATGTGTTATTATAACCTAATCATTCCATATTAATTTAATTCACTTCTTTACAACCCAAGTTACTTACTGTCTTGGGATGTAATTTAACTAATTAGAGCTAAGTTTATTCTTTTTCCCACACGTGGAATATACTATCAACTCTCTTGAGGAAAACAAGTAAAGAAAGTGGAATTTCTTCTCTTCCTCAGATTATTTCTCTTTCTTCTGGAGTCTGCCATTCTATTTCTATTTTCTGATTTATTTTTTGCCATTCTCTTTAAATACCTTGAGAGGCTGAATTGTTATTCTGTATTAGTGGATGTAGAGAGTGGGTTTTATCACACTGATAGCGGGCGCATGGTGGGCACCTTTTCCTCCAGATCCTCCTGATAGATGGGAAGGCTTCTCATAGGGTCTGCCTCACCAGGTGGAGGTGTTAGAAGGCCAGGGGCCTCTGGATTCCATGGGAAGAGAACAAGAGGGTGGCCTAGATCATTGCCAACCTTATATCCCTCTTAGACAGTGTTACCTTTCTCTGTGTCTTTCTTTTATATCATTTGCAAAAGTCGAGAGTTTCCTTAGCACCCACTTCTATTCCTTTGCCACGTCCCAAACAACAAGGGCTCCCTATTCCTGGCAGATCAGTGCTGTCTTTGAGGACTTCTCAGGCTTTCATCAGTTGCCTTCTGTATGTCCACTATGGCATGCATGCTTGCTATTCATATGTTAAAATCCTGTTTCAAGTAGTGATGATAAAATGGTGGGGCCTGTTAGAGGTGATTTAGTGATGAGCTTTCATGACTGGAGTTAGGGCCCTTTTAAAAAAACCCACAAAGATCCCTCCTTCCTCTGCCCCGTGTTATGTGGATGTGTGAACCAGGAAGTAGGCCAGATGCAGAATCTGCTATCACGTTGGTGTTGGACTTCCCAGCCTCCTGAATTATATAAGAAATGAAATAAGATGCAGAATCTGCCATCACCTTGATGTTGGACTGCCCAGCCTGAATTATATAAGAAATTATATAAAAAGATACAGAATCTGCCTTCACCTTGATGTTGGACTGTCCAGCCTCCAGAATTATATAAGAAATTATATAGCAGAATCTGCTATCACCTTGATCTTGGACTGTCTAGCCTTTAGAATTATATAAGAAATAAATTTCTGAAGTTTATAAGCTATTTAGGCTGTAGTATTTTGTTATAAGAGCCCAAACAGACTAAGATAAGATCTATCAAGAAAGGAAGACGACTAGCCCAACAATCCTTTATTTAATTTCTTTAATAAATACCAAATTTCTGTAGCATACCTTTAAAACAACAGTGCTTACCTCTCATTTTGAATGCACTTTGTTCTGCTGTGGTTTATCTTTCAGCCAATTTCCATCTGTATCCATGTCCTCGAAATTTAGATTTGGTCCTTGATTGCTGTTCTTAAGAATATTTTATGCTATTTCAGTGAACTGGAGAAGCAGAAAAGAGATGAAAGTGCTTATACTCTGTTCACCATTTGGGTCAGAATCAAGTCTTGGTCTTTTACATTGTACTTCCTGTGCTTTTTGCCCCAGTTACTATTTCTGAATTGGGCTATGTGTGTTTCTTAATATGGACTAGGTGTGTCTGAGACCTAACATAATAGTCTGAAATTCCAAGAGGTGCATAACATCAAGAAATTTCCTTCTTCCTTGTATTAGTCTGGGTTCTCTATAGAGTCAAATTCTATAGAGTCGGAAACAATTGGAGATAGATAGATAGATATTTGAGAGGATCTTTAGTAGGAGAGTTGACTCACACAATTATGGAGGCTGAGAGGTCCCACAATAAGCCATCTGTAGGCTACAGAAACAGGAAACTGGTAGAGAGGCTTAGTCCAAGTTGGATGGCCTCAGAACTATGGAAGCCAGTGATGTTACTCTCAGGCCAAAGGTTTGAGAACCTGATGAGATGCTGTGCAAGTCCTAGAGGCCAAAATAAAAAACTTGAAGTTCTACTGTCCAAGGGCAGGAGAAGAATGATATCCCAGCTTCAGGAGAGAGAGAGAACTGACCTTGTCTCTTATCTCCTTGTTCTATCTGGGGCCCCAGCTGATTGAATGGTGCCAGTCTACAGTGAGTAAGGGTAGCTCTTCCTTATTTAGTCCACTGATTCAAACACTAATCTCTTCCAGAAATACTCTCACACTGACATACCCAGAAATAATACTTAACCAGCTACTGGATATGCCCTAATCTAGTCAAGATAGCTGAAGTTAACCATCATACTTCCCTTCCTTTATAGTTTGATTCCTCCAACTCTAAGCTGAATGTTATGGATTACTTTAGGGGGATCTCTCTGCTAAGAATTCTTTTTAGCTTCTAAATTAGAGGACATTTCCCCCCTCAATCCAGACTCTCTTCTCTCCCTCTTTAATATGAGACAGAATTGGTTAGTTGGAGTTTGCCACCAGAAAGATATAAGTGTTTACAGGAGTGAGGCTGTAGGCTGGAGAGAGAAGAGGAACTTTTTAGGACAGTATGTGCACAGTAAAAGTGACATAAGTTAGTCTTTGCTATTCCTGCCCCTGGAGACATGTGTTGGGCTTAACCTCCCTATCACATCTCAAGATTTTAACTAACAAGAGAGATTAGCATCCAGCTCTGCAGCTGGAATTTACCTGGCTGCAGGATCCCTTAATCCATTTCCGTAACACCATGAAAAGATTATAGAGGGATTTGGAAGCAGCAAAATTAATTGGAAAAGGTTAAAAATCACTCTTCCCTCAGTTTTCCACGAAGTGTAAATGAGCATGATGGGAATGCTGAAATTTTCTATGGGCCTACAGGTGGCCAATGATGTCACCTAGGAAAACAAGGTGCTACTCAATGAGGAAGCAAATCACATACCTGCTGGAAAGCATGAAGTCAGGTGACTGCATAGGGGCACGTGGTTGGCTTTTGAAAAACAGTCAAACAGGTTGCATAAGAAAGCCAGAACTGGATATACTCTTTGGCTAGATGGGTTGAGACTTGGCCAATAAGAAATTGGACAAAACCCAACTCAAAGTTGTTGTATTTTTACCAGATTGTTCATGTAATCAGTCTACCTTTAGGCAAATATTCTTAGGCCTGTTTTAAGAGAGATTTTAATCAAATAGGAAAAGATGAGAATAGGAGGAAAGGAAACTTGGAAAGAGAGAGTTGAGTAAAGATGATGAAAATGTTTAGATATGACTATGTATTTACCCACTTCAGTTTTAATCTAGAAGTGACTGAGAAAACCATAGGCCTGGAATACATTTATAAATTGAAATGAATTTAGTCCTTCCACTGAAAATCAATACCAGTTGTATTTGGGGCCATTTCAAAGAAACATAAGAAAATTTCTAACATAAATACATAAAGGAGTTTCTCTTTTGAATGTACCTGAGTGTTAGTAATTGTATAATTTAGAGCTCTTAATACCAAGGTTAATGTGTATTACAGTAGGGTGCTTTACTAATGTTATCTAATAATAATACTTCATTTATTATTAATTTAGTAATAATTATGTTTTTAATGCTAAGAGGAAAATATTCAAATGTGGCACTCTCTGGGTTATAATTCAGACCTGAATATAAACTTGAGTGAGGGCTGTTGTGCAGTTCATAAAGGTTCTAGCAACATCGAAGGCCCAGATGCAGTTATCACACCAATTGGTCAAAAGTCACTCACGATATGCTCCAAACCATCAACTGAAAGGGAGGAGGTTAGAAAACTGAGTTTCCTATTACCATTTCAATGATAAAAATGGAAGTGGCATTGAAGCATTCATTATAAGCCCACTGAAACGCATGACATTTATCATTACTCCTATTTAGACTTCCAAGTCAGATTCTCCCATAGTATATTTTAGGCAATCAATAAATATTAATTGATTCAGTACTACAGGGGAGAGGATGGCACAATACTTACAGAATAATTTTCTCCTTAACATCCTCATATGAATTAGCATTTGCACATGGGCTGACTGATGTGAATTTAAAACAATAACACTTTCTATTTCTTGCCTTTATATTTGAGTATTTGTCACTGAAGAGGGTACTTTTAAGTTGTAATTCCCAAATGCTGTTCATTGTATGAGAAGAGATGTGTGAGCACTCAATGCAGAACTCTTTGGGGTTCAAAATTACATGTTTCTGTCACGACGGTTCCTGAGCTGTGTTCTGTCTCTTTCTAAGCCTGTTTTTGATCTCTGACTCCTGTTAAAATTGACCCTGTACAGGTCAACCTGACCGATAAACTACACAAAATTGTTTTTAAGGTTTGAAGCCTTAATATCAGATAATGTCCAAATCTGCCATAAAAATTCCCTCTTGGTTTTGCTTTACAGATAGTAATTACCGCGTTTATAATCATAGTCAAGCCTTGATGGTCATGTTGCTTTAAAAATACTAAGATAAAAGAAATTTTGCACCATATACTGCTCTTCTTTAGAAATTGCACACCAGTACCTACTCCTAAATGGAGATTTTCTTCAGTAATTTGTGTTTTCTTCATCTTAAAGAAAATGAAGGCTGTTACAAATTTAACTCAGTCAAGTGCGATTTCATGGCCTCACATTCCTGAACATGAGTAGAGTCTGTCATGTTGGAAAACTTCCCCCAGTGGCTTAAAATACGCACACGTGCGTCAGTCAAACGATCCTTTCTTTAATCACCAAATGACAGTGTGGCGGGCTGGTTATTTCTTTAAGTTTGAAGCTACAAGTTTAGCTTTATTTCTATTTCTAGTTTCTATTCGATAACTGAGCAACTTGAGACATATCACTTTACCTTTCTGTGCCTTAATTTTCTATTATAAAAATTAGGATATAATTGATATGGAGCACTCAAAGTATATTCAATTTGATACCCTAAATATAGCCAGATCATGGTTAGTATTTAAAAAAAAAAAAAAAAAAACTTTCCTTCTCTTCTTTCTCCACACTATAGAAAGTGAGGTTTATTTCAGAAGACATCAACCGCTTATTTAGATATGATTTCTTTTTTTGAAAAAAGAGTGATATTGAGAATGCCTGGCAAATTGTGAGAAAGAGGGCTCTCACAATTGCAAATGTTAAAACTTTGCTTCGTGAGTGCTTCCATAGCTGGGGATTCGTACGAGATAGGGCTTACAGAGCAAAGCCCAGGCCAAGAAAATAGGTGTTGTTTCTGGCCTGCCTTTAGACATACCTGCCTTTCCTCCCCCCCTTTTATTAAGTCACATATACATAGATCATGAATACATTTATGCCTGTGTGGGATTCCATGTGTTGATTTTTTGTACAAATTGGCATGGTTACATCCAACTGATTATCATACCTTTCACCTCATTTACTTAATCACTGTGTTAAGACATTTGTGTTCTATACTTGATAGATTTGACTTGTACCCTTGCAATATGCTCCATAGGCATGGTCCCACCATTTACCCTCCCTCTATCAAACCACTCTCCTCCCCTCCCCTCCCATCTCCGTATCCTTCTCTCCTTCATCCTGGACCGTAGTTGTGATTCATCTTTCATATGAAAGTGTAAGTGATTATAAATTGGTTTCTTAGTAGTACTGAGTATATTGGATATTTTTTTCCATTCTGAAATACTTTACTAAGAGGAATATTTTCCAGCTCCATCCATGTAAACATAAAGAGGTAAAGTCTCCATACTTTTTAATGCTGCATAGTATTCCATGGTATACATATACCATAATTTATTAATCCATTCGTGGGTCGATGGGCATTTGGGCTTCTTCCATGACTTGGCAATTATGAATTGAGCTGCAATGAATGATCTGGTGTAAATATCTTTGTTGCAGAGTGATTTTGGGTCTTTTGGATATACACCTAGTAGAGGAATTGCAGGATCAAATGGCAGGTCTACGTTTAGATCCCTGCATGTTCTCCAAACTTGTTTCCAAAAAGAACGTACTAGCTTGCATTCCCACCAGCAGTGCAGAAGTGTTCCCTTTTCTCCACATCCACACCAACATCTGTAGTTTGGGGATTTTGTGATGTGGGCTAGTCTTACTGGAGTTAGATGATACCTCAAAGTGGTTTTGGTTTGCATTTCTCTAATTATTAAAGATGGTGGCATTTTTTCATGTGTCTGTAGACCTGTCTTCTTCAGAGAAGCTTCTGTTCATATCTCTTGGGAGAGGATTTTGCAGGTTATGTTTTTGACAAAGGTCTAATAACCAGAATCCACAGAGAACTCAAACTTATTAATAAGAAAAGAACAAGTGACCCCATGTCATTGTGGGCAAGAGATATACCTGCTTTTAAAGGTCTTTTTCATAGCCACCTCCTAAAAAGACAGTAGAGCTGCCTCACTAGAGAGAAAGGGAATCAAATGCTAAAAGTCATATAACATCTTCAAATATGGACAAATCCTCCATTTCAAAAAAAAAAAAAAAATCCAGTTACTTTCCAGCGGGAAATAGTAGGTAGGCTGTACCCAGTCAATGAAAGGTGTGCGCCGGCCGTGAAGCATCTGTGTTTGTCATCAATATTTAGGATGTGTCCTCCTATGTTTACTGCCCCCGGTCTCTCCATAAGGAAGAGTAGCTAAGATCTATGCCTTTATTTGAAAGTCAAATGTATTTCTTTATCTTTGCCACATCAATTTTACTTAAAGATTTAATTCCTTAGAGCCAAAATGACATAAAGCCTCAGTTGAAGCAAAGAGCGCTGGTAGGGCATCCTATGATCCATGATTTGAGGAAAATTATTCACTCTGCAGGAATGATACCAATAATTTAAAGTGTTCCTTTTCTGTCTTTGACATATAGTAACTGCAATCACAGAATTTCTTCTGAGGTCTTTCCCTGCCATTTAACAAATCATGTAGTATAGCCCACTCCACCTCCAACGGAAAAGAAAAAAAAAAAAAAAAGAAAAGAAAAAACAACTTCAGGAATCATTGATCCAGGCTTGAAGCCAAGCAATCTATTTTTAGTACTTTCTCAAAAGGCCACACAATAAAAATGTAAATGGAATAGTGCTACTTTCTCCTTAGACTGTTTTTCTAAGTGGAAGTTCGGCCCTGTTTAAATTGTTTGTTTTCAGACCATCTTTAAGGAGCTTGATTACTCCAGTTTAGGGACCTTTGTTTCCCAAGTTCACATTAATTATAATTCCCACATTTCTTATAGTTTTATAATACCTGATCTTGATAAAAATATAAGGATCAATTTGATAGAGCTTCCCACTTTGGACTGCTGAATTAGCACTGTCAGTTGGGTCTCTTCCAAGTCTTCATACAAGTGATAGACCAATTCTTTCCCAGTTATGGATTCTGTCTCTGTGTGGAGCTTGTTTCAGTAGCTTTGTTTAGGGTAGGTGATTTACTTGTCTGAAGTACCACTAGATCATAAAGGCTTTCTGAATAGAGAAACATATTTTACCCCTCTATGTAAACCTTCCTGCTTTTATGAGGTAGGTAAGGTAGAAATTACTACTTCCCCCCCTCCGCCCCGCCTTTCTTTTGAGATAGGGTCTTGCTCTGCTGCCCTGGGAAGAGTGCCATGACCTCATACCTCACAGCAACCTCCGGCTCCTGGGTTTGAGAGATCCTCAGTCTTCAACCTCCCGAGTAGCTGGGACTCAGACACCTGCCACAATGCCCAGCTTGTTTTTCTATTTTTAGTAGAGACAGGGTCTTGCTCTTGGTCAGGCTGGTCTCAAACTCACTCATGAGCTCAGGCAATCCACCCACCTCAGCCTTCCAGAGTGCTATGATTATAGGTGTGAGCCACCACGTCTGGCCAATTATTTTCCTTTTATAGATGAGTTAACTTAAAATGCAGAAGGTGAGTAGCTTGGCCATTGTACTTAACTAGCATGAAAGGGAGCAAAAGACAGGCACAGACAACTCTAAAACCCTGCTGCATGCTGCCTGCTTACTGGAGGAGAATGGAATTCAAGAATGGCTGCTTTCTAGTGGAGGATGGGAGTTCAGGGCCTCTGTGTAGAATTAAAGGAGCTACTAATGGAAACTACTGGGGAGTTTTTTCTTTATTATTGTGGGGATTCATTGAGGGTAGAAGAAACCAGGTTAAACTGATTTCATTTGTTAGGTAAAGTCCCTCTCATAATCATGTCTTGCCCCCAAAAGGTGTGGCAAAAACCAAGACCCCACCCCCTCCCTCCTTCCCTCTCTCTGCTCTTTCTTTCTCCATCCCTCCCTCCTTCTTTCCCTCTCTGCTCTCCCCTTCCTTCACCCCCACCATGTCATTGTCATTAATTGTCCTCATATCAAAATTGAGTACATAGGATTCATGCTTCTCCATTCTTGTGATGCTTTACTAAGAATAATGGGTTCCAGTTCCATCCAGGCTAATACAAAGGTAGAGTCTCCATTTTTTTAAATGGCTGAATAGTGTTCCATGGTGTACATATACCACAGCTTGTTAATCCATTCCTAGGTTGGTGGGCATTTAGGCTGTTCCCACATTTTGGCAACTGTAAATTGAGCCGCAGTAAACAGTCTAGAACAAGTGTCCTTATGATAACAGGATTTCTTTCTTTCTGGGTAGATGCCCAGTGATGGGATTGCAGGATCAAATGGGAGGTCTAGCTTGAGTTCTGTGATGCTTCTCCATACTTCCTTCCAAAAAGGTTGTATTAGTTTGCAGTCCCAACAGCTGTGTAAAAGTGTTCCCTTCTCTCCACATCTACGCCAGCATCTTCAGTTTTGAGATTTTGTGATATGGGCCATTCTCGCTGTGGTTAGATGACATCTCAGGGTGGTTTTGATTTGCATTTCTCTAATAATTAGGAATGATGAGCATTTTTTCCCTATGTTTGTTAGCCATTCATCTGTCTTCTTTAGAGAAGGTTCTATTCATGTCTCTTGCCCATGGATATATGGGATTGTTGTCTTTTTTCATGTGGATTAATTTGAGTTCTCTGTAGATCCTAGTTATCAAGCTTTTGTCTGATTGGAAATATGCAAATATCCTTTCCCATTGTGTAGGTTGTCCATTTGCTTTGGTTGGTGTCTCCTTAGCTGTACAGAAGCTTTTCAGTTTAATTAAGTCCCATTTGTTTATTTTTGTTGTTGTTGTTTCAGTTGCCAGGGCAGTCTTCTTCATAAATTCTTTCCCCAGGCTAATATCTTCCAGTGTTTTTCCTATGCTTTCTTTGAGGATTTTTATTGTTTCATGCCTTAAATTTAAGTCCCTTATCCACCTTGAATCAATTTTTCTGAGTGGAGAAATGTATGGGTCCAGTTTCAGTCTTTTACATGTGGACATCCAGTTCTCCTAGCACCATTTATTGAATAGAGAGTCTTTCCCTCAAGGTATGTTCCTGTTTGGTTTATCAAAGATTAGGAGGTTTTAACATGTTAGTTTCATTTCCTGGTTTTTTATTCGATTTCAAATGTCTATGTCACTGTATTTTGCCAGTACCATGCTGTCTTGACCACTATGGCTTTGTAGTACAGCCTAAAATCTAGTATGCTGATTCCTCCAGCTTTGTTTTTATTACTAAGAACTGCCTTAGCTATACAGGTTTTTTTCTGGTTCCATACAAAAGGCAGAATCATTTTTTCCAAATCTTGAAAGTAAGATGTTGGTATTTTAATAGGGATGGCATTGAATAGGTACATTGCTTTGGGAAGTATAAACATTTTAACGATGTTGATTCTTCTCAGCCATGAGCATGGTATATTCTTCCATTTGTTAATATCCTCTGCTATTTCCTTTCTTAGGATTTCATAATTTTCTTTATAGAGGTCCTCCACCTCCTTTGTTAGGTATATTCCTAGGTATTTCATTTTCTTTGAAGCTATGGTGAAGGGAATTATGTCCTTAATTAGCCTCTCATCTTGACTATTATTGGTGTATACAAAGGCTTGTGGGCATTGATTTTATATCCTGAGACATTACTGTATTTTTTGATGACTTCCAGGACTCTTGTGGTTGAGTCTTTAGGGTTCTCTAAGGATAAGATCATATCGTAAGCAAAGAGGGAGAGTTTGACCTCTGCTCCCATTTGGATGCCCTTTATTTCCTTCACTTGCCTAATCGTATTGGCAAGAACTTCCAGCACTATGTTGGATAGTAATGGTGACAGAGGACAACCTTGTCTGGTTCCAGTTCTAAGAGGAAAAGCTTAAGGCGCCAGCCATGTACACCTAAGGTGGCGGGTTCGAATCCCCAGCCCGGACCCGCTAAACAACAATGATGGCTGCAACCAAAAAATAGCCGGGTGTTGTGGCAGGCGTCTGTGGCCCAGCTACTTGGGAGGCTGAGGCAGGAGACTCGCTTGAGCCCGGGAGTTGGAGGTTGCTGTGAGCTGTAATGCCACGGCACTCTACCCAGGAGGACAGCTTGAGGCTCTGTCTAAAAAAAAAAAAAAAAAAATAAGAGGAAAAGCTTTCTGTTTTGCTCCATTCAGTAAAATATTAGCTTTGGGTTTGTCATAGCTTTGGTCAGTTTCAGAAATGTGCAATGTATGCCTATACTCTTCAGTGATATGCATGCCTATACGTATCTATTTCTAATGAGAAAAGGATGCTGGATTTTATTGAATGCTTTTTCTGTGTCTATTGAGAGGATCATAAAGTCTTTGTTTCTGCTTTTGGTAAGATGGTGGATAATGCTTATGGACTTGTGTATGTTAAAACAGCCTTGCATCCCTGGGATGAAGCTTACTTGATCATGTTGTACAACTTTTTTGATGATAAGCTGTAATCTATTGGCTAGGATTTTGTTGAGAATTTTTACATCTATATTCATTAGTGAAATTTGTCTGAAATTCTCCTTTTTGTTTGGGTCTTTTCCTGGTTTTGGTATCAGGGTAATGTTTGCTTCATAGAACATGTTGGAGAAGATTCCTTCCTCCTCAATTTTTTAGAAAAATTTCTGCAGTACAGGAATAAGCTCTTCCTTGAAGGTTTGATAGAATTCTAACGTGAAGCCATTCAGACCAGGGCATTTTTTTGTTGGAAGATTTTTTATTTTTTTCTTAATCTCAGTGCTTGAAATTGGTCTGTTGAGGAGCTCTATCTCTTTCTGGCTAAGTTTAAGGAGAGGATGTGATTCCAAATATTGATCCATTTCTTTCATTATCAAATTTCTGGGCATAGAGTTTCTGGTAGTATTCAGAGATTATTTCTTGTATCTCTTTGGCATCAGTTGTTATTTCCCCTTTATCATTTCTGATTGAGGTTACTAGAGATTTTACCTTTCTATTTCTAGTTAGTCTAGACAAAGGTTTATCTATTTAATTTATTTTTTCAGAAAACAAACTTCTTGTTTTATTAATTTTCGGAATGATTCTTTTATTTTCAGTTTCATTGATCTCTGATTTAATTTTGAATATTTCTTTTCTTCTGCTGGGTTTAGGCTTAGATTATTCTTCTTTTTCTAATTCCGTAAGATGGCTTGTGAGTTTGTTGATGTGCTCGCTTTCTGTTTGTTGAATGTAGGTATCTAAAGCAATAAATTTTCCTCTCAAACTGCTTTTACAGTATTCCACAGTTTTTGGTAGCTTGCATCTTCATTGTTGTTGTGCTCAAGGAAGTTAATCATTTCCTCTTTTATTTGTTCATGCACCCAAATGTCTTTCAACAGAATGTTGTTTAATTTCCATGCCTTTGTGTGGGGTTGAATGTATTTCTTGGAGTTGAGTTCCACCTTTAGTGCCTTGTGGTCTGAGAAGATACATGGTAAAATTTCAAATCTTTTGATTTGGTTGAGGTTTGTTTTGTGTCCTAGGATATGATCGATTTTGGAGCATGTTCTATGGGGTGATGAGAAGAATGTATATTCTTTATCTTTGAGATGGATTGTTCTATGTGTGTCTATCAAGCACAGTTATTCTAACGTCTCATTTAAGTCCCTTTAATTTTTGTTTAGAGGATCTGTCCAGCTCTGTAAGAAGAGTGTTAAAGTCCCCTGTTATTATAGGAAATCATATTGCTCAGACTGAGTAATATCTGTTTCAAGAATATGGGAGCATTTAAATTGGGTACATAAATATTTAGAATTAAAACATCTTCTTGTTGTATTTTTCCCTTGACCAATATAAAGTGACCATCTTTGTCTTTTTTGACTTTAGTGGACTTCAATTCCACATGTATCTGAAAATAAGATTGCAACTCCTCTTTTCTTCTTAATTCCATTTGCCTGAAAAATTGTCTTCTAACCCTTAACTTGGAGTTTTAATTTGTCTTTTGAAACTAGGTGTGTTTCCTGCAGAAAGCAAATGGATGGCTTGTGTTTTTTAATCCAATCAGCCAATCTGTGCCTCTTCAGTGGGGAATTCAAACCATTAACATTTTTTGAGATAATTGATAAGTGTAGTAGTGTTCTATTCATCTTATTTTGTGATAGTCCATTGCTTAGTTTTATCTTTAGCATCATTGTGGATGTTAGGTTCTGTCTTTTAATTTCTGAGTTCTTACTTTGCTGTTGATCCATTGTGATGGTCAGTGTGTAGAACAGGTTGAAATATTTCCTGTAAAGCTGGTCTTGTTGTGGCAAATTTCCTCAATGTTTGCATATCAGTAAATGATTTTATTTCTCTGTCAATTTTAAAGCTTAGCTTAGCAGGATATAAAATTCTGGGCTAGAAATTGTTCTGTTTAAGTAGATTAAAGATAGAGGACCATTGTCTTCCTGCTTGGAAAGTTTCATTAGAGAAGTCTGCAGTCACCCTGATGGATTTTCCCCTGTAGGTTAACTGGCTCTTACTCCTGGCAGCTTGCAAAATCTTTTCTTTTGTCTTGACTTTGGACAGGTTCATCACAATGTGTCTTGGAGAAGCTCGGTTAGAGTTGAGGTGACCTGGGGTCTGATATCCCTCTGAAAGGAGTGTGTCAGAATATTTGGTGATATCTGGGAAATTTTCATTTATAATATTCTCTAGAACAGCTTCCATTCCTCTGGGGCATGCTTCTTCCCCTTTTGGCATACCTATAACTCGTATGTTTGAACGCCTCATAAAGTCCCATAATTCTGTCAGTGAACATTCTGATTTCTCCCTCTTCTTTTCTGCCTCTTTAACTATCTGAGTTATCAAGAGTATTGTCTTCTACCTCTGAGATTCTTTCTTCTGCATGGTCTAATCTGTTGTTGATACTTTCTATTGCATGTTTAAGTTCCCTAATTGACTGCTTCAGTTCCTTCAGCTCTGCTAAATCCTTTCTATATTATTCATATCATCGATCTCTTGTTTGATTCTGTTTTTGGATTTCCTTTAGGTTATTTTACACTTTATCAACAGTTTCCTTCATTGTTTCCATCATTTCCTTCAGTGTTTTCATCATCTGTATTCTAAATTTTCTTTCTGTCATTTCTAACATTTCTTTATAGGTGGAATCCTCTACAGTAGCTACCTCAGGGTCCCTTGAGGGATTGCTCTGGACTGGTTTTTCATGTTGCCAGGGTTTTTCTGCTGATTATTCCTCATGAGTGATTTCTTTTATCTGTTTTCTTACCCTAATTTTCCTTTCACTGTCTCTTGCTCTTTAAGTTACCATGCCTCTGGCTTAGGGTTTCAATGAGTTCTTTTGGTACAGGACCAGAAGGATGAGAAGACTGAAGAGGAATAAGGGAAAAAAGAAAAGAAAAAAGAGAAAGGAGAGGGGGTGGGCAAAAGGGAATATTGAAAAAAGGAAGGGAGGCACAGAAGGAGGGAGACAGGAGCAATATAGGTGTACAGTAGGGTACTTTGACCCAACCTTAAAAACCCCCAACCTCTGGGGGTGCTGGGTTGGCTGGTTCCCTTGAGGTCAGCAGCTCTTTGCTAGCCTGTTCAGACACAGTACCCCACCTCCACCAAGTAGAGAGGAAAGACAAAAATGCTATAAATCAAACCAAAATAAGCAAACAGAAAACTTTATGGGATAAAATTGAGGGAAAAAAACCCAATTAATTGGGGTAGAAACACTAGCAAAAATGAGGTTCTAATTGTTAAAAAAAGGCAACAATGGAAAATTATATTTAAACTAGAAAAATGAAGAAAAAAGAAAGAAAGAAAAGAAAAATCTATAGGGAAAATGTTGAAATTAAAAATCAAAAACAAAGTAGTATAAATATCTTGCTGAATATTGTCTGGGCAACAGGTGATATTCTAGGGTATGAGATGTTAATCACAATGCTGATAATGGCTGTAGGAGATGGAGACTCAAGGCCTCTGCTGATTTCTCAAACCGCTCAGGGTGGAGAGCCTAAATCTCTCCTCAGCCCACTTAAAAGGCACTTTAAAGTGCTAACCTTGGCCAAGCAGAAGCTCTCCCAGGAAAACACTTGTTGCTAGGATCACTCCTGAAGTGGCTATCCACTTACCCAGTGTGCCAAAACTGGTCTTACTCTATGCCCCTGAGGGCCAAGGCTGTAAGGTGTCTCAGTCCTGGCCTTTAGGCTACTGGGTCACTAGATTACTCTCTCCTACTGATCCTTGCTCTGGGACCCTGAAGGCGGCTCTTGCTGGGGCAGTTCTCCCACAATGACTCCACGCGGCCTACAGCCAAACACTATTAGCTCCATCTGACTCAGTGGCAAAGTCTGGGGCGCTAGATAATTCTTAAAGTCCCCTACACTCTTGCCCACGTTCTCCCAAGGTAGTTCAACTGAGTGCCAAGTCCAAAAGAAGCCTAAACGGCTCACAGGTAAGGCCCTTCCAGTTTGCAGTCTCACTGCTGCTGTACTTACAGCTGCAGGCAGGATTAGACCAAACAAACACGCAAACCCTTGCCAGTTCCCCACTGCTTTTGTCCTCCTCATGGGATCCATAAGTCTCTCGCTGACTCCCTGTGTCTCAAAAGGGATGTTTCTGGGTAGCTCCCTCCAGCCAGAGATACCTGGAGTCTTCTCTCCCCAGACTCACCATGCCCAGTTGCAAGGAAGCTGTTACCTGGCCTCCATCTTGCTCCCCCCCGCCACTGGGGTTTTTTAAAGTTGTAAATAGTGCGCATGAGGGAAAAACAGAAAAGTGAAAGAAAAGGGGTTAGAATAAGGAGTTGATGATTAGCATCAAAGATAGAATAGGGATTAAAGAACAATGAGGAAAATTAGCTCATGTGATGAAGGAGTTATTAATGAATAAGGAGAATAGAGATGTTGGGGGTCTTTTTTGTTTGTTTTGTTTCTTTTTTTTTTTTTTGAGACAGAATCTCACTTTGTTGACTTCAGTAGTGCTGTGGCATCATAGCTCACAGCAACATCAGACTGTTGGCCTCAGAAATTCTGTTGCCTCAGCCTCCTGAGTAGCTGAGACTACACACATCCACCACAACCACAACATCCAGTTATTTTTAGAGACGGGGTTTCACTCTTGCTCAGGCTGGTCTCAAACCCATGAGCTCAGACAATCCAGCCCCCTTTGCCTCTCAGAGTACTAAGATTACAGGTGTGAGCCACTGTTCCTGGCAAGGAGAATAGAGTTAAAAAGAGCTTGTACAAAAGAAATGGTAACATTGAAAGAAGAGGATATTAAATGGAAAAGTCTTGGGAAAACATTATTGGGCTGGGTTAAGTATCATAAATTGAAAATATAAGATACAATCTTAATCCTTAATTGCTACACAATTACTGTTAGATTGTTGCTTCTCAGATTATACTGTCTGTAATTTCCCAACCTCCCAATCTGGGTCCCACGTACATCACCATCAGACAGGTGCTAATAGAATCATTTCACTGGACCACAGCTGTTGATGGACTTTTACTATTCACTTACACTGCACAAAATAGAAAAAGAAATGTATTCTAAGGATTTTTCTGGGGGTGTGTGTGTGACAGAAATGCACTACCAACCCCCTCCTGGAATAACTTTCCCAAACTCTGTCTCATTACCAGTTTTCCCTTTCCAGCACGTAATTTACTCCAATTATTTGTAACTAGTTTTCGTAGTTTAGTGGGTTTCAAAGATGACGGAAAATCTTTTGTCTTGGTCCATTCAGCTGCTGTGAAAAAATAGCATAGACTGCATGGCTCACAAGCAACAGAAATTTATTTGTCATTTCTGGAGTCTGGAAAGTCCAAAATCAAACAGCCAGCAGATTAGGTGTCTAATGAGATTTTGTGTCCTGACTCACAGATGGTGCTTTCTTGCTCTGTCCTAACATGGGTAGAAGGACAGGAGAGCCCAACTGTGCCTCTTTTATAAGGGCACTAATCCCAATGGCAAGGGCACCACCTTCATTCCCTCCCTAATACCACCACCTAAAACTGTCCCATTGGAAGTTAGGATTTTAATATATGCCCTAAAGGGGGACATAAGTACTCACACTATAGCCCCCATATTCTGCTCGTGTCTGCACTTTCTTGCATGCTTTACTTTGTCCAATTCAGATATTATTTTCAACTAAATAATTATTTGTCTGCCCCCACACCCTTGTCATTCACCAATACAAGTATCCTTTCAAGAGAGAAGGGGGTGCTATTCTGAATGAATTGGGAGATTTGGAATTGTTTTTTCCTATCTGTGTTTCTTTTCTTTATTTTTTTTCTCCCTCTGTTTCTTTATTTTGGATTATTTAAGACTTTTTTTGCTTTCTTCTTTTTCACATCTTTGGTTTTAGAAATTAAGTGTTCTATTCCTTTTTTGTTAAAGTTGTCACCCATTATTATTAAATTTTACAAAGACTTGGAACACCTTAAATCTCATCATCATGCCCTGGTGACTTATTCATTATCTTTTTCCAGATATATGTATATGTATCTTTTTAGTGGTTTTTTTTTTTTTTTGGCTTGACATGGATCCATTTAGAGTTATTCTACATAGCAAATTCTGCTAAAGACCTCTCTTAGTCTTCATCTAAAACTGTTGTTATCTGATGTTCACTCTTCAGGACCTAGGTTTTATACTAATTTTCCCGAAATTCTGATTACTTTTTGGAAAAGTATTAATTACTTTTATGGAAATAAAATCTCCAAATGAAAATTAAGAGCCATGAAAGCAGAATGATATTTTGAAAAGAAGCCATGAATTTCAAATGTTGGATGATGGCCATTAATTATTTCAAGATTAAATTTTAATATAAGTTAGCTTCCAATTAGAAAAATAAAAAAAGCATTTAACTCCATACCCTCTCAGTACAAGACATTTAATCAAGAATCATAGAATTATCATAAAGGTCAAATAGTAGAGCTTTGAATGCTTGTATTGGAAATTATCTTTAACCAAAAATTATAGAGAGATGACACTGAAAATTCTCTTTCTGTCTAGCACCAAACAGTATCAAAAAAAGTAGTTTTCAGTTTGAATATAAATCTGTGATATGTAATATCAGTGAGCATAGTTGCTATGTATATCTTCACAGTTGAAGCCAATTTAAATGGGACTATTAGAAAATTGTCATTCTTATACATGCTTTCAATCAACACTCTCTGTACAAACCATCTATGTCAGTCTCCCTTCCCTCCCTGTCACCACTCATACACTCTCCTCTCCTCCACAAATATTTCATTGTGTATCCTTCACCGAGGGTTCAGGGCAAGTCCAATTGTCTCCTAAAAGCTTTTACTCATCACTATAATTCCCTATATCTTTTAAAATACTGATAGTTTATATTGGACAGGACACAACACACTACACTGTTGTATCAGCTAACTTTCCACATTGTTTTTATTTTATTTTGTTTTTTGAAACAGAGTCTCACTCTGTCACCCAGGCTAGAGTGCTGTGGCATCATAGCTCATATGAACCCTTGGGTTCAAGTGATTTCCTGCCTTAGCCTCCCAAGTAACTGGGACAACAGGTGTGTACCACCACTCCCAGCTAGTTTTCCTATTTTTAGTAGAGACGGGTTCTCACCCTTGCTCAGACTGGTCTCCTACTCCTGACCTCAAGAAAGCTACCTTCCCGGCCTCCCAGAATGCTATGATTACAGGTGTGAGCCACCATGCCCAGCCTACACATAATTATTTTCCCAACTGATCTGTGAGAATCTACTAGAGTTTGGGGGCCATAGATTTACTTCTGCATAATTCCCAAGCCCTTTGTGTGTCACAAATGATTCTTATTGCATTTCTTAGCCCAGTAGTAAAAGTTAGGCAGTGTAGACAGAGAACAGGAGGATCCAAGGAAATAAAAAGACAGTTCTGCCCTCTAATTGAGGGGACATACAAAGATATGTACCTAAAATAATTTTAAGAACAGTTGTAAGATCACACACAAGTATATGGACAAAAGGAAATATAAGCTGATGGTTATGTTTCAAGAATAACATCTGTATAGAATATAATACATCAGAGAAAGTTGACTCCATAGGTTTTAATGGGCATTTTTAAAGACCAAGTGTCACCTTTGGCATATAAACCATCTTTGTTTTAGCGTTGCTTTTGCTTTATGGAAAAATCGTCTATTTTCACAGTATTTTCTGAGGAGTAAAAATTTTGAGACATTGTGAATTTCACTTAAAAAGGATCTTGACATATTACATAATACACCTACTGACATAGATGTTAAGCTAAGAAGAAGCTTTTAAAATTACAAATAAGAAATAGAGCTAATTATGCTAGTTAATGACTTTGCTGTATGTCGTAGACTTTTTATCTTCTGTTTTCTTCTGGAAACAACATAGCAGATTCAAACACTATTCAGTAAAAAAATCAGAACTGCATTTTTTGGGGGAAGAACTTTGTCACATTACATCAAGCCTTTTTAAGGAAAATGTTTTCAGATATTTACCTAGTGACATTTTATTTTAACAAGGTCCATAAAAAATATCCTCTAAAAGCTAATTTAATGCCAAGAAAAATGTAGTTACCTTTTTTTACAAACATGTTCTCTTAATTCAACAGAATAAATGTACTGTCATATTAACCCAGAAAAAAATACATGAATTAATATCTATGCATAAATTTTGCCAGTACAGATGACATGGCACTTATACATTTTATGTCATTATTTAAAAAATGTTTTATCTCATCTCAAAAGAATCCAGCAACTTAAAGCACATTCATTACTAGGAATTTGCAGTCTTCTGGTGTCTAACTGATACCAAAGGACCAATTTTGATTTCAACTTGGAAAATTCAGCAACTTGTGTTTTTTGACTTACAGTTATCAAAAGCCTGCCTGAGGATAAAAGGTCCATAACGTCTAGGAAAAGAGACTGTAGGGACTCTCAGAAGAATAAGAAAAAATGCCAAGTGTTGAATTTGGAAAAGTCATAACAGGTTGGTCTGTGGCAATAAGCAGAAAGTAAAACAGAAAATGTTCCCTCTACAAACAATTCCCGGTATAACTGAAATGAAATACAAGGAAATGCAACAAGACATAACTTTGATTTAGTCTTCACTGAGGAAGGTAGGAAACCACAGGGATAGAAATTAAATAGTAACTGGTGAGATCTCTTTCTTCAGATACTCTACTGAAAAGAAGTAGTTTCAGAAACACTCTTCGTATGAATATTACATATATGTGTGAATATACATTTACGTATATAAATGTTTGTCTTTTCGTATGTGGGGGTGGGTATGTAATGTATGCATGGATGTGTGTGTGCAAATATATGTCTGTGGTTGTAAGTAGGGTCCAACTGTAGCATAGTAAGGAATTTTAGAACATTATAAAGCCCATCCTAAATAAAACATTGTTT
Organism: Otolemur garnettii; assembly: GCF_000181295.1. Taxonomy (NCBI): domain Eukaryota; kingdom Metazoa; phylum Chordata; class Mammalia; order Primates; family Galagidae; genus Otolemur; species Otolemur garnettii. Next base: position 12,736,155 of record NW_003852430.1, read on the forward strand.
CTTTAACCTCCTATTCTGTAAATAAACTGGTACCAAAAAAATAATAATTTCTGAAGAGTGCAGTTACAACCCACGATGATAATAATTTCAGTGAATTTAGGAATGTGTACCTCCCATCTGTTTTTCTCTACAAATGTACCGTTTAAAGATGACCATCATCCTATGTTGGGTACCTCATGCTAAATGCTGCTGATGCTTTATGAGACAAGTACATATTTCTTACTATGTGGAAAATGAATGAGTTTATTTCATTTAATATTGAAATCCTTGTCTACTTCTACATATCCATAACTTTGGAATTATACAAACATCCATTTCTTTGTAAAACTTCCCTTTATGATTATTTTCCTTTTGGTTATTTTCTTTTGTCATTTTTTTTTCTTTTCTTCAAAGTGAAGAAATGCATTCTCTTTGGTCTTAACTTTTTCCTTCGACTGTTTTAGCTCCTTTGAAATTTCTTCATTTCCTTTAATAGTCAGAATGTTATCTAGAACCCAGAATTCCTGGTGCCATGACATGTATATCTAAAGGAGAATATTTTTTTTTTACTTTGAATAACGCCCAGCTTTTTGTGGCACTTTTGGGTTGTATAAACACATTATCTAAAATCAAGAGACAGAACAGATTTCAACCCCTCCTTGCTAGTTTCCTTCTTTTGAAAATTAATACCTATTTCTCATAGAAAATACCTTTCTTTTCTCCAACTCACTGACAGAGTAGTCTTTTTTTTTTTTTTTTTTTTTTTTTGGTAAGGTCTTTTCAAGTCTGAAATGTGAAGTTAAAAGATATGACCAGTGTGTCTCAAAACGCCAGCGTTCTGTGAGTGTTGATGTGGAATCTCAATGCCAAAGTTTGTTAAGTGTCCAAAGTCCTTTCCCCTTTGCCTCGAAGCAGACTTTTTTCCCTTCAAATAACTGTTACCCTTTGCCTCCGGGTTACATTTGAATGTATTTTCAGTGATTTTTATCCTCCGTTAAATACCCCATCAATTCACAAAATGGTAAAGTAAGTCTGGACAATTCATTTCCTGTGGTTAGTTAGATGGATTAGCTTATGCTGTGGTGAATAAAAATAAACACACACACACAGATAAACCTGTGTCCTAAAGGAGCAGTTTCTGAGCTACAGTGTGCTGATTTCTGTAAGAGATAGTCCCTTAATGTGCAGTGGCTAAAGACAATACATATAATTCTCTTCCTCAAGTTGACAGAAAAAAGAGGTGAAGAGGTTGGCAGAGCGGCCATTCTTCTGCAACCCGGTGGGTGGGTCCGCCGGCACCTTCAACTTGTCCTCACAGGTTGCTTTGGAGTCAGGTCCATTCTGGGCACCAGAAGGTACGGAAGGACATGGAAGAGTGAGTATGGAAGGTTTTTTTTTTTTTTTTTTCAGTTTTTGGCCAGGTGTTTGAACCCATCACCTCTGGCACATGGGGCCAGCGCCCTACTCCTTTGAGCCACTGGCGCCGCCACTGAGTATGGAAAGTTTTAACAAACCAGGCCTGGAAATGGTGCCCGTCACATCCACATCCATTCCACTGTCTAAAACTACACCACATACCCATACTTAACTTCAAGGATGAAGCCTGAATGTACGTTTTACCGCGTTCCCAGGAAGACAAAGAAGAAAAGGTTTTCTGGAGAATAGGTGACAGTCTCTGCCCCCTCTACTTTATACAGCAGTATTGTCCCAGCATCAGAAAAGATGTCTGGTAGGAAAACACCAGCTTGCTACAGGCAGTTTCTGGGTAAGGGTTCCAAGGTCCTTGGTGTTAACAAAACGTATTCATCTGCCAATTCCCAGAGTTGTTCTGTGACTCGTAGCTATGTAATGATTCTGATGTGCATCACAGGTTAGTGATAAACTTAGTGACAGTCAGCATTCAAATGTTCACCATATGCTCAAAGGAAAGTGAGACTGAAAACAAACCTTAATAACTCCCACTCGCCACATACCCATTGACAAGCCATTTGCCTCTTTCTCAAGATTTTTGGAACAAGGAGGTTGGCTCAGCGTCAGGTTCTTTAGGGGTTAAAAGACGTTCCCAGATACAACGACTGCTTTTTTTATTGGAGGTGATATTTTTTTTTTCTTCCCTGAATTCCAAATTAATGAAATTTACCATATTAAGTTTATAAAATGCTAAGTTAATGAATTATAATGAGAAATAAGAATATTTCACTGTGAAGCTCCATTAATATGAAAAGGGAGGGCGGGAAGAAAAAAATTCACATCATAATTCAAATGCCTAAGGAAAGCAAGGGCTATAAGAGGAATAATGTTAATGTGAGAAAAATTGCTTTGTGCCTGTCAGAAGACTACGGGAAAACAGTATTAGACTTTTAAAATTAACCAGGGCATGGTGCTATTCAAAATAAGCAGATTTTGGTTTCCGAGTTTATTCTAAGCCCGAGAATTTCCATTTGAAAACTGACCAATAATGAGGAAAATAACTCAATAGGAGAGAACTGCGATTTGGGTTGATGTGCAGTGATGAAGGCAGTTGCCTCGCCAACTCCTATCCCTCAGCATCCAGTCACCTTGGTATTTTTGGACCTGCTCAATCACCTTTTCATGCCCCTTCACCTTCCCACCCACCCCTACCAGATACCTGGGTGAACCTGACCGTCCAGAGCTCCCCCAAGATGCTGCTTCACCAGGCTTGCTTTGTCCCTTGCCCCGTGCCCCTCACCTCTGCTCGCCCATTTATCTTTCTTGCTGTCAACACCTATCTAGCCTGGCAGCAGTCCCACAGGGCTGTCCCCTCAGGCATTCAATGCCAATAAATTCCTGTGTGACTCACCACTGTGAGGACTGACTCTTCAGCACCCTGTTACTAGAAAAATAAACGCTAAGGAGGAATCTTACACATTCTGTACTTGGTGAGAGGTTTTATTATGGGTTATTCACTGTTTCTCAAATTATGACATAGATCTATTAAAGTTGCATTTTATGTGAAGAATATTTTGTTTGTACATGATTCATGTAATGGAAATATTTATACACCCAAATTATATGTAGGAATGGGTAAAGAAGGAGATGACAGTAGCTACCATGTTACATGCCATTCACCTGTCTAAGTACCTTATATACTAGCTAGATTAATCCTCCCAAATGCTATTTGTGGATTTTCATCCTTCTTGTCCTTATAAGGAGATAGGTTTTTTAAAGTTCTGTAAATTGCATGCGCTCACCCAAGTATTAATTAAGAAAGAGTCTTAGAAGCCAGATCTGTCTGGGGCCAACATCTATTGTCTGAACCACAACCAGTTTATCCTGAATTCAAATAAATATGTTTCCCTTTGAATGTCAATTGAATAAATGTGAAATCTTTTGTTTTGGTGAAATGTAGAGATCCCTTTATCTACAGCAGTGTTTATACTGAGACGCGTGGAAATGAAATGCCCCAACTTGAAGGGGACCTTATTGCTTAACAATGTAGCACACGCGAGATCGAGCGTCAATATTCCTGCCTTTCTTACCTATTCCCTCTTGCCCTGTGGCTTAGATAATTCATCAGCTATGCCACTTGAGAAACTTATTTCTTCAAAATAATTACGTAGGCCTCTTAGCATCTTAGATGCAAGTATAGCATCTTGGAAGTTGTGGAAAGACACGAAGCTTACTAGCAACATATTAATGAGCAATATTATAACATGAAGTTTATACTTTGAGTTTGGAAGTCTCTACTACCTGGTACCTGAGATGATACAATACTGCCACAATTCCTGGGAAATGTATTGGGGCTCAACCTCTCAAGAAGAGCACAGAAAACAGACCACAATGAAAATCCTTCTTACTCGATCACATCTGAGCTTGGAGGATGTGCATACACCCACACAGAGACCTACTGAGAAAGGAGCTCTCCACAGAGGGCCGGCAGACAAGAGGAGACATTCACACTGACAGACAAGATGACTGTTGGCTGCTGCTGTTGTCATGAGCCAGGGAAGTAAACAGCGTCACTCCAACTCAAGACTAACGTGGCTTGCCTGTGAGTATTGAGAGGGTGCTGCTGACCAGCCATCGCTATGCTGTGTACTCCCAGCAATTGTTTTTCCATCAGTCGTGATTGACTTGTATGGTTCTGTCCTTCTTATAACCAAGGGCATGAATTTTCAAGACAGCTGGATGGAGTTTGGGGTGGATTCTGCAGCTGTACTGGGGCCAAAGGACAAGCCTATGTGGAGAAGAACTTACACTTTCAATTAGATTGGTCTCAAGCCTTAAGCAACTAAAGTAAATGGCTAGAGAGCACTTTCCCATGAAGCTCTGTCTGTGGACATCACTTGTACACAACTACAGACAAAAGACAGATGCACTTTGATTATGCAAATCACAGAGGACCCTTGCCGATCCCCAGAGCAGTTTTTGAGATCATTCTAAATTAACCCCTGAAAAGAAAATGTAGGAAGGGATCAATTAAGCTCCTTGACATCTTTCTCATGAAACCTGCTTTCTAATTAAAAATGTTCAATGAATGAAATGCATGCCAAAGTTAAGATCAAAGCACAGTGTTAGACAATGGCATCTCCCCAAACATTTTGTTAATGATTGTCAATGTTAGGGTCACTGATTCTAAACTCCACAATAGCAATTCCTCCTCTCCTTGAGGCTAAGACACACTCCCAGGCCTATGACCTTTTGAAACAGTACATGTGGTTAGGCTAGGATTTAGCTTCTGGTTCCAACCCTGCTTCTTCCTAGCTATACACGGGCACACCTCAACCGCTCCGTGCTTTGTTTTTCTCCTCTTTAGATGGAGACATGTACTTAGACATGATCACAACTAAGGTACCCTCATTTCCAAATGTCTCAATTTCAGGCTTCGAGAGCCTATTTTTCCCCCTTTCCCATAATATCAGCTAACAAAGTTTCTTTCCAGACTATTCACCCAGAGTAGGAACTGCATCTGGAATATGAGCTTCGAGGGTCTATGTGAACTGCCTGCTCCCCGACTCCTCTCCCACAGGGCTTCCTACTGCTCTCCAGTCATTCTGATCCTCACTTTTCCTCATGCACACGAGGCATCCTCCAAAAATAGCCTCTGCACCAACTGGACCACTTTCTCTCTAGACACCAATGTGGCTTGCTTTCTCATTTCTCTGAAATACTTATTCCAGTATCTCTTCAATGGGGCATTCTCTGGCCACTCTTACAAGATATCCTTATCCCCTAACCTGAATCAATCTTCCTTCCCCCACTGTATTGATTATACTTAGCACTTATGGTAGAAACACTATGTACTTTATTTATTTATTTAACAGATGTATTACTTTCCGGTACCCCCATGCAAGCCCCATCAGGGGAAGGATTTGTGTATCTGTTATACAGTGCCTGGCATAAAGTAGGTACTGATTAGATGTTTGTTGAGTGAATAAAGGAATAATGAGTGAAATCAATCTCTTTCTTAATGTCCTGTCTAGGGACTCGAGTCCATACATTTCTGATACCATATGTGATTCAGCTATTTGTTTATAGTCTTATCCAAAAAGACTCAACCAAAGATCAGTAGTGCATGATATTTCTGTTTTTTAAATAAAAGTATTTTGGCGGAAGGGAGGGAAGAATAGTCTCATTTCTTTCTAGCTCTAAATCTGATTTTCTACAATTCATGCATTATTTCATAATTATCCCCTCAAAATGAATTTCTCTTATGGAGCTATTGCTTCTTGTAGCTTTCACAGCATCCAGAGAGAAATCTTGAAAATATAGTGTTTAAATTCAGGTCCCAAATGTGACTCTTCTTAATGCAAATTGAGGATGAATTTATTAGAAACCATTAGTGGGATAAATGTTCTCCTATTATGTAAATCTGCGTCTTTAATCTGAAATGTGGGAAGTGAATTGCTTTCCAGAATATCTAATCTCTGATTCTGTAATTAGGTGAGCAGGTGGTTAATTACAGGTGCTGTTAGTGACTTGTCCCTTCTAACAAGAGCATAAATAGCTTAAGTCTATGTGTCCCAAGTTAGTCATTGGGGCAGTTGTGTTGGCTATACAATTTTTAAAACCATAAATACGTTATGTGCCTAAAAACATAAGCAGAACTGGGTTCATGTTTTGTTTTGTAAATAGCAATCTTGACCTTTACAAATCATGCACATTTAAGAAATTTTTTGATGAAAATTTATATTGATTTATATATATATATGATTTTACAATAGCATTTGGTTCTGTGTCACTTATATCTATGATTAAGTTGAGGATTCTGGAACTACATTGATATACTCAGTTTATGATCTAATTTATTCTCTAGTAGATATTTAAGTCATCATGTCAAGGAAAATATTATAAAACATGTTCAGGCACTGAGCTTAGAATCATACCCAATAATTTGTAGACATAGAAGTGAATTTCAGATCAAGTATCCTCCTGGACTGTATTTAAAATGTGGGAAACAGAAGAAAGTGCACACACATACACACACACACACACACACACACAAAATGGCTTTTCAGTCTTAAATTCTGAAAAAGCATTTATAAAAGACAGAGAAGGAATTTAGTGTAAGGGCAGAGATTGACCATGGCAGAAGAGAGGAAAACTGAATAATGATTGTTTGAGACTCCTGAGGTCCCTCAAATACTCATGAGGGGTCTCAAAGACACTCCTTTTTACCCAGGGCAGTTTATTGCAGTTTTTCTTCAAGGTGGATAAGTTTAAAGATTTTTAAAGATGCACAAACAGAAGTGATAACATGAATAAAATAAGGTGCAGGGTGAGGGGAATCTGAGGAGCATTGTAGAATAATTGGCTGAAAGTAAATGGAGAATAAGGTGTCAACATTTTGACCCCCATAGTATTTGTTAACAGTCTATCACAGAAATGGAAGCTTATTTTCAACAAGGTAGGATGCAATAGCCTTGTCCTAGAGCAGAGTTAGTTAAATTTCACATTATGGCCAAATACAAATGTGGAAAATTTCAAATGAGATTCATCAGACAAAGATCTTTTGACTTATCTCTGAAATCTCTCTTACCCTCCCAAAGTTGAATATTGGATTTGGGGAAGACTAGCTTAAATTACTTGAGACATGTAATTGTAATTTTAATACAAAAATAGGAGCTGTAATAGTATAGTCATGAACCTGACTCTGGATGTCGCAGGAGTCTTCATCGTGAGTTTTTATATACGCACTTCCTTTGCCCACAGTTCCTTGCTTATGAATTGTCTCCATACTGGATCAATGTCAGGATCTAAGGAGGCCTCCTACTTCTCATGGGCTGATGAGAGACCTGCATGGATAATAATTGCAGTAGGAAACATGTTTTGGCTTCAGTCTTTGACTCTCAAATCTATCTTTCATTTTTCTACCAGAATATTATATCTTTTGATGACTTCTCACCACCTCATTTGCCAATTTGCAGGCTCTTCAACATGGTGTCTGAAACCTTCCATGATCCAGCCTCGTTCCCCACCGTTCTGTGTCCCATTCCTACACTCATTCCTTGTCATTACAGTCCCCGGCTGTTTGTATTTTCCCCTACACACCACCCTGACTCATGCTCCTTTCCAGGCTGCTCCGTTTGCCTCGGATCCTTACTCCATACATCTCTCCACTTTGCCTGGCAAACTGACGTCCTATCTCCAGTCTCTACCCTCAGTGTTCCCAAGCTGCTTTTTACCCACCCCACATTACACCTGGTGATAAGCTTCAGTATTAGAGACAATCTCTTTGCTCGAGTGTAGGTATAAAGGTCAAAAATTTTCCCCCTTAACTTGAGTTCTCCCATTCCCAGGACGGTGCCTCATTGTAGACACTCGCTGTCTACTGAGCAGAACTGCCCAGTGTGCCTTGGTCTAGACAATGTGCTCAGCCATTCATTCATTCAAAGGACAAATACTGGATTTCACATATTTATCAAAGTCCTTGCTACTTACTGAGATGGCATATTCTTATAAGTGAAGAATGATTACTTAAAAGTTTTAAAATCACTGTAGCTTTGACAGTTTAAAGTGATAAACCAGACAGAGAGCTCTGAAAATGCATTTTTGCCTCCATCTGGTTATTTAAGTAGCACTGAAACTCTTAATAGGTTTTGCAAGTATTTTCAAATCTAAGACCTAATTTATTGAGTTGGATTTGAGAGCTAATTCTCTTACAGATAATAACCGGATGTGACAAATTACCTCCTATGGAAAGAGATGTCCAATATATCTAATAAGAAGAGAAAAAGGCATAAACTGACTATGTCATGCTTCCACAATATCTGCCCTTCCCAGCCACGTGTCCCAAGATACCACCTCCATTACCTTTAAAACAAGATCAACATCGGCATTTTATATAGACCACCAAGCTTTTTTTATCATCTGCCAAAATGAAAATAACAATTCATAGTCTTTTCTTGGCTTCCAAAAAAATACAAAATTTAACACTGATGGTACCTCCGTGAGTACATTTAGCTCTTCATCAAGATATATGTTGCAAACTCTAGATTGTTACAGAATTTGCATCCATCATATTTTTAAGGATTATTAGATACAGGAGTAAATTGAATCATCATAGAACAGGGAATTAAGAGCAGACGTTTGTTACCATCCATCCCAATCAGTCAATCTAGGGCTGTCATCTACTATTGGCGCTGTTTCTAAAGCAGATGTGTTGTGCAGATAAACTATCAATTGAAAACTTTTTATAGGCCAACTTTTTCTACAAAATACATAAAATTCAACTCCTCCTTAAAAGATAGATAATAGTTTGACAAAATGGAGAATAATTTCTATTCATTTGGAAGCTTTGAGTGAGAGAAATTATGTAACCATTTGAGTACTAATACTTTTTTAAAAGCTCCAAGGAAAATTAATCCTTTTCACTGATTTGGGAACAGGGAAGTGCCTATCTATGTTCTTATATGTCTTATTTAATGAAAGTTAAAAAATAAATACACACTATGATAATCAGAAGACATTCGTTTTAGATATGCTCCTTTATTGAATTTAGAAGTATGGAGTTGAGAACCTATTCTCAATCAACTGAGCCCCCAAATATTGTAATTGTCTTTCACTAAAATGGGAAGGTCCTTTTCAATAAGGTATCATTATTCTAGGTTAAAAAATGGACATGATCTGTGCCTCAAATTAATGAACATGACAATGTTAGAAAGTGATAAAATTATGTGAAAGAAACCAAGTAGAACAGTGTGATGGAGCATGGTTGTGTCACCAGAGAGGCTGAGAGGGCTTCTGCAGACACATGGTCAGAAAAAGGCACTGTGATATTTGAGTTGAGACCTGAAGGACAAGGAGCCCCCTGAAAGGCTGTGACAAGAGTATTTACAGCTGAGGACAAGGCCATTTCCCTGAGACAGGAAACAGCTCACTGTGGCAAAAAATGGGAGGACAGTGCACCTGGTGGGCATTTTATAGGAGAAAAGAGTTAACCTAAGGTCAGATGACATGTGGTTTTTAGGCCATTGTAAAGACTTTGGATATTTTCAAAGAGCAATGGGAAGTCATATGAGTTCTTTAGAAAAGGGAACAACAGGACAGTTTATTGGTTGGATTTTTTTAAACTATCCCTCAGTTTACTGTATAGACAGTGTATTGTAAAGAGACAAGAAGAAAAATAGGAAGATTAGTGTGCTAAGTAAATAAGGTAACAACTTTCAACTTTTGTCAAAGCTACTCCGGTTCTATCTTTGAGTATTTAAAATGAAAATGCCTTTGAAGTCACATTTTCCCTCATCTTACAGATGAAGTTAGGGAAGCCAGGGAAGTTAGGTAACCCAGCTCACTACTTGCTGGAGGGTGTCAGCAAATTCTGGTACTACTCTTGATAACCAGGCTTCCAGGAGGCCTGAGCTTGCAAGTCCAAGCAAACACCACCCAGATTTCCTTAAGCCATTGAGAAGACAGCCCAGTACAGTGGTAAAGGTGCCCAACAAGGACCTGTTTTTCATACTGTTCAGCACTGTACTGGTCATAGGACTGACTGTACAGTGTAATGACTTACCCTCATCGGGCTTCAGTTCCCTTATATATGAGCAGATGATAGCAATAATATCTACCCTATGGGTTGATTTGAGAATTGTTTGAGTTAACAGTTATGAAGCACTAAGAACAGTACCTCATATGTATAACGAAATGGTTATTAACCATGGAATAGGAAATGAAGCGCAAAGGTGGGAAATATTTCAAGCGTCAAGTACCACAGACCCAAGGGTCATCCACGTCTGGGGAGTGAGTGCACTGGAAGGGCAGGCCCAAGACTGAGCAAGAGGAAGCTTGTATGTTGCTCAGAGAAATTACTCAATGATGATATTCCCAGAGCACTCTCTGTTGGCTTCTTACCCAATAGCCATTTGTCATACTTTTCTTTTTTCTTAGCGCTCATGGCTCACAACAAAAGCTCCAATATCATGTATGTTCTTTCCTAGATTTTGTTTCTGGTTTTGACTGCATGTTTGTAGCAAAGGCTCACAGGGGAAACTGTGTGTGGCAGAGAAAGAGGGGACAGCTTCTGATAAAGTATTTCTGAGAGGGGAGGGAGAAATATGTTCCTGAAAAGATTTCCTTTCCCATGATCATTTTGAATATATTCATATGACGAATTGATGGTAGAAATGGTGGAAGCCAACATATGACCACAGAAAAGTCTAAGTGTACTGAAGAGTACACATAATGTAAAGTGTAGATTGAGCAGAGTCCTGCTGTCACTGAGCCGCTGAATTATGAAATTGTAGGACAACCCACATCAAGAATCCTTTCTTGTTTGATTTTAAAATCAATTCTTGTCTAAGCCTCTTCAGAAGAGTAGGGCTTTACTAGTCCTGTCTGATACACCCTCTAAGAATTCTTTTCTTTTTTCAATAAATATTAGCTAGGTCTATCTAATACCAGATCTCGTGGTTAATTATATGATTTCTCCCTATCATATTATGAATAATTTAAAGTCAAATATTGTTTTATCTTTGCTCTCGCCCCCCCCATACCTGCACAATGCTTGCTAGGTTTCCTTGGGTACCAGATAAACTTGATGAATGTTTATTAAATTACATTGAATAGCTTTAGATAATGGCATCTTCCTTTCCCCATCTCTAATTGCCATAATTTTGTGTAACCTAAGATGATTAGACCTAGATCAAAAAACACATATGACATGAAGTCTAATTTTCTAATCCTAAGCTGAAGTTCAGTCAAAGAAAGCAACCCAAAATGAGGCTTGAAAAGTCTCCGACTCAATGCAAATATATTTATTACTCTCACTGAAGGACATTCTAGCTAAGAACTCTGCTTTACTCAAATACGGCCTCATAAAAACAGGAAAGTAAAAATACAGTTTATTTTGAATTCACATTATTGATAAACTTTCCCTATTGATACTACTCGTTGGAAGGTACTGTTGAGGACAGAAGAATGTCTTTATCTCATAAGTCAGCGTTATTACTAAAGTACAGCTTTCTCCAAGACTGCTTGAAGATATTATTTTTCTCATTTGCCTCCACTCAGCTTTTTCTCATCTACTTCAAAGTGAACATAAGAGCACTTTTCAGAGTGATCTGGTCTTCTCCCAACTCCAAAGTGAGGCATACGCTAATGCAGACTCTAATGTCATATGATTATCACAATTTTTCAACCTTTCTGAAGATCTGAATAAGGTAGAATCGAGCTCCTAATTCCATGGTTTTCTCATAGCATTTATTCATCTTCTCTTATTTCCTACGGGTTCCAAACCCTCTTCTATGCTGTGTCTTATGAAACTGTCCTCAGGTTTCACCAGGTGCAGAACACTGACAAAGTATGGCTTTAGGGTAAAGATTGAAGTTTCTGAATGTTCCTTGGATTCTGACACATAATTTGATGTGTAGACGCTCATCAGCAACTAGGGCTCAGCTCCCTCTAATGCATTCCTTCTATTATCCCTGAAATCCTTTCTGTACACTTCCTAACCAACTTTTAAGTTTCACCTCCTAAAAACATCCCTTTATCATTAAGTATAATATAAGGGAGCCACACTAAAATGGCTTTCTCTTACATTCTATCAGCATTTTAACTATACCCGTCCTCTCATGTATGGACTATAATTGATTTGTTTGATTTTTGTATTCTTATGTTCTTGCCTCAAGTATTAGCAGAGTTGATTATAGTTAATAGACTGTTTAAAAACAGGAATTAAAAACCTATTATACACCAGGTACGCAGCATGTGAAGCTGAATATAAATGAGTCCTGGCTCAAAAGGTCCTTTTAGTTGGAGAGAGAAAGGAACAAGCCCATGGGTAGTCAGTTACCAGACATATAGTAGATATTGAACAAAAGAAAGAGGAGAAAAGGCCATATCTGAGTAGACACATTTGTCCACTGAGTCCCAAGGATTTTATCAGTATTTATTCCTGTAATCATTGTATCCAGACTCACAGTTTTAAATAATGTATATAAACTACTGATTCCTCAATTTCGATCTCCAGCATCAACTGCTCCCCTGAATTTCTGTATTTTTTCTGATTTTCTCATTATGTATCTTCTTTGATATATAATATGTTTCATAAACGTATCTTTCCAAACCCAAATTCTGGAACTTTTCCCCCAAACCTACAACTCCATCTTTCCAATTGATCCAGCCAAAACCTTTTTTTAGATCCAGCCCAAAGCTTTGATTCCTTTTTCTTTCATGCCCCACATCAGATTCCATAGTAAATACCATGAATTCTGCCTTCAAAATGTGTCCAGACTTTAATCACTTCGTAATATTTCTGCTGTTATCATGGCCCAGTGTTCCATGGTCAACAGTCTAAAGTGCAAACCTTTAATTACTGAAATACGTTTCTAAGTATGAAATAAGTGTTCTAACTAGTCTTTTGGCTTCAACCTTTGCCCAAGAAGTATGTTATCAACCTATCAGCCACAGTGATCTGCTGAGATAGAAATTATACCATGTCGTTCCCTCTGCTCAACAGTTTTTTGTGACCTCTCATCCCATGCACAGAAAAACCCACATTTGCCACAATGGGTTGCAAGACTCTTCGTGAGAGATCCCCTCTCCTCTGTCCTCTCTGACCTCATCTGCTGCCTGCTGCTCACTCACTCCACTGAAGCCACACAGGTCTCCTGGGTGTCTCCCCAGCATGGCAAACACTCTCTCATCGCCGGACCTTTGCGTTTACTTCACGTTATCTGATTATAGCCTTCTCCCAGCTCAGCCTCAAATTGCCCTCCTCACCTACATCTGGACTTTGCTCAAATGCTGTATCTCAGTGTTGGACTCCTCGCCACTGAATCCAATATTGAAAGCTCTCTCCTTCACCACCAAATTTTCTCTAATCTTTCCCTGCTTTGTGTGATGCTGCTTTTTAAATCATCATCTAGAATAGCTATTCACGTTTTTCAAGTATTCCTTCCCCCCTCCACACGCACACATGAGAATGTTAGCTGCATAGAAATAATATTTACCCATTGGTCTGTTTGTTTTTGTCTTCCCAGTGCTACATTTGTAATATATGGAATGTTTCCAGGTGTATAATAATCTTCCAATAAGTATTTATCAAGTGAACGTATGTCTCTGTCAGACAGTCAAGGATAGTTCCATAAAGGAAATTACCTCTGAATTTAGTTTGATGGAAAAGTCTTTGAGACTTGAGAGGGCCTAGGAACTATAGACCGTGATCTGGGTGAGACTTGAGAGGGCCTAGGAACTATAGACCGTGATCTGGGTGAGACTTGAG
>NW_003852430.1:12749834-12752903 GCF_000181295.1 Otolemur garnettii
CTAGGAACTATAGACCGTGATCTGGGTGAGACTTGAGAGGGCCTAGGAACTATAGACCGTGATCTGGGTGAGACTTGAGAGGGCCTAGGAACTATGGACCGTGATCTGGGAGACGGTGAGGCCCATTAGCTTAATATGCCAGCTCTACAGTCAGACTCATGTCAAACGTTAGCTTTACCAATTCCTAGCAAAATACTCTCATGCAAGATACTTTATCCTCAGTTGTAAAATGTAATAGTACCAATCTCACAGGATTTGGGGAGGAAACTCTCATACGCTATTAACATAGAGAGTGGTTATAATAAAGCCTGAGAGTGGTTATAATAAACTGGTCATAATAAGGTGGTTATTTGTAGTCTACACTCAACAAATAGTATCTCCCATTTCTTTTTATAACACTTATTATCACTTAATTAAATAATATGTATAATTGACCTCATGTAGTTTTTGGCAGCTGATAAGACAGTGGCTGTTAAAGCTTCTTCAAGCACAGCTGCAGCTGCTGAAATTGGTTAGGGTAGAAAATTCTTAGGGAGGAATAACACAAGATGAGGAAGCAAAGGTTAGGAAAAAAAAAAAAAGACCCATAGAAAGGGCTTAGCTTGTAACCCTAGCTAATGGCTTTAGACTTCATCCTGTAATGTAGTAGTTCTCAAGCTGAACATGCAGAGAACCAATCACCCAGAAGACTTGTTAGAACTGTAACTGCTGAGCACCTTTTCCCAAAGTTTCTGATTCAGTAGGTCTGGAGTAGATCCACATAAATTTGCATGTTTAGAAAATTCTAGGTGTATTTGTTATCTATGGCTGTCTAACCAAACATCCCTAGATGTACTGACTTTAACATAACCAAACATGTGTTATCTCAAAATTTCTGTGGACCAAGATTCCAGCTGCAGATTGTAATCAGCACATCAGCTAAGGCTGCAGTCTCATTTGAGGGATTAACTGGAGAAAGATCTGCTTCCAGAATCACTCGTGAGGTGTTACTGGCAGGGTTCAGTTACCCTCCAATGGTTGAACTGAGAGCCTCAGTTCCTGGCTGGCTGTTGGGTAAAGACATCCTCAGGTCTTCACCAGGTGGGCTCTTCATAGGGTGACTCACACCATGGCAGCTGACTTCCTCACAGTGAGCCAGCAAGGGCGCGGAGCTAGCCCCCAAGGAGCAAAAAGCCCAACCTTGGAAATGACCTCCTGTTACATCCACCACATTCTATTGGGCAGAACAGAAGTAAAGCACTCTTATAAATCCAGCCCACACTCAATGGGAAGGGGTGAGATAAAGGTTTGACTAGAATACCAGGAGGCAGAAATCACTGATGGCCAAGGTGATGCTGACGGTGATGGGTGATGGTGCTGGTTTGAGAACCACAAGCTGCAAAGAATTTTAAGCAAGTGTCTGACAAGGATAGACGTACCATGGGCAGGTCCTGAAAATGAAGAGGAGACTGTTAGGAAACTGTCAAGTAATCTACATGATGATTTCCATGGTTAGATAATTAATAGCCCTTTATGTTATGAAAATTAATACTCTTTTAAATCAACACTTTTAGCAATTATACTTCTAATTTCTGGTATAAACTCCATCTGTAAGTTATATATTTAAAAAATAACTTTTAAGTTACATAAAAAGAACTATGTGGAGCTAAATTCTATTGAGAGTTTTGGTACAATTTTGTCTCTTTATTTACAAATAAGCATATATTTAGAGGAAAGCCAAGAGTAAAGATATTTTAGGCTTGGCCACTAACTGTGGTCCATGCTGTGAGCAATTAATGGCTCTAAATGTCTAAATATGGACATTCGAACACCTCTCTCTCTCTTTCCCAATCTGAAAGTTTAGATCACCCAGCAGGTTAATAATGTAATCAAGGACAGGACAACTTAAAGTCACTGGGAGAATCAATGTAGAAAACGGAGCAGCATTTCATAAAATGATGGAAAATGATTTTAATGTAAAGGGAGAAGTAAATGGCTTTAAAAGTGTAGGTAATTGTATCAAGTCGGTAGATTGGGCATAATTTTATGTGTAATTGTTTGTATAAGTGGAATGGAATTTATAATTTTAATGGAAGGTATAAATGTTTAATTGTATTAAATAGATAGATTGGGCATAGTTTTACATGGGAATACATGGCTCTTTAATTACTATCAATATATTTTTCAGAAGTATATTAGTGCAGTTGAAACTCTGCACCAAGAAGCTGTCTTCTTAACCAAGAGGCAGTCTAATTGACACCGTCCCCGTCCCCACTCTGTCTCTGGGAGTTGGTGACATCCAGTTCCATAAGCAAGTTCCTACTCTTGACCCCAGTGCCAGGAGGCAGCTTAGCCTTTCCAGCTAAGGGAGATTTTGTTCCTTGGTCTGCTTGTTTGTCCGAGTCAACTCACTTGCCTCAGCCTGCTCTTACCTCCTGGTTATTGATTTTGGCTGACATTTAGTTCAGCATGTTATCAATTCTCTAATCATCTCAAAGAGAGGGAAGGGAGCAGAGACGCCCTAACCATTCCCCATCATGTCAGCCTGAGATAGCTTCTGGTCATTTGTTCCCTAGACAGGAACGCAAGTCAAAATAAGCATTTTTTCACTACTACTTCAGCCACAACCACAAAAGCATTAGCTCAGCCATCCAAAATTGTATCAAATACCTGTTTCTTTACTTTAATTAAGCAATCTATCTCTACCTCTATTGCCAACGGTTATCCCCCTCTTCCCGTGTTACCAGGGGATGAGATTAATGCTCTACAGAATACAAATGGACATGATTTTGAAAAGGTTAACTACTACTCAAAAAATCCACAAGTGAAACCGCACAAACCATATGAGAAAAATAAATAAATAAAGGCAGAGAAAAGCAGAATTTTCAGTTTGTCCTTATAAATGCTAGTCAGTTCAGCTAGGGAACCATAGATATAAGAAATGTCGGCTTGGCGCCTGTGGCTCAAGCGGCTAAGGCGCCAGCCACATACACCTAAGGTGGCTGGTTCAAATCCCCAGCCCGGGCCCGCCAAACAACAATGATGGCTGCAACCAAAAAATGGCCAGGCATTGTGGCGGGTGCCTGTAGT
>NW_003852430.1:12753008-12764755 GCF_000181295.1 Otolemur garnettii
CAAAAAAAAAAAAATAAGAAATGTCTTTGAAGTGACCCAAGGCCCAGGTGAAATGGGATGGACAGGCTGCTGCCAGTCACGGAGATGCCAGAGGAAAGTAAGGGGAGCCGGCTGAACTGTGAATACTGCACAGCCCTTTGCAGGAAGAAACCTTAGTTTCCACAATGCTGAATTAAAAATAATTAAGCAAACAATACTTCATACAGAATTATCCTACATTAATTCTAAGGAGGAAACCCACTGATCCTTTAAAAAATTGGTTTTTAAAAATGTTGGCATTGCATTCAGATACTAGCTTCTTTCGGTAGTATATTATTTGATCCATTTCTATGGTAGTTTCAATCATGACTTTCTCCTTAATTCTGCGTTAGTATTTCTAAGTGTCTACTGAGACATCTTTCTTTCCTTAAGTATTCCCTGCCTCTCTCAGAGGCAGAAATCATTCATCTTGTGAGCTCTTTGAAGGTGAGGTATTGTCTAATTCAGCTTTGTGTCCCTGGAATTTTTTCCCAAGGTGAAAGGAGTCACCCTTCTCTTCCTCTGTCTGCATAGCCACTCTTTTGATCGTAATTACTTGTCCACATGTGTATTTGTCATCCCCAGCTAAGCTGCAGACTGCCTGTGGGTAGGACTGAGGTCTCATTTATCTTCTTTCCCCCCTGAATCCAGCACAGTGCTGACACAGGGCAGGCACTGAATATATTTCCTGAACGAAGGGACAGGGGAAAAACCAAAGGAAAGACGTGACAAACAAGTGCTGCCACTTTTTGTTGAGTTAAAAAGAAAATACTTACCAAAGGTACAATGTGATGACTAAAAGTGTGTAGAATCGGAGGCAAGCAGATGGAGTCACGTACCCAGATGCTGAAGTGGTTCCACAAAAGAATCTGAATAAATGAATTTATTACTTTGTGACTTGCAAACTTTAGGTTAGCAGAGCATTCATCTCTGAGCAGGACCTTGTCATTAAAGGATAAGAAGACAAGCATTAGCAGGAGCCCAGAAGCCAAGGTCACCAGGCAAGGGATAATTAAGATATTTATTCCATTATATAGGCATCAATTGAGTCCTTGTCGTGGGCAAGTTAAAAGAGAAAGAGATGAATAAAACATGGTCCTTGAACTCTGGAAACTTTAAGGGGGAGGCATAGCACTTACACAGTCATGATTAAACAATGTCCCAGTCTCATCCCTCTGCTAGAGCCAAAGCTGGAAGGGCTGGATTTTCTGTTCCTATCAGCGAGCACAGTGCCAGGCACAGATTATACACTCCACACATCCTCCATGGACAGCGTTCACTCCCTCCTCCCTCAAGCCCTTACTCTGCCTCAACCTTTTGCAAAGACTCCTTCCTCCTTCCTTGTTCCAAGTCTCGTTCAGCCAGCAGTCAGCCTTCCTTCCCACTGCCACTAGAGCAGCCGTGCTCAACCTGTAGGTCACAACCCCTTTGTAACAATGAAAATACATGGAAATACGTCGCGGTATTAGGAAGGTTGAGAACCACTGCACTCGAGAGGCCTCTCTAAAGCCACATCTCATCCTATTTGAAGTCATTAATGGCATCCTGGATAATGAGGAGTGGCCTTTCCTTTTATAGAGGACACAGATCCTCCTGAAAGTCTGAAAACAGGCTGAGAACATCTGCCCCCTTAAAATTCATCTACAACACAAGATTTATAAACACTTTCTGGGTGTTTTTGATCTCCCTAAAGCTAATTTCTTAAGCCCAGTAGAGGTCTAGGAATCATAAAGTTAAGGTCTGAGAATAACACCCACGCAAGATATGGGTCACTTCTGTGTCCTTCCTGGACACTAACCTCATTGTCCTCTCCCTCAACCTCAGTTCACACTCCAGCAATAGCCGCTGGGAGCTTTAGGTCTCCAAACACACAGTGCTCTTTGGGACTCTCTGTATCTTAAGTTGATTGTCTCATCTCCTAATTCCAAGCCCTTGTCTGACTGGTGAATCTTAATCAGGTTTCAGAAACAAGTTTGCATCCTGCCTCCCCCAGGAAGTCTCTCCAACAAGCCCTAAAAAGTTTCCTTGGGTTATTTCTGGTTCTTTCCCACATCGCTGGGGTTGCTGATCTTACTACACTATCATTACCTCTGCTCACAAGACTCTTCTCTAAACCCTCCTAGCCTTACACATAGTAATGGCTAGTATCCACCGAAAGGTGACAATTATATGAGCGTTGTTCTACCCATGCCTTATGTATAAAATAAATTAAATTTCACACTCCGTGAGGTAGGTAATATTTTTATCTTTATTTTCTAGATGAAGAAACTGAGGCACAAGAGGCCAAATGTTAATTATTTAAGAACTTTATCTGAAAATATGCTTGTTCAAATGAATTGAAATGAAGTTCAGCGTTAGAAATATTAGCACTTTGGCTTGGCACCTATGGCTCAAGCAGCTAAGGCGCCAGCCACATACACCTAAGGTGGCGGGTTCAAATCCCCAGCCCAGGCCCGCCAAACAACAATGATGGCTGCAACCAAAAAATGGCCAGGCGTTGTGGCGGGCACCTGTAGTCCCAGCTGCTTGGGAGGCTGAGGCAGGAGACTCGCTTGAGCCCAGGAGTTGGAGGTTGCTGTGAGCGTGATGCCATGGCACTCTACCCAGGGGGACAGCTTGAGGCTCCGTCTCAAAAAAAAAAAAAAAGAAATATTAGCACTTTGATGAAATGTTCCTTGTGATAGCTACCATTTACTGAGCACCAACTTTTCTTGATGTGCATTTGGGATTTTACATTCCATTATCACTAATATTAACCACACTTCCCCAAAGAAGGTATTAATTTTCACTGTTAACAATGAGGAAGCAAACCCTCTAGATTTTAATCCTTTGACATCATGGAAGCTTCCTATTTAATCTGAAGGGAGAGGAGGGGAACCTTGGGAAGACTCCTTAGAGGGGCTGGCATATGGAAGAAGGTGATGAAAACAAAACATTTTCTCATAGTCAGTGTGTTTCTAGCTTGGGGAAGTGCCATCTAGCAAAGACCACCCAGGTTCTCAGACAGATTCTCAGGGTGCGTGGAACCTTGGTAGTCACATGGCCTCACTCTGAGCTTCCTAGGATGCTTCTGCTAATTTGAATATGAGTGCTTTCAAGGACCATCAGTGTTTAGAAGATGAGCTCCATTTAAATAAAAATCAAAAGTTAGAGTGATACTTTATTAGTGCATAATCCATTCACCGATAAGTATATTCACTCCCTGTTGTCAAAGCTGCATATGAATAACTAATTATATAATAATTAAAAGATTGCCAGAAGCACACAGAATCAGAGCTGTAGGAGTTGTGGAGACTTAAGTTTCCAAAAAACATTGAGTATATCCATGGGCCACTCATAGGTGCCAGGGTTTTTCAACATTTTTTTATCTCACAGCACTGGAACCTATAGTTAAATGTCCACGGCACCCTTAAATTATGTTGACCAAAAAAAAAGAGAGAGAGAAAAAGAAAGAATATACTTACTGTGCTTTGAACTTCTTTTAAAAGTAGTTTTATTAACATTCTTTAAAAATTTTCACAGCATGCCTATGATCCTCTCACAGGACACCAGTGTGCCACAGCACACCTGTTGAAGATCACTGGCGTAGATACTGGGGAAGTCCTTAGTAAACAAGAAAAAGCACAAGTCCCACTCACAGGGTTGCACCATGAGACCTGGCAGCCCCGTCATTCCACCTAGAACCTGGACTCTCGGTCAGGGTTTAGTCCCTGGTTTTCCCTTTTCTATCAATGCTCTGTCCTTGAAATACAGTCCACATCTGTAAATGTTTGCAAATTGGCAAACAGGCTGTTGTGTCTGTAGAGAGAAGGTGGGCAGGAAATGAAACCTGGAGCCCAAGGGGGGAGAGCTTTGAGGACAAGCATGAGGAGGATCCACTTTATTCTCTATTCGGTAGGAGGTCATCAGAGGTCTGAGAACAAGAAATGACCTCATCGGATATATAGTTTTAAAAGGTAAAAATTTCAGGACAAAAGCTCAGGTATACGCAAATGAGCTTCCTCTTCCTACAGGTGACCCTGATTCTTACTTCGCAACTCCATTCCTCTAGTTGATACTGTCTGCTGGCATTTGATTTAGGATCGTGGACTGCTTAGATTTCTTCCCCCAAACATCTACATTCAGGAATTTAGGTTTTTCCCAGGTTGTTTACTCACAGCAATACTAAATCATGTTTTCCAGGATGGCAGGATAATACAGTTCCCCAGATATATTTGGGATATAAGAACAGAAGGGACATCCCATATGCCACATCTCTGAAGAGAGTCCAGGAAAAAATAACCAGCTCCTGTGGTTCTCTTGCTCTGCAGAAGGATACAGATACTGTATCACAGAAATAGCAGGGTAGCTGGTACTGAGGCCGGGCAGAAGGCATAAACCAGCATCACAAAGTTCTTAGTTTCCAGAGCAGGGGCCAGGGGTGCTAGCACTGAGAGGGGTAATGTGCTTAGGCACCCTCAGTGAGTTTCCCACAACAATAGAATCTTTCTCATGTGCCCAGGAACACAGAAGCAGCTGAGAGGGAGTTGGATTTATCGTGATCTTCCCTTCCATGATGAGGAATGATGGATGATCTGCCCACACTAAGAGGTTATTTAAGTCCCAAGAACATGGATGCAGAATTGAAGCTCATACTACATAGGACAGATTAAGTTTCAGAGGAGGTATATACACATTGTCTGGACCTAACTACCTTGTCTGAAATTCTGACCTGCTGCATAGGTTAGAATCCAGTACATTATAAGAGCCAGTGCCTATCAAAGAAAGTTGTTTAATCAATAGAAAGTTACAGAATGTTACCAAGCGGGTAAGAATAGGGAAAATTCTGAGTTCGATTCCAGCAGCTAACATGCAGCTGTGGGCTAACATGATTGTAGTTACCTCAATCACTGAATGTGGAATTAAAAGCAGAATTCTAGCACAGAAAAGCAAAATCTACGACGAAGTGACAAATAAAGTTAATTGACTAGCTAATAGAAGGACATACTAATTACTCAAATATTTGCTCAATACCCAAGCTGTGATGTTGATGGAGAACCAAAGGTTGCTTTCAAAGGGAAAACTTTTCCAATAAACTAGTTTTCCCAAACTAGTCTGCACTACGCTGCATACTTTGCACTTGCGTTTTTATCCCCACCAGTCCAATCAAAGCTTTTTATGAGTCTCTCACTGATTATGGCTCAGATCAAATATACACCTTAAAATTAAATTTTAATCCAAATCAATTAGGAACTAACATTTCAAATTTAGCAAGATATGCTTTCCTGGTTTCTGTAAGTAATGTTGTTGAATTTACTCATATCATACCAAATCTTAACAGGATGACATTCTGCCCTCTCTTAATTTTGTGTTGGAAAAGTCATTATTTGATTCAGGCTACAGTGATTCTAAGAATTGATGTATAGTTAGGTTATAAACAAAATTGCTAAATACAACATAAATATATTTATTATGAGCATATTTATGCTTTACGAACATCCCAATGTTTGTTTTTGTTATTATCACTTTGTAATATTGACCGTGAAAATTTGATATGTTCTGAAGGGATTCACTTTCAGCGACTTTTTCCAGTGATTGTAATGAATATCTTCTGGACTTAATAAAGCAGATAGAAGTTTATGCAGGGAAAAAAGATGTCTTCCCTGTAGCTATCCTCTCCAGGGAACAAATATACCCCCAAATGGACAAATTAAGGTGAGAGAAACTAGATCAGATTGATAGATGGATTCGAAAAAAAAGCCCACTTCTTATAAATCCGCATTATCAATTTTACGACTGATTACTAGAAATGCAGTGTATTTTTGAACTATGTAGCCCACATCTAGAAAGTTTAGTAGAACTATGGAGATAGTTGAATACTTCCCTGCATTGACCACCTACTTAAGTTGATCTAATGTTCATAGACTGGATATGTACCACATATACTCAATAGAAGTTTGACCTCCATATATTGATCACCTCTAAGTTGTATCCTGACCCCTTGGACTGTGCTACACAATATTAGTTTACTCTCTGTAACTTGACCAGTTGAATCCACTCTTCACCAAGTTGTAGAAGGTATGGGCTCTGACTCTTATTTGTACTGTATACAGGCTTTTACAGGATGTGTGCTTTACTCAGTGAAACTTCATATTACAGTTGACTTATTTGGCCTTATGTCCTTTGTCAATTGCTGTTTCATTTTTAAATTTATTTTTATCTTACAATACAACTATGTCAAAACATAGTTCCAAAAAAATGGCATAAATTAATTTCAACTGTGGTATTAAGGGTCTTGCAAAAAAGTACATGTTGAATCTATTGAACATAATAGCTTTGACCTTAATGTACACAAAGTCTTCTGAGGAAAAACTGAAGAATAATATTCTGTAACTATTGGTTTGCAATTTAAGTGTTCAGGAAGATTCAGCCTTTTCTAATGCTCATGAACTTTTTCCTGGCAACTGTGGCCTGATAGATGATAGTTTGCAGCTTGACCTTGAATTAGATTATCATACACAGGCTCTATTTATAATTAATAGCCTTGAGGTCCTTGGCCAGCTAAGTGCAGAAAAACTTAGAATTGCTAGAAGGCTCTCTGGTAGACTCTTACAGACTAATAATTCTACCAGGGAGTCAGCTCGAGAAGCCCATTCAGGCTTCAGGAAGCATTACTGGTTCACAAATGAGGGGAGGTTGACCCTAAGGAGAAGTTCTGGATGGATTTTCTTTATTCTGCTCCCAAGGGACCTCAGAACATGGAAAGGTCGTGAACATTTTCCTAGTATTTTAGACTCAATTGCTTCGAGACACTCAGCAGTAATTTTTCAAATTTTTATAACAAGGCCAATTCTGAGTCTTCTTCCCTTCAACCATTTCACTTCATGTGTGTACTGAAAATAAAGCATTTGCTAAAAAGCTGCTGGATCGAAATGGAATGATGTGGATGGTCAACAACAAACTTTTGGCTTTCATGGGAAGTATTCTTTTTCTTTATGCCACACAGTTAGTGTTTTATCACTTTCAAAAGCCCTTTGACACTTGCTCTTTCTCTTAAATTCATTCTGTTAATTTCTCAAGACTTTCTTCCAGACGAGGCCTAAATATCTATCAATCCTGTTTCTCACAGCGACACTGTATAGGCTCTCTCCATGAATATTGGTTAAACTCCTATCACAGCCAAGGGAAGATAGTAAGATTCAGAAGCATCACCTCTCCCCAGAAAAGAAAGCATAAGGACTATAGAGGTGTTAAAACATACAAACAATTCGTTCTAATAAATGTGGTATAGAAAGAGGTGTTTTCTGTTATAAAACCACATGGTAAAGTTGTATGGCATGGCATTTGAAATGGAGAAGATAGGACTTCTTCTTGGGAAGGTATCATGGGAAGCCTTTGTGGAAGTGGTGGCATTGGAGCAAGTGTTTGATGAATGGATAGGGCAGGGGAAGGGGGCTCAGGTGCAGAATTAGAGCATTTCAGTTGCAAGTAGTTTAGTTTTGTTTGAAGGTAGAGGAGTCAATGTAGAGAGCTCATGGAAGGTAACAAAGGTGATCAAAACCTTTTTTGATTATTGCTATCCAACTTACATATAATGCAAACCACATGTGTAATTGGTAATCTTCTAGAATCCATAGAGTACAAAGGGTAAAGGGTTATTATTTAATTTAATAATTCTAATAACATATTCAGTGTAATAATATATTTTATTTAACCAAGTATATCTAAAATATTACCATTTTAACACATACTCAATATAAAATTTATTAAGAATGTATTTACATGATCTTTTTCATGCTAAGTCTTTCCATTCAAGTGTATATTTTACACTAACAGCACATCTCAATTCAGACTAGCTACCTTTCAAATGCTTAATAGTCACAAGTGGCTAATGATGACTCCTGTATTGGACGGGAGAGTTCTTAAACTTGTATTGGTTTTACTTAATAAAGAGAAGAGAAAGAAAGAGAGACAGAGAGGGAAGAAAGGAGGGAGGGGAGAGAAAGAAAAGCAATTGAAGAAAATTGGGAGATAACACTCTTAGATTGTTCTTCTTTTTCCAACTCCGTAAGATGGCTTGTGAGTGTGTTGATGCGCTCTCTTTCTGTTTTTGGAATGTCGGCATCTAAAGCAATAAATTTTCCTCTCAGAACGGCTTTTGCAGTATCCCACAAGTTTTGGTAGCTAGTGTCTTCATTGTTGTTATGCTTAAGGAAGTTAATGATTTCCTCTTTTATTTCTTCCTGCACCCAACTGTCATTCAGCATAAGGTTGTTTAATTTCCATGCCTTTGTGCAGGGTTGAACATTTTTGTTGGAGTTGAGTTCCACCTTTTGTGCCCTGTGGTCTGAGAAGATACAAGGTAAAATTTCAATTCTTTTGACTCTGTTGAGGTTTATTTTGTGTCTTAGGATATGATCAATTTTGGAGAATGTTCCAGGGCGATGAGAAGAATGTATATTCTTTAACTTTGGGATGGAGTGTTTTATATACGTCTATCAAACACAGTTGTTCTAGGGTCTCATTTAAGTCCCTTATATCTTTGTTTAATTTCTGTTTAGAGTATCTGTCCAACTCTGTGAGAGGAGTGTTAAAGTTCACTGTTATTGTGGTGTTGTAGGATATCATATTGCTCAGGCTAAGTAGGGTCTGTTTTAAGAACCTCAGAGCATTTAAATTGAGTGCATAAATATTTAAAATTGAAATATCTTCTTGTTGTAATTTTCCCTTGACCAATATGAAGTGACCATAATTGTCTTTTTTGACTTTGATGGCTTTAAATCCATATGTATCTGAAAATAAGATTGCAACCCCTCTTTTCTTCTGAATTCTGTTTGCCTGAAAAATTGACTGCTAACCCTTAACTATGAGTTTTAATTTGTCTTTTAAAACTAGATGTGTTTCCTGCAGACAGCAAATAGATGGCTTGTGCTTTTTAATCCAATCAGCCAATCTATGCCTCTTCAGTGGGGAATTCAGGCCCTTGACATTTATTGAGATAATTAATAAGTTTGGTAGCATTCTATTCAGCTTATTTTGTAAAAGTCCATTGCTTAGTTTTGTCTTTTATATCATTGTGGAAGCTGGTTCTGTCCTTTAATTTCTGGGTACTTACTTTGCTGGTGAACCATTGTGATGGTCAGTGTGTAGAACAGGTTGAAGTATTTCCCATAGAGCTAGTCTTGTTGTGGCAAATTTCCTCAATGTTTGCATATCAGTAAAAGATTTGATTTCTCCATCAATTTTAAAGCTCAGCTTAGTGGAATATATAATTCTGGGCTGGAAATTGTTCTGTGTAAGTAGATTAAAGATAGAGGACCATTGTCTTCTGATTTAAAAAGTTTCATTAAAGAGGTCTGCAGTCACCTGGTGGATTTTCCCCTGTAGGTTAATTGGCGCTTACTCCTGGCAGCTTGCAAAATCTTTTCTTTTGTCTTGACTTTGGACAGGTTCATTATAATGTGTCTTAGAGAAGCTCTATTTGAGTTGAGGTGACCAGGGGACCGATATTACTCTGAAAGGAGTGTGTCTGAATCTTTGGTGATATTTGGGAAATTTTTATTTATAATATTCTCTAGAATGGCTTCCATTTCTCTGGAGAATTCTTCTTCCCCTCTGGGATACCTGTAACTCGTATGTTTGAACATTTCATAAAGTCCCATAATTCTGTTAATGAACATTCTTCTTTCTCTCTCTTCTTTTCTGCCTCCTTAACTATCTGAGTTATCTTTGGGGCTTTGTCCTCTACCTCTGAGATTCTTTCTTCTGTATGGTCTAATCTGTTGTTGATACTTTCTATTGCAACTTTAAGTTCCCTAATTGACTGCTTCAATTCCCTCAGTTCTGCTATATCCTTTCTATTTTCTTCATATTGTTCGTCTCTTATTCGATTCTATTTTTGGATTTCCTTTTGGTTATTTTCCACTTTCTCAGCAATTTCCTTCATTGTTTTCATCATCTGAATTTTAAATTCCCCTTGTCATTTCTAACATTTCTTTATAGATGGAATCATCTACAATCACTACAATCTACAATCATCATGGTCTCTTGGGGGTGGAGGGAGGGTTCTCTGGACTGTTTTTTCATGTTGCCAGGATTTTTCTGCTCATTTTTCCTCATGAATGTTTTCTTTTATCTGTTTCCTTGCCCTAATTTTCCTTTTACTTCCTCTTGCTCTTTAAGTTACTGTGCCTCTGGCCTAAGGTTTTGATGAGTCCCACTTGCCAGTTCTCCACTGCTTTTGTCCTCCTCGTGGGGTCCAGAAATCTCTGGCTGTCTCCCTGTGTCCCCAGAGGATGTTTCCAGGATGATCCCACCAGCCAGAGATGCCTGGAGTCTTCTCTCCCCAATCTCACTGACGGAGATAACACTCTTTTTACTCAACATGTTATATGATTTGATTTCACAAACATGTGCAATCCCCAAAATAATCTTCCCAACTTCCCCTCCCCCTACACTTTGTAGTTATTCTGATTGTCAATCAAGTATCCACAGCTCTCACACATAGTCCATTTGCTTTCGACTGAACTTCCAGTTCCATAAATGTGCACATGATTTACTCCCAGGCTAATCCCTTCCCTTGGACATAGTTATTGATCATTTATGATTAATGACATAGAAGGAAACATTTTCTGGAGTGTATAGAAAAGATGCCCCCTCTCTGTATTGAGAAAACAAACAGAAGTGACTTTGTCTCCCTCGTTATCGTTTCTCGGATATTAACAAGAAGTTTTAGGCCACCATCTTGCAACTACTTAGTCTAAAGAAATAATATAAAGTCCAAAAAGGAGCCTTCGATTGCTCAAATAATTGTCAGAATCTATTCAACCCTGTGTCCTGTGGAAGATGCTGCCGTCCAGTGCCCATTATCTCCTTCCCTAGCAAAGCACCTTGATCTTAGATTCTGGTGCATTGCCATACCACACAGAATAGATACTACATTTTCCACCCTCCTTCGCAGTAAGGCCTGGCCATGTGACTGATTCCAGCCAGCAAAATGCAAGCTGCTACAACAGCTTTGTGAACCATAGTGTGACCTTGAAGTCAGAGGTTGTATGCTAGGATAGTGGAGCAGACAGATTGGAGCCTGCATTCCTAGTCAGATCATGTGGCTTTCATATCACCATTTCACCACCCTTTCACTTATACTAATACAAACATACATTTTTCTACAATCAGTGATGTTTTGAGTCTTTTACGTAATAGAATAACCAAACCTAATCACACCCTACTTCTGGTGGCATAGCAATGGCCAGTACAGACCAGATTGTTGCTATTAGGACATATTTATCCTAGTGGAGGGAAAGAGAGAAAATGAAGTCATCAAGCAGAGGAGAGACTTTCCAGTACAGACAGATACAGTAAGAAGTGCTATTTTGTGCTGTTGGGAGAGGCCTCCCCGGAAGCCGACACTGGAAGTATGGCCTGCCAGACAATTAGGAGTCTATACACATGAAGATTTGGTCCAAGCACCCAGATCTGAGAAAGTGGCAGAACAAAAAGCAGGAGATGGAAACAGAAAGAACACCAGTGTGACTGGAAGGCAGAGAGACGGAGGGCACTAAATAAATAATAGGAGTTACCTGCAGGGCCCTCTAAGACAGGACAGTTATTGTAATTCTTTTCTACAGAACTTGGAAGCCACTGAACAAGTTTTATTTTAGTTTTTTGGCTGGGGCCCTACTCCTTTGAGCCACAGGCGCCGCCCGAATGAATTTTTTTTTTTTTTTTTTGAGACAGAGCCTCAAGCT
>NW_003852430.1:12764925-12921954 GCF_000181295.1 Otolemur garnettii
GGTCCGGGCTGGGGATTCGAACCCGCCACCTTAGGTGTACGTGGCTGGCACCTTAGCCGGTTGAGCTATAGGCGCCGAGCCCCGAATGAATTTTAAGAAAAAAAAAAAAAAGACAAAAGAGTAAGTGGTCTGGTTTGCTTATTCATTTTTACTTATTTTTAAATTCATATTTTTTGTGGATCACTTAATGGATAAAACAGGAGTAAGAAAACTATTCATAATAGATGATATGAGAAAGAATGATAGCCTGGACACAGATGAAAACAATATAGATGAAGATGGAGTAAGAAAACTGTTCGTAATAAACAATATGAGAAAGAATGATAGCCTAGACACAGATGAAAACAATATAGATGAAGATGCAGTCGGGTAAATGGAAGGGATATTACAACAGTTAATTAATCTGGCACTGATAAGTTTTTATCTGCTTATTAGTCGCTACTACTCTTTGTCTTTACCCAACAGAGATCAGGACTTACACAGAATAAAAGAATTATGGATAAATAATGGCAGGTGGATAAAAAAGGTTGAAAGCATAGGACAGTGTATGAGAAGACTCAGAACAACTAAGAAACAGTCATTGGTGTTGAACCAATGAAATAATGACAGGAGAACCCCAAAGGTCTTATGACTGGTGAGGAAAAGGAGGACAAACAGAAAGTGGAGGAAGGAATGGAAAACTGGGAACACATTCATTTCAAAATTGTATCCACACACTTCTCACAGACAATACTTTCCCTTCTAGGGTGAAGATTTCAGAGAACTAGGGAAAAAATCTTTTATCACCCTATGGAAAATAATAACTCAATTTTTAAAGTAATAAAATGACTCATTTACTTTTATTGATGTTTTATTCATGATATATACCAATCATATTTACTTTTTCTCATAATATTCCTATTAAAAAATAATACTGTTAATAAATTTTGCCAGTCATGTAGGTTGAATTTATAATTCATTTTTATTTTAAAAAATTTTATTTTTTAAAATCTATAAATGTATTGTATGTACATTAGATAAACATTAAAATAGTAAGACATAAAAATTGAAAATATCTGTAATATCATTACCTAATGGATAAATTCCCCTTGAACTTTGTGTATATTTTTATATGGCTGAGATCATCCCATTTTTAAAAATTTGGTTTATGCTTCATTTTGTATATATTATCAAATACACAGTTATGTACTTTAAAAATATTTTTACTAAAATAGCTTTAGTAAAATATATTTTATTAAACTATGCATTTTAATTTTAATAATTAGTCAGTCTTTTAATTCTATGACATGACTACTGCATAGTTTTCTTATCACTTCCTAAATCTTAAATATTTAAGTCCTTTTTAGTGTTTCACTTTAATAAATAATACTGAGGTAACTGTCTTTGCACATAAATCTCTGTCTTCCTTCCAAGATAATTTCCTTAAGTCTGATTCCCAAAACAGTATTATTGAGACAGATGTTTGGGCTATTTCAGTCCTCTTTCAGTCCCCATTCAGCAAATGGAGTTGACAGGGAGTGGATCAGAATCATGACCTCACAACTTAGGTAGGAGGAGACAAAGTTTTGTGGGAAAACTAGAGCTTCCTTTGAATTTCTGGTGTCAGAACTACTTTTACTGTAGCCGTGGGTTGGACAACAACATACTGTTTATGGCAGCACAGTCTGAAAGATTAAGCTGCATTCATAGAGTTGATACAGTGTGGATAATTCTTTTGGTATTATCCTTGATAATTCTTTTGGTATTATCCTTGACTCTGTTTTCCTCCCTTTGTAAATCTCTCTCATAGTTTAACCCTATAAATCCCATTTCTGCCCTGTTGCTGTTCTAGTGAAGACCAGAACTACAGGTGCAGTATAATTCCTGTAGTAATCTGTCCTCTGAACTTCCTAATTGATCCTCTTCCCACTAAAATCAATCCTATACTCACACCCACCCACCCACCCCCCACACACCATGTTAACCTTTCTCAAATATGTTTTGATATCACTTCTCATTGTTTCAGCATCACTACTTCCCTAAATACAAACACTTCTTTCTGACAATTGAATACTAAGTGGTGCCTGGCACTTTTTCCAGTATGCGATCTAGTACTCAGCCTGTATATGGAACATGGCTTGTTATGCCTCACTTCTGTCCAGAACTATTAAGAATCTGAGATTTTTCTCCTGCTTCTGTGCAATCTGTCAAGTTAGCCTACACAAGTTTCATGGTTGCTGAAACTATATTGAAAGAGCCTGGACAAGAGACAAAGGCTCACATGCTACGTACTGTGGAATAGGAGCTGCAGTGTCAGCATCTTTGTTCCAGCTCTTCAAGCCCCACTTCACAGAGGTTGACATGAGCAGGGCCAGACAATGCCTGTACTCCACGTGGGTTGTGTCATAGGATGGGGATCCTAAGCGTAGGGAATTCAAACCTTTTATAATGGACAGAATTTCTGTGCTTTGTTCCAAAAGAGAGATGCTTATCTCCATCTTGGGAATATGGTTCAGAAAAAAAATAGTAATCAGTTACTTGCTTCCAAGACAAGCAAAAAACACTATAGACCCATGGAGAATTATTTTCCAACTAATTTCAGAATCTATCTTCTGCTTTCTGCCTAGAGTATCATTGTCCTAATCTTTATGTTATTGATGGTTATCATCTACAAAGGATATCTAAAACTATTTTTCTGGAACCTGCCTTCATATAGCCAGATATACATATATTCTCCCTTCTTTGAAAGTTCACAGTACTCTCTTATTACCTCTTCTATTAAACTTGTCACATTCCATTTTTTATTAGAGTATTTTAGTCCAACAGATTTCTTATAATCAACTAGACTTTTAATTTCCTGGTTTTAGGAATAATCTTACTTAGGATTATTTCTAGTAATACCTAAAGAATATACTCAATAAACAAGTAAGTTGTCTAAAATTCCAATAAGAGAATTTCCATGACATATATTTTTACAGAAATTAGCCCGCCAGATTTCCCAGTGTAATTTTGACTTGAAAATGTGGGAGGAGGGGAATCAGCTCTGGCAGCAAAGATGGCAAGTGCAAAGCTACACGCAGAGGTTCACGTATGAGGCAGGATTGTGTCTTGATAATACACGTGTAAGACAGAGTTATGAGAGATACAAAATTATCATGAAATGTAAACTATGACACTGGGAAAAGTTGCCAAGGAGAAGATGAAGAAATGGGAAGATAAGGATAGAGTCTCCTAAAGAAGCAGAAATTGAGTTAAGGAATCCAAAGCTACAACCCTGCTTGCTGAAGATTCTAGAGGTGCTTTGGATTTTGAACCACCAAATTTTGAGTTGTCATTTTCGTGACGCTCCGGGTTCTTTCTTATTTGGTTCTGATCTTCCCACTTGGCTTGAGACTCTTCTTGACTGAGAATCCTCTTTCTTTTATTTTTCCTATCCCTGGATTACTTAAGATAACCTCATCACTCACATTCTTTGATAATTTAAAGAATCTGGCATAGAAATAAATTGGATATAACCAGTGGTCTGCTGGTAAGTGTTAACTATTGGATCTCCAAAGGAAAAAGGCTTTAATTAGTAAGATTTACCAATTTTTATAGTACAAATACTGCTATCAAGGATAATTTTAATCTACCAATTATTTTCCCAATATTACAAAATTGGGGAAGAGATGTACGTAGTCAGTTCTTCAAAGCCTGTGTGAACTGACTTCAGTGTGTCATTGAATGATATGTTAAACCTCAGCATATACCTCTTGGTTTTTTGTTTTAAATCCTTCCCTATAACATTCTGAGTTATTACTTCTAAAGTATAGTGTTGCTATCATGTGGATGTTATCTCTTTATATCCTGCTACTTTATGCCAACTAAACAATTTATCAGATAATTTAATTTCCTTTTACATTTTGGAGGACACACATTATTTTATGTTCTATATTTTTCTCTACTTAGTGTGTTTTGAATTGTTATGTTATAAAATCTGCTTTTACTTCCTTTCAAATTGAAATCCTTCAAATGGAACTGGAAAACTTATAAGTACTTCAGTGCCTTAAAATTGCCCTACATGATACACAATGATATAAAATTATTGTCGTACTTTCCTTTCTGTTATAAGTGCCTCTTCTTTATAAGCAGTGAGGGCTCTGCACTTACAAAGTAGAAAATAATTTAAAATTATTGGAGTGCTTCAAGTTTTTAGGAGACCTTCATTCTTTCAAATTGGAATTCCAATTTGTGAAGTGCTCCAGTAACTTTAAATTGCTAAACGCTGTAGGCTCAAGATTCTGGTACAGAGCTCCTTACCAAAGTCCTAATAAAGCATTAAAAATTCTTCACCTAACTCTCGGAATACATGCCTAGATTATTTATTTCATTTTTCTTAGTCTGAAATTAAAATCAAATTTAAATTATCTAGGTGAAGAATAAAAGTAGATCCATGCTTTAATTTGTTTTGTATTTTTAATGTATCTCTGCATTCTTTAGCCCTCTCCAATGTATCTACTTAGAAAGACAAAATAAACTGCCATTGTTTGCATTTTTCTTCCTTCTGTAAAGTATGACATCGAGGAATAAATATCTGCGTGCTGACGTGGATTTTTTTCTCTTTTTTTGACTCAATATATATGACCTAAGAAAAACTGAATAATTCATACTACAGACATGTTGATTATAAACATGTATTTTATTTTAAAATAGAACCTGTGTTGCTAAGATATTAAATGACATGTATTATGCCTAGAAATGGCTGAATAAATGAGGGTGTAGAAGATTTTATGATGTTTATTTTTCCCCTCAGAAATTCATATTAGGAGGGAAAAAAGTCACAATATTTTGACATCTTTGAAAGTAATCTTTTCCATCAAAAGATTAATTAATAGCTATATATACTTAGTTACCTGAACGAGTGGTAAAATCTGTATTTGACTTGAGTTACTAATTTTACTGAATTTGGGGCTTACTGGATAAAATCTGAACATACAATGATTTAGATTCATCTGGTGATGGATGGGCCTTACCATCAGAAATTCTCCAGTGCTGTTATGTAGAATAGCAATATTATGCTGACCCACTTGCTTCTCTTTTTTATTTCAGAACAGTAAAGGAGTACAAATATTTTTGTTACATGGCTTATTATCTAATGCTTAAGTCAGGGCTTTTTGTATGCCCCTCCCCAGTAGAGTCCTCACTGTCCCCAGTAGATAAGTTTTTATCCCTCAACCCCTCCCACCCCCTCTTCTTGCCTTCCAATATGAAGGGGTTTGGCGTCACCCATGAGGCAGTTTTGATGTAAGGAATGAAGAGACTTGGCACAAAGTCTGTGTCAGAAGACCTAGGAACTCCGGGAAGAGCCTTCCTGAGCTAACCTCGGGTCCGGAGGAAAAAGTAGGTAAAAGTTACTCATCAGACATCAGCACTAAAAAGGGGGAACATGGAAAGTGTCAGAATATTTCAAATTTGTTTTTGCAAAACTGCAGACTGTAAGCAAGACCTCTGCCTCCAGCTTCAAGAGACCTTTGGAATCTAGAGAATCTTGACCGTAACCATTAGGCCTGGTACTGCCAGAACTCACATGTACATTTTCTCTCTTAGAGGCCCATTTTCTGGTCGCCTGCACACACACGACTCACAAGCCATTCTCGTGGTTCTCCAGGTCTCCCAAGAAGGAGACAAGTCTTATGCTAAAGATCAGGGTTCGATTCCCCCTACACCAATGTCCTTTCTAACTCTTAGTGCCCATATGTACCCATCATTTAGATCCACTTATTAGTGAAAACGTGTGATGTTTGGTTTTCTTTTCTTAAGATGCTTCCATAGGATAGTGGTCTCCGATTCCATCCAAGATACTGCCAAAGACATCTTCTCATTCCTTTTTATGGCTTACTACTACTTCATGACATAGACATACCGCATTTTCTTTATCCCCTCATGAACTGATGGGTATTTATTTAGGTGGGTTCCACATTTTTGTGATTATGAATTGAGCTATAATAACTTTCTACTGCAGATATATTTTTGATAAAATGACCTCTTTTCCTGTGGGTAGATACCCAGAAATGGGATTACCAGATGGAACAGTAGGTCTGCATTTATTTCTTTGAGGAATCACCATATTGTTTTTCATACAGGTTGTGCTAATTTACAGTTTCCCCAACTGTGTATAAGTGTTTCTTGCTCTCTGCATCTAGGCCAGCAGCTACTGCCTTTTATTTTTTAATAATTGACGTTCTGTTAGCGGTAAGGTATGGTATCTTATTGTAGTTTTAATTTGCATTTCCTTGGCATTTTTTTCCTGGGTATTTGTTGGTCATTCATCTATCTTCTTTTGAAAAATGTCTATTTATGTTTTTCACCACTTTTTCATGACTTATTGTTTTCTTGCTAATTTGTTTGAGTTCTTTGTAGATTCTGGTCCTTTGATGTAGTGCGTGAATATTTTCTCCCATTCAGTATGTTGTCTATTTACTCTATTGATTATTTCCTTTGCTGTGCAGAAGTCTTTAATTTAATTAAGTCCCATTTATTTATTTTTGTAGTTGCTGCATTTGCCTTTGGGAACTTAGTTGTAAATTCTTCGCCTAGGCCAAATTCTAGAAGAGTTTTTTCCTACATCTTCCTCTAGAATTTTTATAGTTTATGCTTTAACTTTAAGACTTTTCTCAAGCAGCACCTGTGGCTTAGTGGGTAGGACGCCAGCCCCATATACCAAGGGTGGCAGGTTTGAACCTGGCCCCAGCCAAACTGCAACAACAACAAAAAATAGCCGGGTGTTGTGGTGGGTGCCTAGTCCCAGCTACTCAGGGGGCTGAAGCAAAAGAATAGCCTAAGCCGAGAAGTTGGAGGTTTTGTGAGCTGTGATGCTACAGCACTCTACCAAGGGCAATAAACTGAGAGACTCTGCCCCCCCCCCCCGAAAAAAATACTTTTCTCCATCTTTAATGCATTAAAATTAATTTTTGCATATGGTAAAAGATATGAAGATACTCTTTCATTCTTCTGTATGTGGCTGTCCAGTTTTTCCAGCATCATTTTTTGAACAGGGCTTCCTTTCCCCCAGGATATTTTGTTGTCTCCTTTGTCGAAGATCAGTTAATTATAGCTATTAGGTTTTATTTCTGCGTTGTCTCTCTGTTTCTTCTGTCTTTGTCTCTACTTTTATACTAGCACCATATTGTTTTGCTTACTGTACACTTGTAATACAAGTTAAAGTCAGGTAATGCTATGCCTCCACATCTGTTCCTTTTGCATACAATTGCTTTGGCTATTTGGACTCCTTTGGGCTCCAAATGAAACTTAGGATTTTTTTTTCTAGATTTATGAAATATGACATTGGCATTTTGGTAGGGACTGTGTTGAGCCTGTACATCACTTTGGGCAGTATGGACATTATAAATGATGTTGATTCTTCCAGACCATGAATGAGGGATGTTTTCTAATTTGTTTTTGTTCTCTGCGATTTCTGTCATCAGTATTTTGTAGTTCTCCTTTGAGATCTTTCACCTCTTTGGTTAAGCATATTCTTAGGTATTTTATTTTCTTTCTAGTTATTGTAAGTGGTATTGAGGCACTGATACAGCTCTCTGCTTGAGTGTTGTAATACTATATAGAAATGCTACTGATTTGTGTACATTGATTTGGTGACTTGATATTTCGTTATATTTATCAATTCTAGGACTCTTGGTGGAGTCTTTATGGTTTTCTAGATACAAACTCGTATCATGAACAAACAGGGATGGTTGACCTCGATGCCCTTTCTATCTCTTGCCTGATGGCTCTGCCTAAGAATTCCAATGCTGTGTTGAATAGAAGTGGTGGCAATGGGTATCCTTGTCTTGTTCCAGTTCTTAGGGGGAATGCTTTCAAATTTTCCCCATTCAGTCAAATTTTCCCCATTCAGTATGATGTTATCTGTGTGTTTGTCATATATAGATTTTATAATTTTGAAGTAAGTTTCATCTATGCCTAGTTTGTTGAGGGGTTTTATCATAGAAAGGTGCTGGATTTAATACATTCTTCTGCATCAAATGAGATCCTATAATCTTTGTTTTTGTTTCTGTTGATGCAGCAAATCACATTTACTGATTTTCATGTTGAACCATCCTTGCATCGCGGTATGAAACCAAATTGATCATAGTGAAGTATCTTTTAGATGTGCTTTTGAATTTGGTTTCCTGGCATTTTGTTCAGGATTTTTGCATCTGTGTTCATAAAGGATATTGGTTAGTATTTTCTTTTCTTATTGTTCTTTCCTTTCCTGTCTTTGATTTTAAGGTGATAGTGACCTCATAGAATGAGTTAGGGAAGATATCCTCCTTCTGAATATCCTGGAGTAATTTCTGAAGAATAACATCCATTTCTTCTTTGTAGTTATGCTAGAATTTGGCAGTAAATCTCTCTGGTCTGGGGATTTTTGTTTTTGCTGTTGCTGGAAGTTTTTTATTACTGCTTCAGTCTCACTTTTTGTTATTGGTCTATTCAGAATTTCCTATTTTCTTCCTGATTCAGCCTTGGGAAGTTGTGTGTTTCCATGAAGTTATCCATTTTATCTAATTTTTCTAGTTAATTTGTATAGAGGTTTTAATAGTATTCACAGATATTTTGAATTTCTGCAGTTTCAGTTATAATGTCTCTTTTATCATTTCTGATTATGTGTATCCCTTTTCTTCTTTTTCTGGTTAATCTAGCTGGTGGTCTTTGATTTTGTTTATCTTTTCAGAAGAATCAACTTTTGTTTCATTGATCTTCTGGGGTTTTTTTGGTTTTGTTTCTATTTCTTTTAGTTCTACTCTGAGATTTTTTCATTTCTGTCATTCTGTTGATTTTTTTGTTTGCTTTGTTTTTATTTTTCTAGCTCCTTGACATATGACATTAGGTTGTTAATTTGTTATCTTTCTTTCCTTTTGATGTAGGCATTTAAGGCTATGAATACTCTCCCTAAGACTACTTATTTCTGTTTCCTATAGATTTTGAAAGCTTGTATCCCATTTGTCATTCAGTATGAGGACTCTTGATTTCCATCTGAATTTCATCATTGATCTAAGCATTGCTCAGCAGCAAGTTGTTTAATTTCCATGAATTTGTGTAGATGGGAGTGCTTCTATAGAAATTGATTTCTAGTTTTAGCCCACTGTGTCTGAGATTATACTTGTTATGGCTTTTTTTTTCCTGAGAATTATTTTCTGGCCTAAGATATGATCAATTTTGGCAAATATCTCATGTGCTAATAAGAAAGGTGTTATTCAGTAGTTTGGGAGTAAAATGTTCTATAAATGTCTATTGGGCCCATTTATTATAGAGTCCTATTTAAGTTCAGTATGTCTTTATTCAGTATATCATTTTCTGTCTAGAATTTTTAGCAGAGTATTGAAGTCCCTGGCAATTAAAATTCTACTGTGTGTTTCTTTCCTTAGATCTAATAAAATTTGCTTTCTGAATCTGGGAGCTCCTATGTCAAATATATGTATATTATGTCTTTTTGCTGAATTGTCTTCTTTACCATCATTGTATAATGACCACCTTGCTTTTTTTTTGACCATTGTTAATTTACACTTATTTTATCTGATATAAGAATGGCCATACCTGCTTACCTTTGTTTTTCATTTGCATAAAATATTTTTTCATTCATTACTTTGAGTCTGTGTAAGTCCTTGTAGTATAGATGTGTTTCTTGGAGACAGCAAATGTTTGAGTTGTTTTTTCATTCATTCCTCCAGCCTGTGTCTTTTAAGCCTGTCAATAAGACAATTAAAGTTGAGTGTTAGTATTGATTCATGAGATGCTGTTGTGTTTATCATATTGGATCATAACTTGTTTTATTTTCACTCTTGTGTTATTGTTTTATAAGAAATGTAAGCTTTAATTTGGGGGTGTTTTTACCTTGTTGGGTATCTATTGTACTGCTCCATGTACAATGAACTTTTGAACATTTCCTGTAGGGAAGGTCTAGTAGTGACAAATTCCCTTAATGCCTTAATGTTTGCTTTTCTGTAAACATCCTTATTTCTCCATCATTTATGAACCTTAGTTTTGCAGGATACAAAATTCTTGATTTTTTTTTTTTTTTTTTGAGACAGAGTCTCAGTATGTTGCCCTCAGCAGAGTGCCATGATGTGACAGTTCACTGCAACCTCAGACTCTTGGGCTTAAGTGATTCTCTTGCCTCAGCCACCCAAGTAGTTAGGACTACAGGTGCCCACCACAACACCCAGCTATTTTTTTGGTGCAGTTGTTTAGCTGCAAACCCTCCACCCTCAGTGTATGTGGCTGGTGCTGTAATCACTGTGCTACAGGCACTGAGCCAAGATACAAAATTCTTAACCAATAGTAGTTCTGTATAAAAATGGGGCCCCATTCCCCACTGGTTTGTAAAATCTCCACTAAGAAGTCTACTGTTTGCCTGATGTTTTTTCCTTTGTGAGTTAGTAGTTGCTTTTATCTTGAAGTTTGTAGAATTTTCTCCTCCATTTTGAATTTGACCAAGTTAATGACTGCATCTTGATGTGTCTGTCCTATTGGCTTTGAGTCTTCCTGGACTTTGATGACCATCTTGTATTTGCATATCTGAATTTCTGGTGACACCAGGGAATTTCTTCTCTCTAATTCCTTTAAATAGGTTATCCATGCTTCTTACTTTTTCTTCTCTTCCCTCCAGGATACTTATAAGTCACATATTTGCTCACTTCACATAGGTTCATAGTTCCCTAATAGTTAAGTCTTATTTATTGTTTATTTTGCATATTTGAGTGACTGGGTAAGTTTAGGAGCCTTGTCTTCAAGGTCTGAGATTCTTTCTTCTGTTTGATCTAGCCTGTTATTGAAGCTTTCTCTTGTATATTTAATTATCTAAATGACTCTTTAATTTATTTAAGTTCATTTATATTTTTCTTATATTTTCTATCTCTTTAGTGAGTTTTTCATATTTTTCATTCATGTCTCACAATTTTTTTTTTAATTTCTTTATGTTGGTTTTCAACCTTCCGTTCTATCCCATTCATTTTGTTGTCTCTATTTTGAATTGTTATCTCTATTCTGAATTCCATTTCTGAAATTTCAACAATTTCCTTTTGGTTGAGGTCTGTTGCTGGGAATCTGTTATAATCTTTGGGGGTAATTGACCTACTTTGTTTTTCATGTTTCCTGGACTCTTTTGCTGATTTCTGCTCATCTGAATGAAACCTCTCAGTTCAGGATTGACCTGTTCTTCTTTGCTAGGTACTCTCTTATTTAGTGAGAAGGGGAAGAGGTTCTTGGATAGTGCTTTTGTGTCCTACTCTTGAGAATTGACCCAGCAGGAGCAATGCAGATGCATTGAGAGCCCATAACATATGTGTTCTCCTACATTCTTCCATTCCCCTAGAGTTGTCACAGTCCAAGCCAGTGCTGTGGGATAGGCTTTCAGATTGGTGTATTGATCTCAAGGCCACTGGTAGAAGCTCTTGCCAATGGATAGGCAAGTCCCTGTCCATGGGGTGAGGGGAAGTAAGTGTCACCTTGTCTAGCATGTGGATGAATCGTGGCACCTTGGCAGATGAAGGGGCATGTCACAGGACTACAAAAGAAGCAGGGTTTGTTGTGAGACCTTGGTAGATGCCTAGATGAAGTGACAGAGCATTCCTAGTATCTGAGTGCCCAAGAGGGTCATAGCACTTTGGTAGTTGCTGGGTCAGGGGGCCTTGGTCAGCACCTGGGCAGTCTATGGATATAGGCCAGTGCCTAGGCAGATCATGGGATCTTGGCTGGTGCCTGGACATACCAAAGTCTCTAGGGCACCAGGTTTTTGCGGGACTACTGCTTGCTATGGGGTCAGTTGCAGGACCTGGGCATATGCTTGGGCTATCACAGGACCTTAGCTGGAACCTGACACATTGTAGGACTATAGCCAGCAGTCTGGCAGGGTGTAGTACCTTGGTGCATGCCCAGGCAGATCATGGGACTGCAGCTGGCAGCAGAGTAGGTATAGTATAGTCTCAAATGTTAAATTATATCTTTAAGTTTTAATTTCTTTATATATATGTGTATATATATATTAGTATTAGACTTTCTGAAACACTATAGATTCAAAAATATATGAATGAAAATAAATGTCATAGGCATGAAAAAACTCATTTTTATGAAAGAAAATATGCTACTATTATACCTTGTGCTTAATAGAAATGGACAATGTAAATAATCTTCCTTGTATTATAATGACAGTTATTTTTATGAAAGATTAACTGACACAGCAATCACAGTAATTTTATTTCAGTTGAAATAAAAATAAGTTCACAAAACTCAAATTTAATAATTATAACATGTTATGATATGTAGGCAAGTAAGAGAATAAAACTTTTTAAATATTCATAACTCAAATAGCAATTAAAGCTTGTGGCCATGACATTTCATATTTGCCTATCCAGAAAAGAAATGCAATCATCAATTTCATGGCACCCCTATTTCTTCATTGCTCCAGCAAGTTATGACTAAAATCAGTGCCTCTTTGTAGGCCCATCCATTACAAAAATCTGGGTCTCCAAAATGCACTAGCTTCTAATTCCATTTTCATCCTTGGTACACATGCCATAAAAATCAGTCAAATACGTATAATAATTTGTCTTTTCTCAGATGGCTTGAGAAAAACATAAGCATAGTTTTCATTTCTTCTAACAAAACAAAAAACAACCCACCCACTATCATGGCTACACCACCACCACCAAAATGGTAACAAGTTAAAATAATTTTAAAGATCTGGATCACTAATATGTACATGTACATTAGACACACATGAAGTTTTGTGACTTTCTGTAGCATAGAGTTGGATGGTACATCCTAAAACACATAGAAAATTCAAAAGCTGCATTATCATTATTTTTAAAAGTATAAACTGCCTTAGAAAAGAAATCAGACTTTGTAAGGATATTTTATTAGTTGCTTAATAAAAGGACGGGACATGGATTTGAAGAAAAGATGAAAGATATTTTCATATGAACCCAGAAGAAAAACTCCTAATGGAAGGGAAAATATCCTTATTATCCTAAATTCATAATTTTCCTGGGACAAATTTGTTGGTGGAAAATATTCTGTCCTAGAATTTATTTGTATATTACTTGAGAATTCATTTTAAAAAATCTGATGTTTAAGTTTTATATTATTTTCTTCAAATGCAGTATAAGGAAAGGATGATCTCTGTATGACAGGGATTTCTTTTTAATTGAACACATGATGCTCAGAATTAGACTTGCCAGAGTTTACATCTTAAATTCATGTTTTAATTTTTAATATTACATAAATTATTTTATGATTTTCTAACTAGAATTATCCTTCAAATTAATTCCTTACAAGAAAATGCCTCACATGTGGAAGAAAAAGTGAAAATATTAGCCTTCCATTTATATACTTGTGAAGCTGAATTGGGAGATAGATTTAATGAAAATTCAAAGATGTATAGTTGTAATGTACATTTTGAATTTTCATTAAGTCTGTCTCCCAATACAGCTTCACAAGTATCTTACCTGACCTAATATTTATTTAATATTGGTAAAATTCAGGTGACCTAGCTTGAACACAGTAGAATATAGCATGAAAACCCTTCTGGTAGATTTACACCCTCATATTCATTGAGCTATCCTTTAATAATTTTGGACGTCCCTTCCTTGGCCATGGGGCTGCTAAGAGCATAGAAGCCCTCTTACATCTTTCATAAAAGAAAAATCTCTGTGTGACTGATGCACCAGATTAGACCAGATCCAAGAACATTTTCAGCACAGAACAGAACATGGTATATTGGTACAAATGACAAAGTGCTCTTTCTCAGAATTTCTGCTTTTCATTTTTTTTCTACCACTATTCATACTATATGCCCTATAAGAGTAAAATGCTTTCTGAACTCAAAGGACTGCATTCATCCTTATCACTGATTTTGCAAGGAATAGTATGTTGATTTTATTCCATCCAGGAGGCTCTATTTAGGTCTTGACATATGTAATTGAAGGAAATACACAATATGTATATGTTCCTTATCTTACAAAGGCAGGACATACTTATCATTGACTTTTGAGGTGCAAAGAATACACAATGACTTGTGTATGTTCTAAAAAGCAATTAGCATACTGTGACTTCCCAACTGGTAAATGACAGCCTTATACAAGAATCTGGCATCTAAGCATTTTGAATTTAAATTTCCAATAAATATCTGTGCATTAGGTCTTTCTTTTAGTAGTAGACACATGAAATCAGGATGAGCCAAAAGGACAGCGGTGATCAAAATGAGTAAAAGAAAATCAGAATTCTAGATTTTAAAATACTAGATTAAAAACGGGGTATGCATGGGTGTTTGTGGGAGTGATGCTGGTAATCAATTAGCCTTGTTGGAAATTTGTTCTGACAGAGAGAATTGAGTAAAGCCTGCTCAGAGGGGTAAGAGAAGCTGAGTGTCCCCCGTTGGGTATTCAAATATGCCAGCAAATGAAACAGAAGAAAACAGCCTGCAACCCTTTACTGAACAAATAGAACTTCATATGTTATTTTTGTCCTTGGCTGTAACTACACAAAAAGGCCTCACGCTTCTTATGTTCAGAGCAATGGAACTAAATGCATTTAATTTCTCTTCTTCACAGCAGTATTAGAAGGCATTGTTGACTTTGTTGTCACTCAGAAATTTGTGATCTGTTGTAAAGATGGGACAGAACCTTACTTCAGTGAAAACTCCCTTCCCCCCAAATGGCAAATTCTACTTATGCCCCATCCACTGCAGAACAAAAATACTAGTACTACTAAAACAGCAGGTCTATCTTCTGATCATTATATCCTCAGCACCTAAAAAAAAAAAAAAAGAAAGAAAGAACAGAAGAAAGAAAGAAGGAAAAATAATGCTTGGCACATAATAAAAGCTCAGTCACCATTTTTAATATAGGTTTAAATAAACGAATGATTGTACAGAATAAACTAGAATATACAGGTCATTGTATTAATCTTAAACTGAAACTCTGTTTCCTCAAATTTGCCTTTCAGGCTTTTACCAGAACTAAACTGAATTCCATTCTGTATGAAAAGCCAGGGGCAGTGCTCAGTGTATGTCTGAATTAGTGTGTGTGTGCACATACATTTTATTTCAC
This sequence comes from Otolemur garnettii, assembly GCF_000181295.1. Taxonomy (NCBI): domain Eukaryota; kingdom Metazoa; phylum Chordata; class Mammalia; order Primates; family Galagidae; genus Otolemur; species Otolemur garnettii. The sequence goes on from NW_003852430.1 coordinate 12,779,988, forward strand.
AGACAGGTGTGCTATTACTAATTGTGTGGACCTATACTCCTATGTATACTCATAGCAATATCTTTTTCTAACGAAGTATGGAGCTGAATGGATTCTTCAATGTCTAGGTTCAGCTATGAGACAACTGTAATCAAAATGGTAACCATAACATTTGAAATGTGATGTTTTTTCTTTCTGATTTTCTCTCAATCTTTTCTGAAATTATAAGGAATTCAAAAATAATACTTCGTTATAGTATTTATACTGTATTTTCTTTTACAATGTGTGAATGTTTGCAAATATGGAGAGGGAAAGAGATTGAGATTGAAAGAAAGTGAGATCACTTTTGCCTTTAAAAATGGTATAAGGCTGGGCGACGCCTGTGGCTCAAGGAGTAGGGCACTGGCCCCATATACTGGGAGTGGCAGGTTCAAACCCAGCTCTGGCCAAAACTGCAAAGCCACGGCACTCTGCCCTGTTGTCCGGCTTGCGGCTATATTCAGTTCAAAAAAAAAAAAAAAAAAAAGGTATAAGGCTTTTATTTGAATAACAATTTTTTAATTAAAAAAATTCAGACATTTTTCTATAATGTTAGATCTGAAGCCTTATCTTAGTATACTGTGAATTCCCAACTGTTTAAATGACAGCCTTATACAAGAATCTGGCATCTAATGCATTTTGAATTTAAATTTCTCATAAAGATCTGTGCATTAGGTCTTTCTTTTAGTAATATGCACATGAAGTCAGGATGAGCCAAAGGGCCCAAGATAAGAATTTTACAAGATATAAAGCTTAGGACAATAACAACTGCTGTTGTTTCCATGAGGTAGCCCAGGGTCGACCAACATTATGGTAGAACATCTATCTGTATGACGATGATATCCGACAGGAATTGTAGACAATAACCTGTATTAGGTTAGATCTTTGAAAATGATGTTTTTACTTTTAAAATGAAATTATGTGACTTATCTGACATTCAAATTCAAGCAGTAATGTACCATCAATAATAATTTCGTGGAGCACTATTCACAATGTGGCTGATCACCCCCTTTGAAGTTGTTGCCCGGTGAGTTTTGTTCCCTGGAGTTTAGCCAACTTAAAAGCAGAATAGAAATCAGTTACTCCAGTTTTGACCAAAATCAAACAAAAGAGTTTTCTAGGTAGATGTCCTACATACAGGGGCTTTCAAGAGTCCACCTTCCTCAGAAGTCTCTCCAGCTTTTGACAAAGCTAGGTCTTGAAAAGAGAGGGGAGGCCCAGTGAAAGGGGAAGGGAGAGCAACTAGAGGGGCCCGGTTACCAGTCAGGCATTTGGCTGTTCACCAGGTTCTGGAGCCCAGAGAGTTTTGAAATCAGCGAATGTGTAGAGAACCTGGAAGCTGTCAAGTCCCTTTAATTGGGAGCCATTCAGAAAATAAATCATTCTGTGACTTCTCTGAGAAGTGAATAAATTGTTGGTAGAATAACAACACTGGTTATTTTCAGAAAGTATGTTTAACTTTCGTTTGTAAAAGTCCTTTTTTCTTAAATCTTTCTTCTTACAAGATTCATACCGCTTTGTTTCAGATATGAATGGAGAATGGAGTAAGGTCCGTGATCAGAAAGTCAGTCACTCTTACAAAACTAAAAGGTTATTTTTCTGTTTGTTAATTTTATCTTAACTAATAAAAAAAAGGAATATCCTCCATATAATGCCTTTTGCTCTTGCATTTCATATCCAAGAAATATTTTTTGGTTGTTTCTACCATGTCGCCCTCCTGGGGTCTCTTTTTATTTGATTTATGTTTAGTGACTTTTCACAACAGATATGGAGATTTTTTGAAGGGGAAGGGTACTATTGTATTTCCAAGGCTAAATACTAAAGATGAAAAACATGAAACTCATTTTAAAATATCTTGTGTGCGTTGGCTTAATATATATTTTTAATTCTTTAAGTTGTAATAGACACATTTATTTGGAGTGTGTATTTTGGACACATCCTTGGTCTCCATATTCGTGTGTTTATTGGGCTGCGAAAGTAACTGAACTTTAATTACAAATGTCTTTCTTATGTAATAAAATTAAGTATCTTCAGTAAGATAAAATAAAAATACTATCACAAATGTTTCTTGGTATTTTACAGGAAAGATAATTTTTAAAAAATATTTAATCGAACAAAAAGTACCTTCTGCATTTTGCCATCACAGAGTCACTCTGTGAAATGAGACCCATTGAAAATAACAGTATTTCTTCTGGAACACGATGTGTCCTTTCCAAACACTTCGAAATGGAATCAAAACTAAAGTTCCACATTTGGGGGATAACATATGAGTGGAAGGAAATGGTAAATTTATTAAAAACAGCATCTTTTCCCTGGTGGAGTCAGAATAAGGACTTAGGGAACAAGGAATGTTCGTTATCAGTCTTTGTTCAGCATTTCTGGGTAAATTCCTTTGAGAACTATTTGCCTAAGAATTATTACTATTCAACTATAGTTTGATGTGTGCATTTATAACAGCGTTTTAAATGCTGGAAATTCCTATTACTATTTGTCCACATAGATGCTGTTTCATATTGAAGATCTTGCATCAACAATGAAAGATTTCAGGATTTACTATTGACATAGCCCAAGAATAGGCAACTCAGGGTTTGTTTAAAAATGCTATGGACTCACATAAATAATCCTAGCGCTCTGGGAGGCTGAAGCTGGTGGATTATCTGAGCTCATGGGTTCAAGACCAGACAGAACCAGAGTGAGATCTCATCTCTAAAAATACCCGGGTGTTGTGGCAGGTGCCTGCAGTCCCAGCTACTTGGGAGATTGAGGCAAAAGAATCACTTAAACCCAAGAGTTTGAGATAGCTATGAGCTGTGACACCACGGCACTCTACCAAGGGCTAAAAAGTGAGGCTCTGCCGCAAAAAAAAAGGAACTATTAATGTTCCTATTAATTAGAGTCATACACATACTAACATTCACATTTATTTCTGGGGAAAAGAATTCTGTCTGGTAAAAATGCCATCTAGTTCAACGTGATTCTCCTTAGGGAATCTCTCAGCATTATATATAGGCACATCTAGTATAAATTAAGCCAATTTCTGCTAAAATGAGTCAGCAGTTGACCTCAGATTGCTCATCAATACAATTCTGTCTCTTTATTTTGTAAGGTACATACAGCATATTGAATTTTATTTACTAATATCATCTTATTTTAGAATATAAAGTTCCTTTGCAAAATGTAACTGTACTGATGTATTATACAATTGTGCATCACGTAACAATATTTTGGTAAATGAGCGACTGTGTATGACAGTGGTCCCATAAGATTATAATGGACCTGAAAATTCTTACAGCCTCATGACATTATAGCCATCATAACATCCTAGCACAGGCATTGCTTGTGTGTTTGTGGTGACACTGTGTAAACAAGCCCACTATACTGTCAGCTGAGTAAAGTATAGCACATACGATTATGTATACAGTGTATAGTACTTCATTATACTCAGTGACTGCTACCGGTGTGTTGGGGGTTTTTGCACGTGAACCCCTGCCTGGTTTCAATGCTGGCTGGAAGAAATAACATGAGTTTAAAACAAAGTGAGAAAGTGCCTGGGGAAGGCTTACATTAACTCAGGTCGAGTAAACCAGGAAAATGCAGCCCTGCTCTGCCCATTTTTATTAATTTCCAACAGAGGTGCCTGTGCAAAAGATGGGGTTGAAAGAATCTCAAGTCTCCAGGAAGGCTGGATAGAGTGGGAGATGTGGGTAAGCGGCAGGAGCCTGGTGAAAAGCCCATGTGTATTTCAATAAAGGTGGAGGGAGAAGCTAGTTCTGTTCCTGCAAGGGAAGTAAACTGGGTTCCCTAACCTCCTAACTACACATCCAAAGAGTTTAATCCCTCCCATCTGTTGACTCTCTAACATAGGCCTAGTCCAGCCAGTCAGGGCCCTCTGGGTTCATTTCATTTTCCATGGCCTTGAAGAACCCCCAGAGATTGTTCATCTGCAAACATTCCCTGGGTACCCAGGAGTGAGGCAGGGCGCCCCGTTGAGAAATCAACCTGTCTGCCTCCCACACCAGTGTATTATTTACGGCTCTGTACTTTTTATGTAGTCAGTGTATTCCTACTTATTACAGAAAAGTTAACTGTTGAAAAACGACCCCAGTCACGTCTCTCGGGAGGCATTTCAGAGACATTTTAAACACACCCACATTGCCGGTGCAGACTTTCCCGTAGGACAAAATGGAGAAGGGGTGGACAGTGATGTCACGATCCAACTCAGCGTATGCCTGGGCTAACACGTGTGTTTGTGTTGTAGTTTCTAACAAAAAAGTTTTAGAAGTTAAAAAAAAAAAAAAAAAACTGGCTTGGCGCCTATAGCTCAACCGGCTAAGGCGTCAGCCATGTACACCTAAGGTGGCGGGTTCGAATCCCCAGCCCGGACCCGCCAAACAACAATGACGGCTGCAACCAAAAAATAGCCAGGCGTTGTGGCGGGCGCCTGTGGTCCCAGCTACTTGGGAGGCGGAGGCAAGAGACTCGCTTGAGCCCAGGAGTTGGAGGTTGCTGTGAGCATGATGCCATGGCACTCTGCCCAGGGGGACAGCTTGAGGCTCTGTCTCAAAAAAAAAAAAAAAAAAAAAAAGAAGTTAAAAAAAAACTAAAAATGAAAAACAGCTTATAGAATAGGGTACAAAGAAAGAAATTATTTCTGTACAGCTCCATCGTGTGTTTGTGTTTTAAGCTATGTGTTATTACAGAAGAATCGGAAAGTTAAAATGTTTATAAGGTAAAAAATATGCTAAGATTAATTTGTAATATTATTGAAGAAAGAAAAACATTTTATAAATTTGGTGTAATTTAGTGTCGCCTAAGTGCAGCACCTCAGTCAAGTCCAGAGTGACGTACAGTCATGTCCTCGGCTGTCACACTCACTGGGCAACTGGCATCCCTACAGGGGCCGTTCATGGTAAGCACCTTATACATTTTTTATCTTTTATGCCATATTTTTACTGTACTTCCTCTATATTTTCACATGTTTAGAAATAGAAATTCTTACCCTCTGCGTTACAATTGGCTGCAGCACCCAGTACAATAGCATGCTATATAGCAGCAGTTCTCAACCTGTGGGTCGCCACCCTTTGGGACTGTATTTAAGGTTAATGGCATCAGGAAGGTTGAGAACCACTGCCGTATAGGTTGCAGCCCAGGAACAATAGGCTGTAGTAGAGAGCCCAGGTATACAGTAAGCTGTACCACTAGGTGTGTGTTAGTACACGCTATGATGGTTGCACCGCAGATTCCCCTAACGGGGTATTTCTCAGGGTGTATCCGATCACTACATGATGCATGACTCTATTTCCATGGTGGTGTTGTACTTACAAAATGCTTTCCTATGCTTACTCCACAAGAGCTATCACTGGAAGTGAAACAGCAACCTTTACGTGTTATGAATCTTATCTGAGATTACGCAGTTAATGGCAAATCTAAGACTGGAACCCAGGGCTTCCCACTCTCAGGTCAATGCTTCCTTCAGACCACTGTGCTTCTTGTCCTAGTAATCGGTCTCAACAATTTCAAACGTAAATAATTTGGGCTTCTACAATTATAAAGGAATTTGCTTTCTAGATGAAAACAAAATTAAATTTAAGGAGCCTTTATCTGAGATCTGTGAAAATAATGAAAATAATGAACATCTTTTCTCGCAAACACACCAGTACAGTTATTTCATTGGTTCTTCAATTAGCGTTAGTATTAAGAAAATATAATTGTTCAGTTATGATGTACTAAAATCAGGAAGTGACTCAAATATGTTACTTTTATGATTCATAATTATGGTAATATTATTTATAGCGTATGGTTGCATACTAAATATGCTTTAAATAGCTATCTGAAATAATTGTTTTATGCTTACTTTATTGTAGAATATGGATGTGATGAAGGAAGTTTTGAGTGTTCCAAAGCCGACAAAGAACAGTGCATTTAATGTGTGTTTTATTTCACTGGGGTGATATTCGTTGAGTGCCTACCATGTGCCGATCTGTTTGCTTTGCACTAGAAATACAGCTTCAAATAAAGAAGACAGTGTCCTGGCTGGGACAAAGAAATTTGCATTAAGCAGAGGGAGTGAGGAAGACCATTAAACAAGGAAAGAAGTAATTACAATACAGCAAGATGAGTGTTATGATTAGATAGTACAAGATTTGAGGGTCGGAAAGCAAGCCACAAGGACTTTGGGGACAACTATGAATGCATGTTTATCTAAGCTTAAAGTAGGGAATTAAAAACTACTTAGAAGGGAATGAGGAAAGGACAATTTGGCAGGCAAGGTCCTGGACATCTAATAAACCTTAGTCTTCACCCTGGTGAATTTCAGTGTATGAGTTTTTTTCCCCTCTCATTTCTAAATAGTATTATAAAATGATGAAATGATTCTACACTTTGAATCTTGCATTATTTTTCATATTTAAACGTAGACCAAGCTGGGTTATCAATTTCTCTCATATGTAGGGCTGATGTCTAACTGTGAAATCGTGCTTATATGTTAAGCCCAATAAAACTTATGTATACTTTTTCTCATTAGAAAAGCATTTTTGAGGGTCTGTTAGATTCTGCATTAAAGTAGGTGGAAGGGATACAGCAGTGCACAGCCATATCCAAGCTCACTCGGAGCTTTCATCTGCATGTATTTGTCATAGTATTTCACTGCTCACTGCAACATTTTGCTATAAATTCAGTCAGTGTTGAGGGCTTCGAAGTATAAACTTGATCAAGTTAATATTTTCTTGGGAGATATATATATGAAATCAAATTAATGGACATTTTTTTTATACTTTTCAATATCATAGGTCCTAAACTTTCAAAGTAAGTTACCTTAAACATTTCTTTTTACTGATGAGAGTATTTCAAAATGTATATGAAAACACCACACTGTACCCTGTGATTGCATTAGTGTACACAGCTATGATTTAATAAAAAAAAAAATCTAAAAAAAATTTTTAAAAAAAAATTTCTTTTTGCTTTTCAATCAAGAATTGGATTTACTTTTCTGAGATTCTTGAGTAGGGGATCTATGCCAGGTTTTCGTGAATACTGCCTGATCCTGTCTTCCAGATTCATCATGTCCCATCTCACAGTCAGTTTTACCCCCCAGGTGTTGTCCCACCTTCCTCTGACTCAGCGTTCCACCTTGCCAGCTCTCTGCCCTCATCCTTTCAGAGATTAGGCAGGTGTGACATGAGGCAGAGTGATAACTATATTGTAGGTACTTGCCAGCCAGAAAAAAAAAAAAAAAACTAAAACAAAAACTCTAACATAGTTTGTTTTTTTAGCATTGTCTTGACGAGAAAAAAAATTATAAAGGAAAACAACACCTATCAGTGATGTACTTCTTCGGTGTCAATTTTTCAGGCCTTTTTTCTCATCTCAGTCTTACAGAAAATCAGGAAGGGAAAAGTGGGGGAGAGAGAGGGAGGCGGTGGGTGAGAGAGAGAGATTTAGAGAGCACTGGAGACATCCAGATGTTGAGAGCTGACAGCAGTGGACAGCTGTACCTTTCCTGACACTGTGACACAATATTATACCAGCACATCGAAGAGGCAGCTTCATGCAGGAAAGAGAACATTGAGTTTGTGGTTAGAACACCTAGGTTCTGCCACTCACTAGCTGTGTGACCTTTAGAAAACTACTGAACTCTCTGAACCTCAAAAGCTCAGAGAATTTTTCTGTGAAATCAGGAGTAAGAAGTGCCAGGTGAACTCTGAGATGTTTCACAAATTAAGGTGGCATTATTTCAGGACTCGAACCATGAAAGATCTAGGTCCAGTCTGGTAGGGGAAAAGAAAAAAGAAAAACAATAAAGCCAGGCCAAAAGGATGGAGCTCTGGTTTGTTCTACTCCATGGCTTTGGTGTTGATTCCCTGTGTTCTGTACTGTTTTATCTTTTGTCTGTCTTCACCATCTCTTATATTGGTTTTCAGAAGGTTTTTTTCCCTCCCTATCTTTCCTATTCCTCTCTGTAAATCTTTAAACTAGTGAGTCCTCGCTCTAGAATTTCTCTCTCTTTTATTTCTCTGTCTAGCTCAGGAGTTGCCATAAATGCCTTAAACAAAATAAATTTGGGTTCCTGCTTTTAAAGGTAAGTCATATGGCAGATGGTGAAGGAAGTGAGAATAAATATTACCCCCAGTTAAAGAGCAGAGGGATTAGCAACTCAAATAGACGGGAACCGAGAGTATGGGCCTTTTACTTAACTGTGTCTAATACAGCAGGTGGCACAGTGCGCTCTTCCCACAGGGTACCAGTGATGCTGACCAGGCAATGCCATTGCTGAGAAGGCCTTCATCCTTGGAGCAGGATGCTATGACTAGGTGCTTTTCGATTTTCCATCAAATCAGCAGACTTTCATAATACCTTGCTGGTTCCTTCTTGATAAGGGCATACTTTGGCAGTTAAGGCAAGAAGGTGAATTAGCAATGAATTCTGTTCTGTGTTGCCAAAAATAGTTCTGATTGCATAAGAGTGCACCTGAAAAGGACACGTTTCAGCTTCTAGATGTGGTTCCACCATTTATATTACAAGTCAAGTGATGGTGACCAAATCACTTTAAACTCTAGTAAGGTTAACTTCTTAACCATATTGTAGAGATTTGGGTACTTACACACAAAAACAGAAAGAGATTTGCTATTATTTTATTGGAGAGCATAGTGCTTAATGTTTAGGAGAGGACCCTCTAGAGCTACTCTGCCTGAGTTTGAGACTGTCTGAGTCCCACCGCGGGAGCAGGGTCCACTAAGAGCTGTGGAAACTGGAGGTATAGACTGAAGAAATATATAGTTAGAGATGATGGGTAGAGAAAAAGACATGAGACATAGAGTAAAATTAAAAGTAGGAGCTCAGGGGTCCATTGCCTGTTCCTGGGATTCTGGCAATGGCCCGGAGTGTTTGCTCCACTCTGCTTTCATTGATGTCTATTTGCCCAGAGGGTAAGATGAGGGAGGGAACAAAGACATCAGCAGTTTCTCTGATCAATCATATCAACTCCTATTGTTGTTATTAGTAACCTTAAGGGTAGCCTTCAGAAATCTGAAATCTGAGCCTTGTATTGGGAGAACCACCCACTTAAGATCATACACACAGTTTGCTAGGGAGGTGTGAAACTCTGCTAGTTCCCTGTGGAGTAAAACGCCACTGGTGTTATTCTCCTCTGAGGGACCGATGGGAGGGAGGCATTTTCCTCCCATCACCACCACAGAGGATCTTCCTCTGCATAAGGGATATAAGCTCCTCTGCCCATATTTCAGGACTGGAGCTACTCCCTTGATCTCTGCCCCAGGCATATGCAAATCTCCACAGTGGGTATCTGCTTTGCCTGTTTAATGGGCAGGAAGGAAGCACCCTAGAAAATGTGTCTTTTTCTAGGACTTGCCACAGTCTCTTCTATGGCCATTATTTTCCTCAAAGTGCTCACAGACCTCCCAGGGTGTTTGTCAGCTGTATCCCCAAAAGGGTAGAATTTCAGAAAAGGCAGGAAGCTTGCTAGCAATGGCTAGCTCGAATGTAAACTAGCTGAGCTCCCACTCTTAATGCTACTGCATGTCTCATGTCTCTTCTTTACCCATCATTTCTAACTCTATATTTCTTCAGTCGATCACCACCAGTTTGCACAGGTCTTAGCGGCCCCTGCTCCTGGGGCGGGACTCCGACAGTCTCCAACTCAGCTAGTTTACACTTCTTTGTTCTGACTTACTCAGCTTACTTTTTAATTTTCCTCTTTTTCTGGGGGAGCTTTCCCTTGCCAAGAATAGGGTCTTTGGTCCCCATTCTCGCAGCATGAGTCCAAGTAAAATCTTACGGGATGTGTGACCTGGACACTTAGTGTCTCTCACCTTAGTACACCAAAGTATAATAATAGTACAGGAGTTAGTAACATGATGTGCTATTACATGTAAAGTGTGGACAACAGTGCCTAGCACATAGCATGCTCTCTATAAAAGCTGCTAATATTTTTCTTAAATGGATAAATGGCTAAAACAGTTGTGTGTTTGGAGAGAAGTTAGAATCAGCAGAAACATTGGCCCCATGTTTTTGAGCAGTGGTAGAAGTAGGATATAAGATACCCCAAATGTCCTAAGAATTTAGAGCCAAGCCTTTCCACTTAGACCTACTGCTTATTAGATCCATGTGGGAAACATTGGATTTGAACTCTTTTAGTATTCAGAGTTTCATGAATGGAAATACAGTAGGACCTCTGTAAATTGACCAGCCAAGGTTCTGTAACAAACTGGTCAACTTATGGAAGTGGTCAATATAAGGAATTAGGCCTCTTGTACTGATACGTACATGTGGTGCATGTCTACTCTATGAAAATTAAGTCAATTTAAGGCGGGTCAATGTAGGGAGGTGGTCAACTGGGAAAGTTCTACTGAATTTTAAAGCTGTACAAATTGCAGATACTAGTCTTCAAAATTTAAAACTAAGCAAATCTTCCTTCAGTGTGAAGTGATTGAAATTCCAGATTTTACCATTATTCTCCTTTCTTAAGCCTTATTCTTACATCCTGTTAAGGAGGTCAGGTTTTCATTTATCAGTTTTACATGTGGAAAAAGCAACACACAAAGAGGCTTCATATACACACTGCTAGACACGGCCAGACCAAACAAAAGGCCTAGCAACATCGCACGTCTGCTGCTCTGCAGCCTACACCATTTTCTTCAACATTGATTTAAATAAACGCTTATTTTTCTTAACGTTTCACAAAAACATAAATATGCCATAGCGAGGCCTTATTTACCTATCAGAGCTTGGAGTTTAAAAACAACTATTGATTCCAAAGGGGAAAAAAACAAATGAGTATTCTACTGATAAAAGTTGCACACTGCCCAGAAAATCTGAAATTACTTCTGAATAGAAGTTTCCATTTATTTCAGAATGTTTGCGGTGTAATTGCGCAGGTGCATAGACTCATAAACTTTTGCATAATAAAAATTTTCTTCCTTGCCAATTTCATGTGAATTAGAGTCCTAATGAGAGTTTTATGTAATAATGGATGCATCACGTCGGTCTCCGTAAAATGTTAAACAAGGAAGCCTTAGAGTATTCATTGACTTGATGGCCATGACCAAGTACCACAAATTGGGTAGTAATAGTGATTTATATTTTCACACTTCTGGAGATTGGAAGACCAAGATGAAGGTTTCATCAGGTTTGCTGTCTCCGGAGGCCACTGTTCTATGCTTGCACATGGCTGCTTCTCACTGGGTCCTCACATGGCCTTTTCTCTGGAAATGCATCCCAAGTTTCTGTCTTTCTTCTTAACAGGACACCAGTCCATACTGATTTGGGCCTCATCCTAAACACCTCATCTTAATTTAATTACCCTTTTAAAAATCTTATCTCTACATAGTAACATTGTGAGGAACTAGAGGTTGGGACTCCAGTATATGAATTTTAGGAAACATGATCCAGTCCACAACACTTATATAATGGGGAAGATACGGTCTCTATTGTGATTTGTTTTGTTTTTACTTAAAGAAATGATCCCTTTGCTTATTACAAAGGATGATTTGTCATCTCATGAAGGTAGTTTGATGAAGTAGAAGGGGCACTGCTTCCCATTCAGACACATCTGAATCTGAATGCATTATTGTAAGCAAGTCTTTTCACCTTCAGGGCTCTGATATTTCATCCTCAAAATGGAAATAACACACTCTGATAATTTTTTTTTGAGAATTAGAAATAATTGCACTTCCAACAACATCTATATGTGTATATGTGCATATATAATAGCTCATTATATTATTGATATTAACATTGTATACACTTGGTTTCCCTTGAGTGCAGAACAAAAGATTTAAAAAATTCTGTTAGTAGATTTTAGTCTAAATTGAACTTTTAGTGGTTAACTTGATATTCCTTGTTTTCATATTTAGTAATGTTATTATCCAACTAGTTTATTTGCTAAGAAACAAAAATATCTTCACATTTTATTTCTGAAAATTTATTATATGTATGGTAAGTATTTGTAATGTTGCATATACATATGTGTTATAATAACAGAATTTAGTTTTGGTTTAAATTTTGAAAGCAAAATGCTTTATAAGCATTATCCTAAAGACTATTTTTTATGTTGTTGAATTTTTTTTTAGTTACCTACTTATCTACTTAAATAAATAACTCTAATAAAGCATCAACTCATTTCTAGACTTCAAAATAAGAAAAATGTGCACAAATACATATATACTTGGGCATGCTAATTTATGAAAAATTCATAAATGCACATATCAGATGTTGAATTTAAATTTCCACTTCTTTTTACAACTTTATGTTTCTCCCCACCTGTTCTAAATGTGGGACTCCTGGATCTCTTCTGTCATTTAATTCTTGTTCCATAACCAAGGTACAGTTTGGAGTCTGGTATAAATTAAACCTTCAAACAGTATCAAGTGTCAACATGTTATTGATGTGGGTATAATGTCAACCAAGGTAGGAGGTTAAGAAATATAAAGGCCAGGAGGAAATAAGACAATCTGAAATAAAGAAAGATACAAAACAAAACAAAAAAAAAAAACACTTTAAAAAAAGATTTGATTTAATTTACTGTCTAAGAAGAATTTCCTCTTTTTGTACCCATCCACTTAATTTTTCCTCTTAACTCAAAACTTATCTCCTCTTTGAGAGGCTAAGGTAAGAGGATTTCTTGGGGCCAGGAATTCTAGCTCAGCCTGGGCAACATAGTAAGACACTGTCTTGACAAAAAATAACAAAAACATTAGCCAAGCTTGATGGTACACACCTGTACTTCCTGCTACTGAGGAGGCTGAGGTAGGAGGATCGCTCAAGTCCAGGAATTTGAGGTTTCAGGGAGTTACGATAATACCACTGCACTCTAGCCCAGGCAACAGAGTGAAACCTTGTCTCTAAAACAAAACAAACACACAAAAACTTGCCTCTGATTTCTTAATATCCTTATTCCTCCCTGATTATTTTTAATCTACATATCATTTCATTCTTTTGTATTTTTTTGAATAATTTTAATCAGGGTAGGAATAATATTTTCTACTTCTCATGTTCCTGAATCTCTTAACAGTGATATTACTGTAAGTATTCAGCTTACTAATTCAGCATGCCTTTTGGCATAATTAAAAATTACTTATTTGTTTTTTTTATTTAAGTATTCCCTACTGAAACATAAGTCTTATGAGAGCAGGACATTTTCAATCTTATTAATAATTGTATACTAGAATCTAATATAGTGTCTGAGAAACACTAGGCATTCCAGCGTGTGAAATAAGACAATCCCTGTTCAGGGCTCCAGTAATAAAAGGGCAAATGAGACTGATAACACCCCTCCTTTCTTGAATTTATAGTCCAGTGTGTAAAAATTGAAACAGAGTCACCATTTCATCAGTTAGGATAAGTGGTATGAAAAAAAGGCCTGGTGAAGGGATAGGGAGCAGGACGGTGAGATGGTGACCAGGGAGGCCTCTAGGGAGAAGTGACATTCAAGCAGATAACTGAACAAAGTGGGCATCTGAGGACTGGGGGGAGCGTCATCCTGACAAAGGAAACAGGAACTGCAGAAGCCGTCAGGCAGAAATACATGTGGTATGTTTAACAGGAAGAAAGCAAACAAGGGAACACAAGGGAAAGTTGTAAGAGACAGATGTGTAGTGATTAACAGGAACCAAATCATGGAAGGTTTTCGAGTGAGCTGGAAAATTTGGATTTTCTTCTGAGTAGCCTGGGAATGCACTGAATGAAGGAAGAAGGGAGTCAGCGACGCCCAAATGTAATGTGATCTCAGTGCACTTACTTAAAAGTAATTAACAGCTTAATTGCTATAATATCATTTTCTACATCCTAAGCCCATCATCTATCAAAATCCAAAAGAAATCTGACCATTTAATAGGAATCAAGTTCAAGGGCTGGACTCATTGGAGCAAATGATGAGAATTGTACAGCAAGTTAGTGCGTGACTGAATCTAAGTCCATCACGGGATCCTGTCCAAGTAGGCAGGGGTTCTGGTGGACGGGAAACAGAAACACACCAATAGATGGCGCACTTCAGAATGGCTACGGATGTGGCGGTAACTATTCCTGGAGGGGAGACTTTCTCTGAAATCTTCATTATCCTCACTTTTCTTTTTCACTGCTCAGCACATCTCGGCTAACACTTCTCTGGGTGCTACATTACTATTCTGAAGGAAAAGCTGTCTCAATAGACCCACTGCATTCCAAGTATTTTAGCTGAGAAGGAATACAAACAGAGGTTAACCACACAGGCTCTAGCCTCAGACTGTTTTTGAAAACAGCTGGGTGATGACCTTGGGCAGGTTAAATTATCATTGCCACAGTTTCCACATTGATAAAATGGGGTGATAATAATCTGAATAGTACTGTCATGAAAATTATTATAATCAAGAAAAGATGGAAATTCTCCTTGCATCCGTGCCTTACCATGATTATTTCTACATGTTTCTAAAAGTTAAGCCTGGATCAGCCTCTTTCTGAGAGAGGTAAAGCTCATCCTAGTCTCACTTTAGTGGTTCAGCCAGAAACAGTAGCATACAGCTTGGAGGTAATGGGAATCATGGAACGATCTGGAGGTGTGGACTTGGAAGATGTGACCTTCAGCCTCCACTCAGTTGCATGACTTACAGATGATCTTTTGGAGATTATTTGAGCTTTCTGTTCTTCACGACTTTGGATGCAAAACAAGAGTAATATTTCTCTTGCAAGATTTATTTATGAATTAAAAGTGATCGTATACATAAATGTCCCTTGAAACTTACATAGTTATTTGTTATTAAAGTTTTTTAGTCCTTCAATGTTAATCACAAAAGAGTTTGAGGAGTAGGTGTGGCGGCTTATAACTGTAATCCCAGCACTTTGAGAGGCTGAGGCAGGAGGATTTCTTGAGGCCAGAAGTTCAAAACTAGCCTCGGCAACATAGATAGACTTCATCTCTACAAAAAATTTAAAAATTGGGCAGCACCTGTTGCTCAGTGAGTAGGATGCCAGACCCATATACTGAGAGTGGCAAGTTCAAACCCAGCCCCAGCCAAAGTGCAACAAAAAATAGCTAGACATTGTGGTGGGCACCTGTAGTCCCAGCTACTTGGGAGGATGAGGTAAGACAATTGTTTAAACCCAGGAATTGGAGGTTGCTGTGAGCTGTGACGCCACAGCACTCTACTAGGAGCAATAAAGTGAGACTCTGTCTCAAAAAAAATTAAAAATTAGCCAGGCATGGTGGTGTGTGCCTGTAGTCCCAGCTACTCAGGAGGCTGAGGCAGGAGGATCACTTAAGCCCAGGAGTTCTATGTTACTGTGAGCTGTGATTATACCACTGCACTCCAGCCTAATGATAATAAGGTAAGATATAGTGCTGGTGTTTACTCATAATGTAGAAGTTTAAAGCATTTTTCTGTTAAGACTGCTAGAAGTTGAGGTCTATTTTTTAGTTTTTATACATTTCTTGTTTTCTTTTGTTAACACAAATCAATTTTTAGTTTAAAAATAGAGAAAACTCTACTGGGTCTGGTATTCTCACATTCAAGATGTTGGATTACAACATAAAGCTTATGGAAAGCAAGAGAGAATATCTGAAGGATTATAGTAGAGCCTGTATTTTTATAAAAACAACTATTTTGGTAAGGGTAAGTTGAAGAAAAATCTCAAGATACCCTATCTTTGACATTAGTTTGGCAAGCATATAGCACAGATGTGGCAGAGAGAACATTAAGGCTAATTTTATAACATCAATCTGTTGTCATCAGTACACAAATGGAATTAAAGCCACAATGACAGAGAAAACTACTAAAGGGAAATACCTGGATTAGGAAGGAGCAAAGGCCTGAGAGCACAGAAACCCTGGGGACACCAGAGACAAAATGCTGAGTGTTGGCCTGAGCCGTCAACAAGGCATTCTGTCCACGCAGGTTTTATTTGACTGGAGGTTCTGACCAAAAATAAAATGTTTTTGTTCAAATTCTGAATCTAAGCTTCTGTCGAAAACAAGTGGCTGCTATGACAGGATGGAAGAAGCAGCGGTGAGATTTAGGAAAGGCTCAGCAAGGCTAAGCACTGCATCTCCTTGGCATCCCACATGGCTTACCGAGAGACACACCGTGACTGTCGTACAGACAAGGAATCTGCAAGCGAGTGGCTTTATGAAAACCAGAAAAAGCCAACCCCAAGAGGCCCAGAGTCGAATTTTAAAAGCAAGAGGAAATAAAAGAAATGGCAATTTTTTTTTGTTTTTTTTCTTTAAGAAAAAGTTAGAATCTATGTGGACTTAAAGTCCATCTCCCTATTATCATTAATTTGCTAAAGAAATGCAAATGTACATTTATTTAATAAGTGATAAAATAACAAGAATGCTGCCCAGAGCATACGGCTTCCATAGTTTTAACATAAACACACTATTCTGATTCTGCCTGTGACCTTGCCCCGTAAATCACCCTTTACTTTCACTAGTTCTTCAAACACTTCATCCAGATATTTTCCCACTGAAGAAACACAATTTGTCTCGCACTAACCCCATTTCTTGAAATGCTTTATTCAAAATTGTTCACAGGATGGTCTATACTGGTGGCGTCCTCACTTCTCCAACCTGGCGGGAGCTGACTTCCTCCTCTGTCTCCTTAAAGTCCCCAAGACCTGTCTCAGCTGTTTCTTCCTGAATCCTGGTATCTGGAACATTTGGCCCTGGTGACTACATCCTCTATCTTGGGATTCTCTGTTGGTTTTTTCTAACCTTTCTTGGTTATTTATGTATTTATTTTTATCTCCCCTCATTCTTTCTCTGACCCATCCATCCTTCTTATTGCCTGTCTTCCTTCAATGTTTTATTTCCTAACTCTTGAAAGTAGGTATGTTGGGCGACACTGGCCCTATATACCAGGGGGTGGTGGGCTCAAGTCTGACCCCAGTCAAAAATGCAAAAAAAAAAAGAGAGAGAGAGAGAGTAGGCGTGTCTTAGAGTTTTGGTTTTGGCTGTATTCTCTTCTAAACACCTAATCCTTAAGGACTTATTAGAAGTATTATATTATATCTTCCTTTTATGCTCGTGTTCTTGGCATCATCATTCATCAGCATGGCTACTCTCTTGTCCATCTCAGAAGTGTAACCACAGGTATCCTCAACCTTAGGTCTATTGCAAACTGTCTCTCCCTCAGGAGATTTCTTTCATAGCAGAATTTTCATTTGACTCTTCCTCTTTTCCTGATTACTTCAATCACCTTCAGACTCTTCCCACCACTCTCCAATCCAACTGATTATTTTATCCAATGCCACCATATCCTCTAATGTCTATCCTTGCTACTTACATTGGCACAGATGTGGTGCCCCAAATAAGGCATCGCCATCACTACTCAAACATTGTATTCAGGAATAACTGAGCTCTACTTTGCAGCTCTTTGTATGGTGAGCTAGGTTTAAATGGAACCAGGAGAATCATTCCCACAGGCCACCTGGTCTGCCAGTGTGATGCTCTCTTCCTCCTGAACATTCTGCTGAACCCAAAGTTGAACTCAGTCTATCTCAGGATATATTGTTTCCATCTGTTCACAAATGTCTTTAATTAGGTTGTGTTTTGGTTACAATTATTCTAATGTTGGTAGACAGTTTGTTTCATGAAACTGATGCTTTATGTTTCCAGTTTGGCATTTTAATGCTGGTCTGATTTAAGAAGCCTCAAAGTCTCACTGATTCCCCACCACCACCAGCATTCAGCCAAAATGTTAAAATATTAACGTGTCTTTATCTTTCTAACCTCCAGACTCACATAGGAGAACACATGTTATTTTATTCTCCTTCCTGTAGGACCAGGAGTGTTACCACACCTAAACAGAGATAACATCTGCCTCTCACACTGCTCAGATAGGGAACCATTTACCGGTTAATCCCACCCATTCCTCCTCCCTAGCAATCCCTGATTATCCCTCAATAGAACTGTTCTTTTTTTCCTCCTCCTATAACCTGTTTTACCAGAAAGGCATATGAGCTTCTAAACCCCACTGGGGAGTTACATCTTCATTTTACAAATTCCTGTGTATAAATGTTTCTCATTTTTCCTTGATAAGAAAAGAATAATTCCGATATTGAACTGATAATCTAATTGAGAAGTTATCTATGGTATCTATGAAAGATTTCTAAAACCTCTGTACTGCTCTACACACTGAAGTGTATCCTATCTTTTCTCTCTCATCTAGGGCATGAACACTTTACCAGTTACATTATCTGTGCATTTTAAATTCTATAACATCTCAATCTATACTTCCTACTCCTTCTTAGATGGATAGATAGATGATTTTTCCTCTGCTTATCTCAAAATCATCCTATGACATGATTTACCCTTGCAAGATTAGTAGATTTTTTCATAGGTAGAATTGAACATACCCTTCCATATAACTAAAATAGTGCAGAGACTTTTCCTAGATGAAGTTTCAAGTAATTTTTAGAACTAAGTTAATCTCCAACTGATACTTGATGAATGAGTGTATGGGTAGCTGAATTTTTATGAACGGCGTTTCTTCCAACTACTGAATTAAGGAAAATTTGATAAATCAGATACTTTATTGGCAGCTACCAGAAATAAGTGCCTACTTGCTTCAACTTTCCTGGTTGATAAAGTGATAAATTCCACAGAAGCCTGAGGAGTTGCCAGAAGAAAGTCTTCTCTGGCAGGGTCTGCAGGATGTGATCAAATGCTTTAACAGAACATTGGAGTTGCCCGACCTTCAACAATGATGGCCAAGTAATAAATTAAGTCTTCCCAGCTGCTAGTGCATAATCATAACAGCAAATATGATGTGAAAATTAACACCACGACAGATAGTAAAAATGGTAACATATTTGATCACAACCACTGAATGATAGGGTACTGACACCTGAGAGGATCTCATTTAAGAACACAGATATTTGGTAAAAAGCTGTTTGTGAAATTAGTACAGCATAATGCATGAGGTTGTGAAAAGTTTGAAATCACACCTTAATCCTAGAAAGTAAAAGGGCATTGCTTAGTGCGTGGATTCATCATTGCTATAGTTTTATCATTCTTATCATTGAAAAGGTTTTCAGCGCTACACATTGTTAAGAATCATTCATTAGGCGGCGCCTCTGGCTCAGAGGAATAGGGCACCAACATCATTCCCGTCCTTTATTGTTTCCTTCTAATTTCTCTCCCCATTCTTCCCTTTTTCCCCCCATATTTAATTACACTAAGATTGGAGATATATTAGGAGTTAGTGGAGTGGATGGAAGTCATGTCATTTTCTTTTAAAATCTCTCAGTATTATAAACTCTTCTACAAGATTAAGCCCAATCATAGAAAAGTGACCTGCAGGTCCTTTAATAACTGGCCCCTGCCCGTTTCTGCAACCACAATACTTTCTGCTTCCTGCTCCACACCTCATTCTGTGTGGCATCTACTTGCCGTCAGGAACCGTTACATCTTTCTGTTAACCTAACAAACATTGGTATCATCATGTATAACCCCCACCGACAGACATTTATATTATCACGCAACACCCCCATTTCAAAAACCCGGGAATCCTTTTTATTGGAATGCATCCTTTGTAACCTCAAGGATTCATTTCTTTCAGTTCACTATGAGAATTCCAGTGATCACTGTGTTCTTATGTGCAGAGACCAGGAGGTCTGCCACTAGTTTTGCATATATTTATGTTTTATCTCATGTCAAATTTTTCATAGGAGAATGTTCTTGGTCATACTTGAGATAATTAACAGTTCTGGTAAGAGAAACAAAGCTACCATTTATTTTTTAACAATCTCAAAGCTGTTCCCTGCACACATTCAGTTTTTAATAACTGGTATTTACCAGCTGACTGGGTGACCAGTAGTGCACTAAGAATAAGCACTAACCTTTATTCTGGACACATTAACTTGAACTTTCAAAGCATCTCAGACTTGGCATGACTTTCAAGCCTAAATGTTCTGTGTAAAATATAAAAAGCCCAGAGCCCTCAAAATATGTCTCCCTTTCCATGAGATAAAAGTGTTTTCATTGGACATTATACATATTTTTTATTTGATACTTAAATTATATTTCTTTTTTCTATAGCAATAATGAAAATGATTATATTCTCAAATTACAAAAAACAGTTCAAAGTATTTAAAGTTCTGAATAAGCAATTGAGATAATATCGAGCCACATAAGTACCAATATGACAACGCCATGTCTTGTGTTCTTTGCTTTTGAATTTGGTATTCTAAGAATGATGCTAAGAGCTTCATAAAATTCATCTTCTTTTCCAACTTGTGCTTTTTTTCAAGTTCATGTTCTTTTTTTTTTTTTAACAAAGCAATTTATTAAGAAATTAGAAGGCTCATCTCCTGGTTGCCACCATTACTAGTTTTTTTCTTGATCAAGTTCTTTAATCTAACTGACCCCCATTTTCCAAGACTATAAAATTACAGAATTATTGTAAATTGTTACCAGTTTCTTTTAAAGCTTAAATAATAATGGACAAAGTTAAGTGATAGCCTAAAAGCGAATAGAAGTCTATGGGTAGTTAACAGAATTTTCCATTTCTAAAAGGCATAGTTTGCCTAGTACCGTGTTCTTACTATAATATTAAGCAAAGCTTAGCATAATAAAGGTAGATTCTTTTTATATTAATTTTTCTATAATTTACTAATATCTTGCTTCATTGAAAACACTACTCAAGTAAATGCTGAATAATTTCTAAAGTTTTTGGACATTTGGCAAAGCCATCTAGAATTAAGCTTCATTAATACGTAACTGTGCAAATGAAACAGAACCTTGCTGAGCACTCCTACCATCAAAATATTAACGTACAAGTCTAATGTCTGCTCAATACAAGAAAGTTTTGTTTAATTTATATCATGTGGGATACACATTGCTATAGCATTTCTCCACCCTCTGAGATGTTAGAAGTGTCAAAGCTACTCTAGAGCAACTGTTCACGCTCAGCTATGCTGCCCACGTATTGAAGAGTGAAACTACTACCAAAATCCTGTCTTTCTTCTATAATAAAAGACCCTTAAACATAAAAAAAAAATTAAAACAAACAAAGCAAAGCAAAAAAAAACATTCTACATTATCCAGTGTTTTAGTCCATTTTCTGCTGCTATAATACCACAGACTGTAATAAGTGAACAGCAGAAGTTAATTTGGCTCAGGGTTCTGGAGGCTGGAGAGTCCAACACATGCAGCTGGCAGTGAATGAGGGACATCCCGTGAGGGGAGGTGGGGGGAGGCAAAGTGAGTGTCTGAGTCAGAGGGAGAAAATCTTACCATTTTATCAGGAATACATTCCCAGGATAACTAACCCATTTTTGTGATAATGGAACTAATTAATTCATGAAGCCAGAGTCTCCATGACCTAATCACCTCTTATAGGCCTTACTTCTCAACACTGTTACCATGGCAGTTCAGTTTACATTGGCAATTAAAATGAGTTTTGGAGGAGACATTCAAATCGTAACCCAGCTTCCCTTTCCCCTAAGTCTAACTAGTCAATGAAATAGAAGCGGTAAGCGCTATATGCGACTTTCAGAAAGTATTCTCAAAGCAAAAGGGACAGGTCTCTATTTATTTATTTGTTTGTTTGTTTTTTCCTGGGGGCTGGAATGAAGATGGGCTGTCTGGATCTGGATCAGTTATCTTAGGGATTGAACCTGGAAGTCATGCCCTATAGAGCAATAAAAGAAAAGGATCCTCTTCTACTACTGCAGTGGAATATCACACCAACCTTAGGATACCTGCCTTCAGATTTTATGTGAAAGAGAATATTATTTGGGGTTTTCTTCCGAACCAAATCCTGTTCAACCTTACTATTTTTTTGGTGCATCTTAAGTGCCAGCCACTGTCTAAGCATTTTACTTACATTATAATATTTAATTTCTTTCAACAACTCTATGAGGAAGACAGCAGCATAAAATAATGTTAAAACTGATCTTAAATAGCCTAAATTGCACAAGTAGAAAACATAGAACCTCCTGGCATTGATTATTCCCTTACTCCACTCTGATCTATATTATATAAAATATTTATTGGTTTCTATTGTATCTGCTTCTTTTTCTGCCATATCTCCAGGACCTAGAATTGGGCCTGGAATAATATTTGTGGACTATGTGAGTAGATGGCTCCCAATCCATTTCTCAACTATTAGATTGCATTACTATTCCCTGTTTTATCTTTCATAAATAATTCTGTGTGGATAACAATTAGACTTCTTTGTATTTTACATGTTCTATCATGGTTTTGATTATAGGATAAATGTTCAGATATTGCATAATTGAGGGAAATGTATCAAGCTTAGAAGAGATAAACTCAAGAAGATACTTTATTACCTGATTCTTCTCCTTTTTAAAATAAAAAAGAAGTTTAATATTTTCTGACCTCTGTAAATTCGAGTGTAAGAGTACTAATTAATGTTCAGTATTAACATAATGAACTTCCAGGAAATCAAATATGGTTACCACAACCTTACTTTGAGCAAAATACAACATTTTAAAAAGCATCAAAATGCATTCTTGTTGCTTATTTGCCTATGAAACATGCCTTTTTCAGTATTGCCCTCTAATTAGCTTTGCTGAATTGGGGAAAACCTAAATTACACAGAACTACATTTAAAAAATTAAAGTGGATGCACAAGTTAATTTAGCCTAAAATGGGAGAAAGGCAAGACTTTTTATTTAAGAATAATTCAGACCATACTTTTTTGAGTTCTCATTTTATGTAGAGCATTGAAATTTTTAAAAGATGACCTAACAAAAGAATTAATTTATAGTATTTTCAAAATGATTTTAAGGTTAAAGGTGATTATCTCTTGTATCTTTTCCATAAAAGTTGTATTTTAAAAAGGAAAAAAAAAAAAAAAGAAGATTCCCCAGTAAAAACTGAAATATGCCCTTCTCTATTATTCTTCCAGACTAATGAACATTTATAAAATTGTACTACTTAATTGTCCTGCTCCTTTCTTGATTTGCTAGGGAGAATACTGAAATATTTAATTGGCTAGTTATTCCTGTTTCAAATTCCATTGCAGACAGTGAACCTACTGGTTTGGTCAGAAAACTTAATGTGTCAGAAAAAAGGAATGGGTGCTGTTTGACTAAGGGTCTTCACATGTAACCTTCATCAGCAAGTCGGAACCAACTTTCATCTTGCTTCTTTTAGAACTTTCTCGATCTGTGGGCCTGAGATGGCTCTTTGCAGCATGATGGTGGGAGGTTGCAGACGTTATTTTAGTTTTAAATGTATAACAAAGTGAAAGGGGAAAATGATAATTATCTTTTGTAGAAGGCTGATGCACAGCTCTACAAAAGTGTTTCTGTAATGCGATCAAATGATGTTTGAGTTTAACCCATTTATCCAGTGAAATACTTGAGTATGTTCACACTGTAAGCAAAGTGTTCATTTCATGGGGAGGTCCTTTATTTTGTGATGACTGAATACTTAGCACAAATAAATGTGTGCACGTGAACAAATTCAGTTATTTGTTCATATCTCACTGACCCTACTCCGCTTAAAAAAGCTTTCAAATGAGCATAATTTTCTTTGCTCTATACATAAATTCTAGAAATGAGAAAACCCATGAAATGGGAGAATTAATTTGCATTTAACTTTCACATTGTACTTTTACCATATGGGCCACCTATCCATTGCCCTAGCTCCAGGGGGATTTTTTCCAAAATCATAAATATAAACAGGAGCCTGGTATGTGTAATGCTTCAGTAAACCTTGACCAGCAATTATGAAATACTCTTTCATGATTCAGTGTTATTCCCATATTTTTTTGTCAGAAATTATTTGTTATACATTGGCTTTGAGTTAAAGAAATCAGGACTTGGAACATTTTGTGTGTATATAGTACGGTACCCTGGGTTATCTGACATTTGAGGGACTATTTTTTCTTATTTATCGCAAGGCTTTATTTAGACTTCATCTCTAGCAAAAGTACAGAACAGTACAACGTATATTTTGCTTAATACAGTCCTGGCTCCTTCCTCCTATCCCTACTTGTTCATATCTATTTTTGTTTAATATTATTTTTATCTTTCATTGTATATTCTCAAATAACCACTTTAAATCTTTCTGTAATCAGGAGGGTAAAATTAGATTTGACAGTTGAGCAATAAATATATCAATAGAGAGAATGTGATGTAGCATTCACTGTTTTACTGTTTTTGAAGTTTGAACTAATTTGATCAATGCACGCTCATTTACTATCCAATAAGTTCATAGGTATGTATTGTGATTCCACTTAGAAGAACATAGTCTCTGATGTTGAGGACCTAAAATTGAATCGAGGTTGAGGAGGGGATACAGTGACCTTCATAACCAACCTTTGTCCAATTTGCTAGTGAAAATTTTAAAATGGCTATCAGAACACAAGGAGTTTTTGGTATCTCTGGGTGTAAAATATCAAGGAAAATCTTAAGAGGAGGATATATCTGAGCTGAACCAGAGAAGAACGTTTTATGCACAGGTTGAGGGGAGGAAAGAACAGCATTAGCAGAGGCACACAGAGGGATGAATATGCATGATGGATCTGAACACTCTTCAAAGTCCTTTTTGTCCCAGTCCTCAGCTGGAAGTGATGCTGCACTGAGGCCTCAGCTTAGTAACAGATGACGACATGGGGTACCTGATATGGGTTCTCAGCACTTAAAAGTACATGTATTATAGTCAGTGCTGCTTGATGTGATGTGAAGTTGAAGCATCTTCTGTCCCTGCTGAGGGACAAATCTGTTTTATTTTTCTGCTAAGCAAAAGTGACTGCCTTCATATTATTGGAGCAAGCATACATCTAAGAACTGTACTATATTAATGGTAGATATTTCTGGCAAAGATCAACCAACAAGGTGGCTAAAATAACAGCCAGGCTGGTGACATTCACTGCACAAACTTGACTCCCAAAATCTGCGGATGTTTAAAATTAAGATAAACACTCTGCTGCAGGGCTGTGGGGAGATGACTTTGAAGTGTACCTAATACAATGTAGGAGTCAGAAGCTTCCTATCCATATGGTCCCCAGAATCGTCCATGTCTCAGTCTCTAAGATGATAGCTCATATTCTCAAAATAAAATACATCTCCCCAAGATACTTAATTAATTACAAATGGAAAAAGTGGGGAAGCTTGGCAGATGCAGCCTTAACCCAGAGATCAGAGTTGACATCACCTAAAACTAGACATACACGTGTCAATTACTTCCTGACCTTATGCACCAAAACATAACTTTTGTGATGTTCCTGTTAAAAATACATAAGATCAGTCTACTCTTGAGAAAACACACAGAGACCTAAATTGAAGAACATTCCATAAAGTAAGTGCTCTTCACAATTATCAAGGTTATGAAAGATGATGACTGAGAATTGTCCCAGATGGGATAAAAAAGATAAGACAACTCAATGCACATGCAATTCAGGATCCTGGATTGGTTGCGGGATTACAGAAGGATATCACATACACAACTGAGGTTTTGAATAAGATTTGGAGATTAAGGGCAGGGCTCAGTGGCTCACATCTATATAATCCTAGCATTCTGGGAGGCTGAAGCAGATGATTGATTGCCTAAGCTCAGGAGGTCAAAACCAGCCTGAGCAAGAGTGAGACCCATCTCTACTAAAAATAGAAAAACAAGCCAGGCGTTGTAGCCGGCACCTATAGTCCCAGCTACTGGGGAGGCTGGAGCGAGAGGATCTCTGGAACCCAGTAGTTTGAGGTTGCTCTGAGCTATGACACCATGGTACTCTACCCAGGGCAACAGTGTGAGACACTATCCTGAAAAGAAAAAGGAAAAATAGAAAATGAATAGAAATATATAAATATATCTACATATTATTCAATCTTTCTGTCTTATGAAATATCTATTGCTTTCAAAAGTTATATATTTTCTTTTCGGGATAATACTAGCTAAACTCAAGAGTTTTTACTTGAAAGACCTGTTTAAGGTCTTAGAACTATAATGCAGCCACAATTCTCATTAGAAATATTCAATTATGGCGGCACCTATAGCTCAACCAGCTAAGGTGCCAGCCACGTACACCTAAGGTGTCAGGTTCGAATCCCCAGCCCGGACCCGCCAAAACAACAATGACGGCTGCAACCAAAAAATAGCTGGGCGTTGTGGCGGGCGCCTGTGGTCCCAGCTACTTGGGAGGCGGAGGCAGGAGACTCGCTTGAGCCCAGGAGTTGGAGGTTGCTGTGAGCTATAATGCCACGGCACTCTACCCAGGGGAACAGCTTGAGGCTCTGTCTCAAAAAAAAAAAAAAAGAAATATTCAATTATTTGGAGAGGAGGAAAAAAAAACACAGCAGAGCCTATTAGTAATGGCTCTGTCCATTCTATCATAATCCAAGAGGACCCAAAAGTCACCCCTGGAGTCACCATACTTAGGGAAAATGGGGAATTCTAGCTGAATGTGCCTTTATTTACAAAATATCATAATAGAATTTTATAAAATATGTACAAAATATTCTCTACGTGTTGGTCACCTCTTTGTAAAATTCTGTACTGAATATTGGGTAAATCAAGGTACATATAGCTACAATTTCCCATTTTCCCTATGTATGAAGACTCCGGGGTGGGCCTTTGGGGCACCCTGTAATATTCCATGTTTTTTTTAAAGGCCTCCTCCCCTAGTTAAAACAAAATTTATGTGGCTTCTTGTTAAAGGGAGAAAAATGTGGGTGGCTGTCTTTCACATGATGAAATAAATTTCTTAGGCCCTAGTAATCCTCAAGCAGAATGTTGCTAACCCCTTTAATTCTATATTCACAGTTCATCTAGATTGTTAAAATACATTTACATCTCCTAAACTGATATATCTACCGTGACTACTTCTTAGTGCAGAAAGATTATTTTCAAAATCTTCCACTGGGATAGGAGACTATAATCTAAATAAAACTATATTCTGTCCAGTGTATTTTTAGACTGCCACTAAATACTGGCTTTATTTTAAATTTTGTAATATATAGTGCCAGTGTATCTTTTTCATCTCCCCAAAGTCCTGTTAAATTTCTAACAGTTCCAGACACTTTTTTTATTAGGTGAATAGCTGGATGGAAGGCTCTGGCTAAAGAATTTATTTGATCAAAGACGCTGATGGGCCTAGTTTCCATCTCCAAAGACTACTGCCAGGAATCACTTGCATTTGAATACCAAAATTAGGGAGAAAATTTACTTAGGTTTGATTGTGGATCAAGGTTCTTAACAAGAAGAAAAGTGATGTAATTTGAAAGGTTTTTAATACCTAGTTAAGGGAAGAAACACCCACAGGACCTAGAAGAGGTTATTTGAGGATATTCTTAATGCCATTGGCCCAGGAAAAGGTGGGGGATACGTCCTTTTCGGAAAGAAGTTTGGAGAATACTCAAGGAACTAAAAGTAGACCTGCTGTTCAATCCTGCAACTCCTCTAATAGGTATATACCCAGATGATCAAAAACCATTTTACAAAAAAGACATTTGCACCAGAATGTTTATTGAAGCCCAGTGCATAATTGCCAAGTCATGGAAGCATCCCAAGTACCCATCAACCCATGAATGGATTCACAAATTATGGTATAGGTATACCATGAAATACTATGCAGCCATAAAAAATATGGAGACTTTACATCTTTTATGTTTACCTGGAAAGGGCTGGAACATATTATTCTTAGTATAGTATCTCAAGAATGGAAGAAAAAGTATCCAGGGTACTCAATACTATTATGAAACCAACATATAATCACCTACACGTTCATACAAATGGTAAAACAAAACTATAATTCAGAAAGGAGGAAAAAGGAGGGGGTGGGATGCCAGGAGGAAGAAGAACATTTGGTGGGACTTCATCTAATGTGCATAACTCAATGGTACATTTCAAAACTATTGAGAGTAGAGTATAAATGTCTTACCACAACAAACGAGGAAGTGAGGTGATGGGTATAATAACAAGTTTGATGTAAGCTTTCCACATTGTATATCAAATCAGCACATTGTACCCCATAAATGTATTAACTTACACAGTTGTGATTTGATAAAGGGGAGAGCAAACATAAGTAAGGCTGAGTAGACACTCTGAGAGTGCCTGTAGATAAAACTAGGACTGTGTAATAACACAGAACCAGGGAGTCCACTCTGAGAATCCAGAGGACAGAGAACATTGTGAAGTTGCCAGAGAAAAGCCATTCCAAGAACACATAAAATGAAGCCCTATGGGTTCAGTTCCAAAGAAACAGAAAAATAGCCTAGAAAGCTCTAGGACAGTCACATGGAGCACTGAGGCAGAAAGAATCTGCTTGGACAGAATATTTCGAAAAAGTCTGCTCATTGGTAGTGCAGCAGTGATCAGCTTGCAGGGATGTGGGATGTGGCTTTCATGTTCATCTAAATGGTCATCTTCAGTGGGATGATGAACTAAGTTGTCAATCTGGATAAACAGAGGAGTTGCCTGCCTTCAGGTTTGGAGATGAAGGGGGCACAGGGATGCCCACCCAGTTTCCACTCCTGAATTCACGCTCCCCTGCAGCCTGTCTTTGTCCAGAAACTGTAAAGGAGATTATAGAAGAAAAATTGAAAAGACAACGATGGGGCATGATTCTTACTCCTGAAACACGGGGGGCACAGGGCATCCTCGCCATATCTTTCTTCCATTACGGATCTATTCTAACTGGCGAGTGTGGGCAGAGGGGACCCTCAGTGTCTCTGAGTCTGAGTGGGTAGTGTAGATAGCTCATCCAGGAGGGACTTCATGGCAGATGACCCCAGAGAGAGGGAAGCAGCATGGAAGCCCGAATCCTGACTGCAGTCACCAAGGAGTGGAGGATTCTTGTCACTGCTTATACTGAAGTGAGGTCTGAAACTCTGGCCACTTTACTCTCAAGTCTCTTAAGTTGCATCTGCAAATGACTGTAAATAAAACTTGTAGGGGGAAAGAAAATGATTTTTATGACACTATAGGCAGCACACAGTATAAAACTGGCAAAACCCAGCCTTGGGCATCTGCGTTCCTGACCCTTATTCCTGAGTGTTGCAGTCATCAATTATCTATAGTTCAGTACGTGGCTGGTAGGGAAGGCTGTGTGAAGCAGCAGGGCTGCCGTGCTCTGTTCACAGCAGCCTCGCTGCACAGAGAGGACGCTGAGTGTTGGTTCTATGGGCTGCAGGAGACCTCCACTCTGGCCCAGCAGGGAGTTGGATTTACCTGGATGATGCCACAGGACATGGATACTTTGGCGTTAGCATGTTCTCTCTTTTTTTGCTGCTGGGATGATTAAAGACCTTGATTTTATTTCCTTCATAGCCTCCTTAGCTAACAAAGGGAAGAGTCCTCTGTCCTTGAGTCCTTCCTGACGTATATCTCAGGGTAAGATTTGAATCCACCAAAATGATGGCGGTAGCACTTTTTCCCTACCCGTTTAGATAGATAGGTATTTAGCTTTAACAGAAATGAAATGAATATAATTCAGGTGAGTCTGGCTCAGAACAGATCACTCTAAATAGTGATGCAAGGCCCTCTGATATTCAGGAGAAAGTCTTGAGTAATATTTTTTTTCACACCTAACATTAATATCTTCGAGTGAACATGTAAAAACCTTACTTCTACCTGAAAAAAAAAAAAGATCAAGAGTTTTCAAGATCTTCATTGCAAAATAAAGAAGTCATTGTTACATTAATATGAAACCTTCCTCCAGAAGGGCCCATAAGTAGGTATAGTTGAATATGTAGGACCCATCAATGTCAAGATTGATTTGGGTACCAAAAGAAGCTGCTCATATTTTAAATAGAAGTCCAATCTTAGACTCCATTAGTGAATTATTTTTTTTTTATTTCTAATGTCCCACTCACATCAGAATTTTATATATACTGAAGATTATTTCCCAGTGCAGACATGGAAGCAGGAATCACCTTAATCTGTATTCTGGGTCTCTGAGAAGCGGGAGCAGAGAAGGGAAGCTGAGTGACTATGAAAATAATCTTCACTTCTTGTCATGTGAGATATGAAAGAAAACTATTTGCAGAAATATGAAGAAATAAACCATCTTAGATGCAGACAGAATAGGGACTGAAAACCCTATTCTTGGTAAGGGAAAATAACCCCTAAAAAAGGAAAAAACAGAGAAATAAGCTGAGCAAGGTGGAATAAAAACAGGTTAGTTAAACCAAATGATAAATTCCTTATCTGAGCAGTTTTCTGCTTTTCCTAGAAGCCTGGCCTATCGGGATACGGCTTGCAAACACCCCTGCTGAGTCTGTGAACACGGAAGAAACAATGGCCTAGAGGAAGCTGTGTGCAAGGCCTGAGTAGAAAGATTAACCAGGCCACCCCCTGCCCAGTCAACAGACAAAGAAAATGCCCACTATGGAGATTTGTATTTGGCCAGGGCAGAGATCAAGGGAACAGCTCAAGCTCTGAGATATGGGCGGGAGGACTTGTGTACCCTTATCACGGAGGGGGATGCCTCTGGGTGGAGATCAGAGGAAAGTTCTTCTGTTCCACCAGTTCTTCAGAGGACACTGACACCAGCAGTGATGTTTTACTCTACAGTGGACTAGAAGGGATTAATCCTCCCCAAAGAAATCTGTGTGTGTGACCACAGGAGGCTGCCCCACACAAGGCTCAGGCTCCCCCTGTCTGAAGGTGCTCAGACCCTTGAAGTTAATGATTACAGAAACAACAGGAGCTGACAAGCTTACTCAAAGAAACTGCTGATGTTCTTGTTCCCTTCCTCAGCTTACCCTGGGGGCTAATGAGGAAATAGCCTTCAATAAAAGGTGAGGAAACAAATACTGCAGGCTGTTCCCTGGAACCTCACTAAGGGGAGATGCCCCCGTGTTTCCCACCTTTGAAAACTCTATTCTATGTGTCCCATCTCTTTGACTATCACTGCTTCTAACTCTACTTTTCTTCAGCCAGCTCCACCAGCTCCACAGGTCGTAAAGGACCCTGCGCCTGGGGTGGGACCCTGGCACTAAGGGACATCTACATTCACAACCTAAAGGAAATCATAGGGAACTACTAGAATACACATGGGCACTGGAAAAGCAAGTTCTTACTCTTGCACCTTTTATGCTTGGCTTTCCATACAGAATCTGTTTTTATCACAAGCTTTGTTCTGCAAGTCTGCTAGCAAGAAGATCCTAATTAGATAAAGAGAGTCAGGAAGGAAAGGAAAGTTTCAGTCACCGGGGAAAATTAGAGCCATTGAGAATTTGTGGGGTCAGACCCATTGGATTTTCTGTACATCTACTGAGTTCTTAAATATTTTTTCAAAACTGCATGTAGTTCATGGAGCTATTCGCTCTGACGTGGACATGCCGTGAGTTTCTATCAGCATCTCTCTCACAGGTTCGAAGGTACAGGAGGCACCTCGGTAACCTAAAACCACTGCTTCAGGATGCAAGTATTGTTCTTCCCAGAGCTATTTTTTGGAATGTCCATCGTTAATCAACTCTAGGGCATTGAAAATACATCAAATGGCTTGAATTAGTGAAATTAGAACATAGATAATTTGTTTCTTTGTCTTGAAATTGCAAAGTTGGAAATTGTGCCATTAGCAAAGTAAATTTTATGTATCACTCTGAGAATAAACAGTCTTCATAACAGTCTCTCTAAACGTATCCTCAGGAGGAAAATTTCTGACTTCCTGGGATTTCTCTATGTATCCTGGATAGTTGGCTACAAAAATAGGTTGTTTATACCATGGCACATTATGCCGATGTCTGATTCTTTGGGGAGAACTTGGAGTCCTCTTCTCCAGATGAACTTTATATCAGTGACAGATACCATATGACAATTATTCTTCATAATACCAATCAGCGAAAAATGGCAGACATTTCATGCTTTACTTTTTACAAAATATATATTCTTGACTATGGTTAATAGAAGACCTGAGGGATACAAGAAACACGACTGGAGTTTGCAAGTTTGCTAAAAAGATGATGTAATTTGCCATGTGCATGGTGTCCTTGGTTTTATATCAAACCAGTTTGCAAAATGTAAAGTAGTGGTTGAACTACATCAGTATCTATGTGGATTTCTAATGGTGACATCTTCCTTAGTGAAAACTTGAGCTATACATTCTGATCACCAGGAAATCAGTGTTAAAATTCCCCGAGATTCTTGGCCCTTTATCTAATAATAATAGAACATCTCTTGTGCGATGTGTGTAATCTACATAACAGTAATGGGTCTGCAGTAGTCAGAAATGAGATATGAAGACAGGAGAAGCAGCTGAGGTTTGATATTAGTGATGCTATATTAATTATGACAGAGAAAGCTTTTCCATTATCAGCCCCGTTTTTAAGATGCTTGAAACTTTCCCATGGGAATTTTTCTCGTGACGGTTTTTTTTTTTTTCTTTTGGCTTAGTAATGAAAATAAGGAGATTGGTTTTTAATGTTTTTGAGAGATTTTATCTGGGAATAAAAGTGGTTTTCTATCCATTAGAACATTTTTTAGATACTTTATTTTCTGAAGCCTCAAAACAAATAGCTTTTTAACGACTTTGAAACTTGTCCCCGATGAAGAAGTTTAGTATCTTTGGAGTAGCAGGCAAAGTTTGATTTGCAAATAATTAAATTAAAAACATTAGCCAACGCTCCTTCTGCAAATTGTTGTGTCCCCACATAGCAGTTAGCCCAGTGCCCCTTGCAAAGGAGGGGGACTTGCAATTACTTGGTCAGTTACTGAAAATGAGCCATTCCTGGCTGGAGAGTGTTAGGGGTACAGTTTCTGTGCACCCTAAAAGAGAAAGGAGCAAAGGCTGAAGACGGGCTGCTGGACCCTGACACGACATGTTCCAACGTCGTTGAACTTTTTAACACAGGAGAGAGCAAAGGCAAGGTGAAACTGCAGCCTGTGTGATCACTCATTTAAAATCTCACTAAGACAGAATCTTCTCATTCACTCAACAGATTGAGATCCACTCAGGAGACACACGGTTGAGATCCAAAACACAGGAAGGCCTTGACTACTCATTAAAATGTTAATTATGCCATTGGGGGTTCCGTGCTGTCCTTCAACCATGAATTTTCACCGCTTGGCTTTTTAATGTATTAAGAAGCGGTACTATCAGAGGAGTAACAGTATGATAGGAAGACAGAATGTGCATTTATTTAAATACAGGACAAGGCATATTTCTTTAAACGCCAAGCTTTTTGAGAAATGGACTCAGATGCTTCTCTTATCACCAGAGCACTAGCCACACCCCACAATTTCCAGCTGAGCTATAGATTTTGGAATTGCCACAATTCGGGTTAGGATGAACAAGTTACAGTCTATATTGGTCTCTCACTATATTTGAACCCAGGGACTATGTTTAATTTTTAATCTTTGTAATCCCAGTGCCTTGGACTGTGGCTAGCACAAGAGGTACTGAAGCATTTTTCAGAAATTTTCCAATACATGACATTAAACCAAAATGTCATAATCTCTAAATTATCCAATTTAGTATGTTAGGGTGTCTAAATCAGCATCAAAAGGCTTAATTACCCATAAATGCATAGAAGAATGCTGCCCTTTCAAATTTTATATCAGAACTTAAAAATCAACTTGCATTGGACTTCAAAAGCAGCCATGTTACCTAATTTGTTTAAAGACACTCCCGCCCCTTCATTTTCGTTTCTGCCTGTGATGTCATTGTGTGGCACAGGCTCCCACTGCTCTTCCACTGCTGCTCTTTGGTCTAATCATCACATAGCTAAAACAGGAGATGGCTTGGCAATGGCTGTGGGGCTAGGTGGTGGATGACACAGGTGTTCTGAAATCTCAGAACAGCGCCTCCCCTGTGAGCTCCTATCAGCAGAACCTGTTACTCTATTCTTGCTTACCAAACATCTCCTTGTTTCACAGAAGGTAGGTGATTTATGGCTTCCCACAATAGAGCTCTATCTTCAAGGTCCCTAAAAGCCAGAAGTTACAAAAATAATGACTTTTGTGACTTACAGAGTTCTTTTTGACCATAATTCTCAGAATATTTATTTTCAGAAGTCCTAATTTTCAAAGAAGGTACTTTGAGTGGAAGATTTCTAGTGATAATTTCTTGGTAATGGCAAGGTTTAGAAGATAGGAAGACCACATATGTTGCATTTCATACTAAGATATGATGTGCATTCTTCTCTTTAGTAGTATACAATTTTTCTTTTGATGTTTTTTGGTCCACCCATGACTTAAAAACAGAACGTGGCTCAACTGGTAGCTGTGTGGTTCTGCGATGCCAAAGAGATTTGGTAACAGAGGGTTTGAGTTTCATTTCCTAAAATCTTTAGAGTGATAAAAAGAGAGTTCATGGTAAAAGTCAATTCATTTGATTCCTTTTTTCTTCCTGGAGGACATTAATTCTTTTAGCTTTTTAAAATTTGGGTCTTCCAAAATTGACGTCTGGTGTTTCTCTCCACTCTGAAAATGTTATGGTGCCCCCATAAGAGAGAGTATCTTTGATGGATAATCATGTTTAGGTCCTTTGATCCCTCTGGCATTGTTTTCTTGTCAAAGAAATGATCTAAGTGATTATAATACTCATATATTGCATTTATATATAATTTTTAACTTGTAGAAAAAGAATTTTTATTCCTACGAGTAATTTCTGACCCAGATAGCCACTAAATAAACAATTGTCAGGGATACTCATTATTTTGAGTTTTACCAACATAATATTTTTATAAGGTAGATAGAACATGTAATTGTCTGATTTTATAAATGGAGACACTGAGTCCCAAGTTAGGTTGGTGGTGTCCTCCAGATGACTCTGTCGGTGCAGATAAATTAGAAGCCAAGTTTTCTATTGCCACATTTTGATGTAAAAATTAAATTTAAAAACCCTAAGCAGGACAAAGATATTTGTTTTCCTAGATTCTACAGATAATGTAAAAGGAGGAACATTGGCAAGCTCTTTTGAAAGTGATCACAAGCAAATCCAAAGTGTAATTTCAATGAGCAGAATAAAAACTGATGAAAAGAAAATTTTCTGTGATATTTACTGAAGCCACTGTTACCAATTTGGATTTGGTGAATGCACTTACCTCTACCATCAAGCAGGTACAAAACGTTTGCAGCCTGGCTTTTATTGAGTGAACTTTTTTACTTCGAACACTGCAATGCTGAGATATTGATCAGTTTTTAAAGAGTTCAATAGTTGCAAATGAGTGATATTGAAACTGATGCAAAATTAATGTGCTAGTTTAGTAAATATATGATTTTGAACCACTTGGTTTGAAGTGAACGCCTTACTAGTTTATACTTTAATTGGATCCAGTTTTTCTTGCAGAGACAATTTATGTAACTTTTAAGTGTTTGTGTACAGGAATAATTTGTTCAGCCACTCCAGTTTTCTCCATTTCCTTTTTACTCATATTCAGTTCCCAAAAGTGCACATACCACGTTGAGGAAGTGAACACAGGAACATTCCTCAATACTCAGGACTCTCTTTTTCAGAGTTCTAAGAACATCATGTCACCTTAATAGTCGTTTAAGTGATATAAATGTCCAAAGAACCTGCATTTTTGCCGTTTCTGTGTAGGCAATGATGAATCATAGTTTTGAAGTATAATTAACTCACGATTTTAATTTTCTATTTCTTGAAACTAATAACTCTGATATCAAAATCACATATTCCTGGCCCTATCCCAGAAACAATGCATCAAAAATTTTAGTTAATTAGGCTAAACCCTTAATTGATGTCTCAATTTAATGTCTTAATCATAAATTTTTGAGAAGTGTTCTTCTACTGTAGAGTAACATTATAGGCATGTGCTCAAATTTTTAACTTAGAAACTAGTGAACCTATGGCCTCCTGCAAAAACATGATTCAAGCAGTGTACAGCCGAGCCTCACCATAATTATAATCTCAAAAATAATGGAGGGGGCCAAATGGTATACAATGCAAATAGCAGCCTAAGATGCTTACTCAGTGATTCTGCTGTTGAAAATCTTGGTACTAGGATTTTAACCTATAGAGGACTATTGTGCATCACAAATGTACCTTTTACAAACTATTAAAATATTTTATAGGGGTGCCCATAGCTCAGTGGCTATGGAGTCAGCCACATGCACTGGGGCAGTTGGGTTAGAAGCCAGCCTGGGCGTGCTAAACTAAACTAAGCTAAAATATTTTATGAAATATTTTTGGCAGATAATGTTTAATAATATATTGAGTTGGCTTAGAGCTATTAGGAATTGTGAAAGAATCCCTAACTCTCATGATCACTTCCTAAGACATGTACCATAAATTTTCAGTAGAAACAGTTGACTACTCCCACTTGTGCTCCTAGGCTTATGAACTGTTTTGTAATTCTTCCTCTGTATCTTCTACAATATAATGATAGGGTCTTAGAAACGGCCATTAAATGCCTAAATATCAACTTGCAAAATCTGACTTATTGCCATAAATCTGCAGAGATCATTTATGTAATATACAAAAAGACTATGTAAGTTGAAATAGGGGTAAGTAATAAAAATGAATATCTGTCTAGGAACCAAACCATTAGCCATTGTTAATTCTGTTTGATGTACTGTGATGGTACTATAGTTTACGAGGAAATTTTTATATGCGACAAAATGACTTGAAAACCAAAACTAAAGGACTTGGAGAATCTGTTTGATATCTTAACCCTCTTATATTCCTAAGTCACACGTGAAGATATGTACACTTTGGGCTTGGCGCCTGTGGCTTAAGCAGCTAAGGTGCCAGCCACATACACCTGAGCTGATGGATTCAAATCCAGTCCAGGCCCGCCAAACAACAATGACGGCTGCAACCAAAAAATAGCCGGGCATTGTGGTGGGCACCTGTAGTCCCAGCTACTTGGGAGGTGGAAGCAGGAGAATCACTTGAGCCCAGGAGTTGGAGGTTGCTGTGAGCTGTGATACCGTAGCACTCTATCCAGGGGGACAGTGTCTCAAAATAAATAAATAAATAAGACAAGATATGTACACTTTGAGAGATATACAGTTTTAAGCTATATCCTTTAGTTTTCTGGT
The DNA here is from genome assembly GCF_000181295.1 of Otolemur garnettii. Classification (NCBI taxonomy): domain Eukaryota; kingdom Metazoa; phylum Chordata; class Mammalia; order Primates; family Galagidae; genus Otolemur; species Otolemur garnettii. Next base: position 12,816,907 of record NW_003852430.1, read on the forward strand.
GAAGGAACTATTGGGTGGGTTCAGGTTAGTGAAGAGTATAAAAAGAAATATTTATTTCCTGCAAATATAGACTATAAAAGAATTAATCTTCTGATAACTATAAGTTATCATGATATTATTTCATACAAATTTTCTTTTTGAATCTCAAAAGAATTTTTCAGGTGGCAGAGGTCATATATGAGAATAATGGAAAAGTAGATACAATGATGACGGAGCTAAAAACAATCCCCATAATTCAGTCCTTTGAGACAACTGCACTTCATTATTTTTTCTAATACATTTCCATTCTTTTCTTTTTTATATGTGTATTTTTCTACACACAGTATGCCACATTTGGGATTAATCCTTTTAAAAAAAATCCTGCATCAAAAGCCATTAGAATCAGGACATGAGCTAGTTAGTATTAAACTGGTGAGATCTTGGATCTACTTTGCTATAAAATTTACAATGGTCTAATCATATCTCAGGACTGGCCTTGTGTCCAGATTATTTGAAAACTAGTGTGGAGAGTAACATACGTTTAAATTTGCTCCATTTTATTTCAGTAATCCTGATTTTGAAGGGTTCTGCATCTCAGCTGCTACAAATTATGTCGGTCTAAAAATTGGTTCTTAGCCCAGACAAACAGTGTTTTTGAGGAAGAAAATATGCAAATATAATGAATTATTTTGTGATTTTGAGATTAACTAACGTTCAATGTTAAAGCCATTTTCAAGCCTTTTGAAAAGAAATGAGAGAAAAAATAATAATTTCGGATCTGCTTCTGCCTCCATCCAAGAGAAACTTTGGAAGTCCTTCTTAATCCAGAGTTATTCAGAACTAAAATGTATTTTGTTGTTTTATTAGACATATCATACATAATTCATCAGCTGACAAATGTATATAGCGACATTCATCTTTAATTCTATTCAAAATTATATTTCCATATCCCTCACGTTGTCTCCTGTTTTTCCTGTCTATACCAGATTTTGCTTTTTTCTTTTAATGGTCTAAACAAATTTTTTGAAAATTTCTGAGGAAAAAAGGCTTACAATGATTTAAATGAAATTGTATTCTTGAATTTTCTTCCATCTTATTGAAGCAATAACGCCGTGCCCCTGTGGTTTCAGGAGAAGATATTTTCTTTCTGTCCTTCTTTTTAATATTAATAGTCCCATCATTATTCTGAATCACACTGAGGACATCTTTCTCATCATCACTGTGTCCTGTCATGATCTGTCCCTCCATGGACTGTTTGGGTCTGAACCGTAAGGTGTTGGAAGATTGATTCCCACCTCAGAGTGAAAACATACTTGACAAAAACATAATTTTCTGTGCTGTCTGCCTTCCACGTATTTAGAAGTCTTTTTTCATTTTTGTTATTGAACTGTTTGATATCTCAAGGATCCTTTTTTAACGTGTGGCAGTCTAATTTCTCTGTGACCCCTTGGCTGAAATTGTTCTCTCAGAGGCTTTCAGTGGCCTCCCTCATCCCCACAATGACTGTCATGGTGCCGCATCTTTTTATTCTCTCGCAGGGTTGACCTTTGATAAATCATTTTTTTTACTTTTTTTTTCATTAAATGATAGCTGTGTACATTAATGCAATCATGGGGTACAGTGTAATGTTTTCATATACAATTTGAAATATTTTCAGCCAACTGGTTAACATAGCCTTTATGTCATTTTCTTAGTTATTGTGTTAAGACGTTTATATTCTACTTCTAGAAAGATTCACTCGTACTCTTGTAAGATAAACCATAGAGGTGATCCCACCAATCACCCTCCGTCCACCCATCCACCCCCCTCCCCACTCTCCCCTTACTCCCTCCCCATATTCTTAGGCTATAATTAGGTTATAGCTTTTAATGAAACCGTCCCCACTTCTTTTCCGTGAGATGTTAATTCTCAGTACTCTCACCCGTTCTGAGCACTCTCCCTGTGAGCTCCCACCTTTGGCTCTGCTGTCTCTTGTCCATCCCTTACAGAACCAAGGAGATTCTGCCTTGGCACCACATACACTTGGGCTCAATGAGTGACACAGCTGTTTACCAAGTTGATGTCCTTAAGAATGTCACCATCTCTTGGCTCCATTTCTTTCTTTTGAACATTAAATAATAACAGCAAAGTAGGTAGTCCAGGGTGTGCGTGGATATAGCACATAGATTCGGATATCCTGGCAACCTCCAACTCTAGGCTCTTTCATCTCTAGGGTCTCTACAATGCTGGATGGGTATAGGAACTCCATCTTTCTCTAGAGAAAATAATAATATCTGCCTTAGTATTAAGTTTAATAATTAAAAAAATATGTTTAAGGTATCTACCATAGCACCTAATACTGAGTAGACATTTAACAAATGTTAGCAGTTATATTCTTTAGTATGATTAATCTTATTTGCCTATGGGATAATTAATGATGGAAGCTAGCATATTCTTTAATTATTAATGAATTATCCTGAAGATTCTTAATATATATTTACAACTCAGTACATTGGCTTCCTTAATATTATACTTACTATAATAGTATAATAACTATTACTTTCTGCTCTCACTAGTTTTAATTTAAAATACCAACAAAAAAGTGTTACTGGCAATAAAATGACTATTCTTATAATTAAAGCTCATTGACCTTAGGAGTGACATATTCTTGGCTTTTATGACAAAGAGGCAGTGATACTACACCTGTGAGATAATTTCCACTGATGCTCTCAAGCTTTGAAAGGCAACACGGGAATCTAATATATCCACAAAACAACCTAGCACAGTGCCTGCAGCTTACATGATGATAAATAAGTGAATGAATGAATGAATGATGTAAGTTCAACTGTATAAAATCAGCATCTTCATCAGGCATTCACTCAAGAAATATTAACTAAGCACCCAATATGTGTCAAGCACGATTTTAGAATTAGGGAAATACCAAAGTGAACATAATAATATCCCTGTCCGCCCGATCCTTACATTCCAGTGAGGAAAGACAAGGAAAAAGTGAATAGATAAATACGTATATAACATACTCGGTGTGATAAATGTCATGGGAAACTACATCGTTAAGGGTAAAGGGCATGTGGGTGGGACTTAGAGTATCAATAACATACAACAAACCGCGTCAGATCTTAGTGGCCCAAAATCACCACCATTTTTATTTGCTCATAATTCTAAGGTTAAGTTATTAAATTGAGCTGAGGTGGTTAGTTCTTCTGCTGATCTTATTTGTGTCATTCATCTGCTGCCGTCTGGCAGTTCATCATGGAGCTGGATCTGTTAATCTGACTCCATTCCCATGTCTGGTGGTGGATGCCAATCTCTCCCTCTCAGGGAGGTTAGCCAGGGCTACCTCACATAATCGTAGCATTTCAAGATGATGAGAGTGGAAACTCATGTATTTTGAGGCATAGGCTTAGAAGTCACATACCTTCATTATATTTTTCTAATCAAATCAAGTCTGAGGGCATGCCTAGAAGGAAATAGGAAATAAAAGGAAAAGGAAATTTACCCCACCTCTGGATGGGAAGATGAATATGTGTGGTATATTTGTGGCCATTTTTCACTGACTGCCGAGAGGGGGTTACTATCTTATATTGGGCAGTCAGCGATGACATCTCTGCTAGGATAGCATAAGGGGAGAGAGGCCTAAATGGTGAGAGGGAACAAGCCATGCGAATATCTTTGTGTTTTCTACATCTACTGCAGTTCATTAATCCATTCTATTCAGCCATAAGAAAAATAGAGACTTTATATCTTTTATATTAACTGGAGAGAGCTGAAGAACATACTCTTTAGTAAATTATCACAAGAAAGGAAAAGCAAGTATCCAGTACTAATATGATAGTAGTAGATGAACTAATATGTACCCACACAAGAGAAAACTCAATGGGAGGTGGAGGGAGAGGGGAGAAGAGAGGGAGCAGGGTAGTAGAGAGGGGAATTAGTGTGCTCTCACCTGAAAGACACAATGCAGGAATATGTGGCACACTCCTGCGGGAGGGGCACAACTACAACAGGGACCTTACCTAATAAACTCAAGCATTGACACCTAATCATTTGTACCCTCATGTTAATCTGAAGTTTTAAAAAGAGAGAGAGAGAGAGGGCACGCCAGGTCAATGTACAAAACGCCTAAGGGGGCCAGGAAGAAGCTCATTGTGTTCAGAAGTGATGGGAAGACACAAATGTGCGAGGAGACAAATGCCAGTGCCAGTGAGAGACCAGAGAGCGTCCTTCCTCATCGGTCATTGTAACAGATTTGTGTTTTGCTCTGAGTGAAATTAGAAGAACCACTGACAGCTTGTAACAGGGTGGCATGGTCTGACTTATTTGTCAACAGAATCTCTCTGGCTTCTGTATTGAAACTGGACTCCAGGGTAAGTGGCAAGAATGGAAACAAGGAACTCGATGAAGAGATTAATCCAGCTGAGAGATGGTGGTGGCTTGAAATCGAATGATAGAACTCACAGCATTTTCTGGAATAATTTGTAGAACTAATTAGGCAGAAAACATATTCTTGGATTATGTATAGTCATACTAAGCAGATTGTCAACTTCTCTAAGAAGCTAACTACATTTATTTATTCATTTATTTATGTATCTTCTATCTTACCTGGCATTTGAAAAACACTCATTAGCTATGTGGCGACTGGCTAGTAAAGACTGATGCTTCACTGCTAGATGGAGCAGACACCACAGGATACTTTTAGAGTTCATCATCAAAGGATATTTGAAGACCAAAAGCAAGTAGATGAACTATCAAGATCCAATAAGTACTCTTCACATTACTGTAGTCTGCTGTACGCTAAAGGACAGTACATGAATTAGAGCTGAGACAATCTGTCTGGATCAAACTCTGTATTAAAAGTCATCCATTGAAATGTAAAAAGTCATTGAATTAACTAGACATTTATTGTTAAGTCCCTACTAAGTGAAAAACAGTGTTTCAGTGATCAAAAATCAACAAGATACAGTTCTGAAAAGCATTCATATTCTAATGTGGCCTGGAGCATGCTAATTGTGTAGATGAAGAAAATGAGGTGAATTTATCAATTAATATCAGGGTGTTGAATGGAAAGCATTAACAGGCACAAAGGAGTGTGAGGGAGATGTAAGTGTTGGAGAATTCCTGGAACTAGTTAACTTTTAGATGACAAATTAGAAATCTGGTATTATGGGATGCAAGGGCCACTATCAATTCCATGCCTAGATTTAGGTAATTTTCTAGGTGGTGGGAAGTATGTGCTTCTTAGTCTTACCCAAATGAATGAAGGATTGATATTATATATGACTTATGGCAGTGTTACTCTTTTGCAGTCAACTATATGTATTTTCTGTGTCAGATCTGTGTAGCTAATCTTCTTTTACCTTCACAGGACCATGTTTGATATATTCTGTCTTAAAGCAGATTACAGTAATAACTTAGCACTTAATAAAGTCCCTCGTCTCAAAATGAAAAAACCAGCTTTGCCTCCCATTCTGAGACTTAAAACAAGTTTCCTAAATTTACTGCACTCCACTGTCCTAATCTATAAAAGTAAGTGGCTGGAAGAGATCAATGGTTCTCAGCCCTGGCTGCACACTATAATCATTGGGAACAGGGGTTTAAAAATGTAAAAATGCTGAAGCCCAGGCCGAGGACTTAATTTTTAAAGTTTTTCAGGTGATTTTAATGCAGTGCAAATGCTGGAAACCAATGGTCTAGGTGATCACTAAGGTTGCTTCCAAAAAGATTTTCTGAGAGTTGTCAGAAATAACAATGTTCTAAGTATTTGCAATATCCTGAAAATTAAAGATTATCCTTCAAGACTATTTCTACTCAAAATTGAAAATATCATCTCATTTATACTCCAAAAATCTGCTTTATGAGAATAATTTACACCAAGAGCCACATATACATCATTAGAGTGTAATATATGCATTAAAAATCACATAGGTCTGCCTAATCCTTAGAAATTAAGTACTGCTGGGATTTGGAAAGCTATTACTTTCTTTTAGAGGACAAGGTAGTAGAAATTTTATGTAAATTTTTTTAAAAGATGGGCTGTACTATTCTGATTTTGAATAAACAGATTCAATATCATAAGAGTTAATAAACTTCCTACAGTGTGTAACTGACTCATAATAAATAACTTACATGCTGATTTATTACGAATCATAGTGGATGGTTTTATAGAAGACTGATTGAAGAGTGATATCTAGTTGTATTGGTACTTATGAAGATTAAAAGTTTGAATTCTTGATATAATTTTGATACGTGCCACTATACATTTTTGCTGTAAGTTTTTTACCAAACAGAATTCACAGAAGTAAGAAGATAATTTTCCCTCTAATTTCGAACACCAGATAACAGGCACACATGTTTTATTATTTAAAACTCCATGAACCCCAAACCTCAACTAAATATTCAGATCTCCAAAGAAACTGTGTAGACACTTCAAAAGTTAGGGAAATGACTAAAATAACATTAAGCTAGAAATTAATAAATTTTGTGTCATACTTTTGCAGAATTCTGTGTTTCTGGATACATAGTTCTGACTACCTAGGGCAGGCCGGCTGTTTCCTACCTTTAGCCAGCCTAAATACAGTGATGGGAAGAAGATGAGCTTCAGATAACAGCTAACGTGGGTGACTGTAGGGGCAGCCAACAAAGAATGTGCTAGTTGTATGGAATTTCCGCAGGTATAGTTATGTTTGAAAACTATTCGAATAAAATGAATTAACACTCAAGAAAGACACTATGAAAAAGAAATAATTTTTGATATAATGTATATGCCTAGACAATCCTTCTGTGTCTGTTACTCCTATATCTTTAATTTTCATACTATTTCACTGTATTTGTTTGCCCTACTGATGACAACCTAGACTTAATAACTAAGATAAATTCACAGATATATCATTTATTATAACATGCAGAACTCTGACACTGGAAGAGTAATGTGACTGCTGACGTAGGCCAGGTGTTTAAAATCGCTGCTCTGTGAAGAATGGGGAAGCAGTTGGATTCACGTTTGCTCTGCTCCTCATCAGTTAGCTTTACAAGGTCTCCCTGAAATCAGTCAGATGCATGCACCATGCTTTCAAAGAACTTTGTACAGTAGGAGGAAGCTATGAAAAGTATGAATATACAGACAACTCATACTACAGTGTTTGTAATAATAGTTATGTGAATGCTAGTGATGGAAGAAACTCATTTGTAAGTTTTATATGAGTTTTAAATATCAAGAGTTTTTTGTGAAACAATTGGCAACAATTTGACATCAGAATGGCATAGCATCACTTGCTCATTGCTTGGGAGTGACCAAATGCAGAGCTTGGTAGTTACCCCTCACTTTTCAAGATCCTTCTGCTCACCTACTACAGATTCCAGTGTTCTATCAGATGCATTACTGTCTGGTGTATATCTTCTTTTAAACTTAAAAGAGTACATTAAGCTGTCTCCAGCCATTCTTATATTATTGTACATTATATAAAGTCAACGAAAGGATAATAGTTCTGAAGAAAGATAAGGACAGAGGTTATGTAGCCTCAGGGATGTCTGCATGAAAAGGGACCCAGCGAGGTTAGAAGCATTTCTCATGTTTGAAAGGAGTGCGGGACTAAAACAGGGAGACCAGTGTTACTTACTTTCCAATTTCCCCTGGGGTTGGGCCAGGTCACGAATGCAATCATTGTACAAAATCAAATAAACTGACCCACTTTGCTAAAGATACCATGTGACACTGACATGGTCTTCCCAATGTAGCTACATCATATGGAATGTAAACAGCTAAAGTTTAATGACGCTAAGATCAAATAAATGCTCATCACATGGACATTAATGTATAACTTTGTCCCATAGGAGGTCTTATTTACAGTGAAGTTTTTTTCTTGTTAAGATATTGATTTAGTTTATTGGGCATAGCTGCACCACGTGAAAAGTGGAAGTACTGGATTCCATCTTGAAAGCACTGATGCTACGTTAAAATAAAGCTGCTGTCCAGGATGAATAATGCAGATGTTGTGTTTTAAAACACGTCAGATTCCCTTAAGTGTATCTTTCTTCTTTAAACTTTGATCAGCTGAGATAAATGCTTTTCATTTGCCCTTAACTGTTTGTCACAAGAAGATAAGAGGCAGACAGCTAATGAAATAAATTGATTCGCCGCTATGATTAGATAGAACCAGAATTTAATACTGTTGCAGTTGAAAGTATAACTGATTTTTTTTTCCTTTAAATGGCTTGGTTGCAATGACATCATGAGAAAGAAAAGAATACTAACAAATGTTGAAATGGCTAAAGCGTAGAAGTATTTGGGGAAAGTTGAGTGTAATTTGTTTCTAACTCCCCCCAAATCAAGTGTATCAAAAGGTTTCTTTCTTTAAAAAGTTGTAATTAAGAGTATATTGAGTCAGGAATAGTAATGACATAAAATCATAAACAATAAAAGGATATTGCTGGTGGATACCAAAAAAATAGCGTAAAGTTGTATTCTGTAGCGTTAATTTATATTCTCCTCAAACATCACAGAGAAGCCTCTTTCATTGAAATCTCTCTGAAATCTACTGCATGCATGTTTAACCCAATAGCTCCAGGCATTCAGAGATAGAGGAGGCAAAAATCAAAAGTCCCATATCAAAATTAACATCCAATCTTGTGTTTTTCTCTTTGAGTTTTGAAGTCATTTTCAACACAGGATAGTAACTTGGTTTGCAATTTAAACACACACACACACACACACACACACACACAGGTGTGTTAGATGGAGCCAGTCCAGGCCTGGGCCTGGGGGAGGGGAGGTGACAATTGGTGCATTCAGTATGAAACACGTGTAATGGTAATAAAGTTGATTGGCTGAGCTCTATAGCTTTCTTTTCTTTCTTTCTTTCTTTCTTTTTTTTTTTTAATCTCCTCTTGTAGAGTAGTTCAGCTAGGAGTGGAAGGTTCTTCCCCACCCCCACTAAGAAGATGTAGGTTGATACCATTTTTATTGTTCTGCTGGGGTGGGAAATAAACCATGTGCTTTAGCATTTTAAATGGCTACACCAGGAGGACACTGAGCCAGGCTCTCTTCTCCCCTCCTCCTGGACGTTGGGGTGCGGTTATTCCTCTAAATGTCCTGTGGACTTGGGGCTAAGCTCAATGCTTCTGCCCCAGGGCAGGGAGGCGGGCGAGGGGAAGAAATGTCAAAGGCTTCCGAGGCGAGTGGGGCCGAGCAAAGTGTGGAGTAGGAAGCTTCGGTCTGAAACCCACCCCTCCCCTGGATACCAGGCAGAGGCAATGAGAGTCGGAACCAGCTGATGCCGCTGCTGCTGCTCCCCGTTTCCAGGGTGAAATTTTCACAGCAGCTATTCTGAAGGGAGGAAAAATCCCCAGCCGGCAGCGGGGAAGATCCCGTCACTCAACCCGAGCCATGTAACCTTTTAGGCAGGCTTTTCAGAGACAGCCGCATTTTGAAAGCCAGCACTCACGGTCCAAAATATGGGCCGGGAATCAGAGCCGGTAGGAAAATCTGAAAAGCCTCTTTACACCCTGAGTGTTTGAAGCGATCCGATGAGCATAGGAAGCGGCTGCCAGCGCTCTGGCGGCTGCTGGAGCCGCGGCCGCTGCTGGCGGAGGGCTGGACGGAGCTAGTCCTGGTTTCAGCACCTCCGGCGCTGGACAGCTCGCTGCACGCCGCACCGCCGCCCGCCTGCTCCCACTCGCGCTTTGCATTCCTGGATATGCATCTAAATTACGTCCTGTTCAACAACAAGTAGATTTTTTTTTTTTCCTGTACGGGAATTACAGTAGACGATTCTCTCAATTAAACTGCATTTTCTTCTTCACGGATTTGTCCGTCAGGCGTATTTATCCCGATCTCCCCCGCCCTCCCCCTTTGCAGGAACGAGTCTTTGGGAACGTGGTCCACCCAGGGATGTAAAACTGTGCTTACCGATGCATCCCATACGAAATGCTTATGTGATCGTCTCTCTACCTTCGCCATTTTGGCTCAGCAACCTAGAGAAATAGTAAGTAACAAAGGGAAAACACGGCTTTAATGCAAAGGCAGGGACATTGTGGCGAGTGTTTCTCCAGGGAACTGCATTTTAAAAGGGGAAATGCAGAATGTTGCAGGGTGGCATAATGGGTTCGTCTCCTGCTTAGCTACAGTAGCTTGGTGGAGTGGATTCTAGCTGGTGTGCTGTAACTACATTCTACTCAATTTTATGTCTTCTAACTTGAAATTTCTGCAGTATAGTTCTGGAGATGCACTCCAGTCATATTCCTAATATGCTGCAAACTTTCAAATAAAAATATCTGCCAACTCAACCTTTATTTTAAAGCTGGAAAGCTGTTCGGGGGGAATTTGTAAGAATATTGTTAGGAGTAGAATGAAGACCCCCAGACACTACAGCCAAACACCCTGCATAGCTGCATTGGGTATTTTCAGCACATGTTTTCTCAGGATGCCCTTGGAAATTTTACATATATATATGCAGATATTCCTTCTTTTCAAATGAAGTTTTCATGAAAGCATGGCTGTCAGAAACTGAGAAATAATCTCTTAAAAGTATATAGGTTTTGTGAAAGTAGTTTCTGAGACAGCTGCATAGAACTGCCTAAGGGAAAAATAATATTCTCATCAAATATATTTTGAGAAAATAGAACAAAAATTGAAATGCTGGAAAATGATTATTCAGATAAATGTGACTTTCTGCCTGAATGTGGCCTGAATCAGCACGACTCTACTTATTATTTTTGATGATAAAAAATACTTCATATAATTTGATGTGCTTATCTAAGGTTTTAGAACATGCTTAATCTTAAAGTGTATTTCTTCAAACTTCTGTATTGACACTATGAAAACCAACAGATTTTATTACTTAATGCCATCTTAGTACCCAGGGAAAGAAACCTCTCAGATCAGTGAATGCCTATGATCTGTTATATGTGTTTTAAAAGATATAAAGGCTGATTTTTCAAGGTCATGTATTTAGGGACTGATGCTGGCAATGGGAAAACTATCCCCACATACTTTATTCACAGACAAAAAATTAAAAAATATACTTGAAGCTCTTAAATTTGACATTTGATTTTCTTTAGTATTCTCAGAGGCCAAGCAAGTGAAATTAAATGTGAGCATAGCCGACTTGGAACAAAGTTGTCAAAAGTCTGAAAGTTTGAAATAATTTTCAATATCTGTGTACCAGACAGATTGGCATAATATAATGAGTTGCAGATGAAGATCAAGATACATTTTACTAAAAAGGATGTTGCAAAATGACTGGACTATAGTTAGTTGAACAAAAATGAATGCTGCTTCAAATTTTAGCTGGAGAAAATTTAACATGTGAATGTTGACCAGGTTGTATTTTCAGATCTTTATTTTAGAAAGCGATGTGTCGATAACATGCCATACTCAAGTATTTAAGTCTCTGAGGACTTTTATTAGTCCATAGTGGGAGAGATAGGGAAGCTAGAATTACTAATTGTAGAGGTTGAGAATATGTGAAAAGAGTGGATTCATGGGTAATTATCTGGTTACTATAACAACTAAATATATGGGCTATTTTTGAGTGATAGGCTAGTTGTGCTGAGTTTAGAAGTTACTTTACCTTATTTTCTTTAAAAATTCTCCTTCTTTTTTTACAGATCATGGAATCCTCTGGTACACCTTCAGTGACCCTAATAGTGGGCAGTGGCCTTTCTTGTTTGGCCTTGGTCACCTTAGCAGTTGTCTATGCGGCGTTATGGAGGTACGTAATCAATCGATGGATTAGAAACAGAATGCTTAGTCGTTCAGAGTTAAATGAAGGAGTATGATGATTCCTATATTTCTCTTGTCTTCTTAATTTACTAATAGCAGTATTTTCACAACGGTTTAATAATTGCTGTGACCGAGCTGTAATAAATGAATGGCATTTACCTGATTTTCTTCTCGTACTTTCTTGTGGTGAGAAAATAAACAAAAACACACAAACTTTTCCTCCCATTTCAAATAGTGATAGCCTTCAACAAGTTGCTTAGCCCCAAGCATGGCACTCTTCTGCTGCAAGCTAAATCTATATGTGGTTTCTAATTATCCCAATTGCTCTTTAGCCTGAGAGTTTGTTGGTACAGTCAAATTAATTTCTCTGTTATAGAAATATAATCCCAAGTTCTTAAGTTTCAAACACATTCTCTCTGTATGTCACAACAAATGAAACCTTCTATACTATTAAAGCCCTAACACATTATGACAGTTCTCTAGGAAACGCCTCCTGGTTGAGTGTGCCACTAAATCAGACTTTGACAAATTGATTAAAGGAAATCACAAAAATATGTAAACAAGGGCAAGTGATCGAAAGAGTTGTTCTACAGTATTTCAAGTTGTACCTGCTTGATATTATATGAAGATTTACTATTTCCTTAATATTTGTTAGTAAGAATTTATTAAGAATTATACATACAAGCTTTACTATATCTATTTACATATTGATAAAGAATACATATAGCTATGTGGCCAAACTTTCTAATGGTTTTTAAAATTTTAAATACTAAACATTTTACATCATTTTTATTATTAAAAAGGTCTAACATCCGGCTAACGATTTTAGTAAATATAGAATTACCTTCTATTTTCTGAATGATTGCAATATTAAAATTTCAGAAATAAATGTTCCTGCCTCATAGATCTACTAATCTTTATCTTTTACTTAAAATCAAAAAGCAATTCCATTAAAAAGCAAGTGACAATTTACTGAAAGAAGGCCATTTAATTTAACATCCTTTTAGAAATAATTTTGTTCTTCACTGTCAGTTTTACTCCTCTGAGGGCAAATACGAATTGTCAAGGATATTTAAATTGTCAAAGGTAGTAAGAGTTTTTATACTTCATACAAAAATGAAATGTATACACATCTTGGCAGTTAGCACTGTATGTAATAGAAGTTCTGCCCTCCTGTGAAGAAGTTTTGTGGTAGTGAAACACCAGCAAAGTGGGACAGTCTGCTAACACATGGCCAATTCTAGGAAATGAAAGAAGTGCTTAGTGTACACGTGATATTGTAGGCATCAGAATCCTGGGTTCAGGACCTAGTGCTTAGTGTACACGTGATATTGTAGGCATCAGAGTCCTGGGTTCAGGACCTAGTGCTTAGTGTACACGTGATATTGTAGGCATCAGAGTCCTGGGTTCAGGACCTAGTGCTTAGTCTACACGTGATATTGTAGGCATCAGAGTCCTGGGTTCAGGACCTTGTCCAGTAGGTTATTATCCTAGTAATGAAGAGCAAGGTAAAGGTTTCCCCCAATTTCCTAAATGGCACTTCTGCAAAAATGAGGCATTTAAAGGCCAGAAACTGGCCTTTAAACCACAACTGCATCATAATCCTTACTCACTGAAGTGTTTAGAACTAAATTCCATCTCTCAGCACGTAGGGTCTGGGTACCAATTCTACCTCCTCTTTACCCCTCAATACACATGGCTTAACTCTAGCATAAGCATTGTAAGTAGCTATGATAAGTAAAATTAACCAAATAAATAGAATGTTAATCTGTCCATAAGAAAGTTTTCATTAATTAAGAAAACTTAACATCACTGACTATAATAGTTTTCTATGAATTACCATAATACCGTAAAGGATCTATCCAAACATGATCTGAATGTGAATATTATAAAAAAGAGTACCAATAAACAGTGCAAATCTGGATCCTGTGAGTTAGTGTTCAGCAAACTCGTTGTCTACAAACAGATGAATTGATGGAGTAGTTTGAAGAAAGTGTCAAGACCCATGATTTAGTAACTGAATCTTGTAGCATGATGCATGTATTGCTTCTTCTAAACACTAGGTTTACCCTATAGCATTATGGAAATAAGCATGTTAGGATCTTACCACCTTTTTGCCTAAGTAAAATGGTTAGAAATTTTGATTTTCTAAAGATTCACAAAATGTGTAAGGATCTTGATTATTTTATAGGTAATACGCTATTTTGAAAGTTGTTGGTGTTCCACGTAGATCTTCAGACATATCCGTCAAAAATTTAAGACACTAAGTGATGTTGTATCTAAAGAAGTGTTCTGTACAGTTATATTGGTACCTCAACAACTAACCATGTTCTTTTAACCACTATATTGACATAAAGCAATTGCAAATCTCACTTAAAATATCAGAAAAGGTGTGAAAAGTTTAGAAAGTTGAGACATTTTATAGAAATTTTGAAGGCAACAATTTTCATAAAAATGGAGACATCTAAAGACTTTTTAGGATTGTCAGTCTAGGTTTTTATTACAGTATTTTTTTCTATTTATGAAGCAAAAAACATAACTTACAATCCTTCTAATATCATTTGTGGGCTGGTGCTGTCATGGAAAGCTTTGGCATTATATAAAGGGTTAATTTTGTGACAACTTAACATTTGGTGATGTCTTCAGTATCCCAGTGGGTGATTTTATATATATATATATATATATGTATATATGTAAAAATAATGTAATGTGTGTATATGTGTATACATGTATATATGTATATATATGTCTATAGAGAGAGAGAGCTACTGATGATTACAGGAACAAGTTTCAACCACTTCCATGACCATTTTATGCTGAGACTTGACCTAGGTTAATTTCATTTGGGTTTATTTTTGGAAGAAAGGAAATTCCTCTTGTATTCTTAACCCCCCCCTTTTTTTGTATTTTTTGAATTACAACACAAGTTGTTACTCTTGTGTTGGTTCTGGTTTCTTTTCTGAAATACACAAGGGACTTCGCCTCAATATTTTTCAATGGCAAAGTTAAGGGGAGAACCTTGATAGGTTTTGCCTTCCAAAGCGGGCTTCCCTATCTTTGGTACCCCCATCTAACACTGCAAAGAAAATGCCATGCCTGCTGTGGAATGTGACTCCATGGCATAACATGAATTGAATAGGTTCAAATGCACAGCAAACACAAGGATGTCTTTTTGTTGCTGTCATTCAGTGATTTACCACAGGGTACGGGAAAGCAAAATAGCTGTTACACTTTCAGGGAAAACAGCTGGTGGAACATTTGATTCTGAGCAGTTTTCTCTATGGCTTACATTCTAGGTGCATTTAAAAACTATATTATAGGCTGCAGATAAACGCTTCTTCATGAGGGTAAAATATGGCAGATGCCAAGTAATTTCCAGCCTAGTAGTGGATCCAATCCACTTGTGGATCCATCCGTTTGTGGATTGGATGAGTAAAGATAAAGATCCGAATTTTTTGGAACAATTATTTAGAAAGAAGAAAACTATAAAGAGAAACAGCTTAAATACACAAAAACTCTTGAGTGGATGGAAGTGTTTACATTTCATGAATGTAATGGCGTCTTTCTAGTCAACAAGGATGATAGTTCAGAATCTGTGGGCAGTTTTAATTTTTGCTTCTTAAAGTTTCCATTGGTTGATTCAGCTGATAATACTGAACATATTATACACACACATATATTTAAAGGTGATTATACTAATTGATATATTTGTAAGTAATTGTATATTTCTAGAAAAAACATGTACTGTGCTAACAGAGGTGTACCTCAGGCTTTCTCAGAAATGCCACACTGGTATCTAAGGAAAATAAGTTCTACAAGACCCTGTCACAGACCATTCCACTGTAAAATTAGGTCTCTAAGAATAATCTTTATTTTAAAACATGGGTTTTATATTTTTATTCCTGAGAAGGCTGTGTTTTAGTGTTTAGTTTCCCTGATGAATTCCTATAATTTGCACAATACAAAAGTCACCTTTCTGTTGAATTTTAAAATTGGACACTTTTTTTTGTCTTGCTAGGTACATACGCTCTGAGAGGTCCATAATTCTAATTAACTTCTGCTTGTCTATCATCTCATCAAACATCCTCATCCTGGTTGGACAGACTCAGACACATAACAAGGTACGACTAGTAATGACTCTCTGTGCGCTTATGTTTTGCTGTACAGTTAGCTGTTGATAATCTAAAACTTTATTCTAGATAAAGTGGAAAATTGCTGACAAAATCATTTTTATGAACAAAATTATTTTTATTACTTTCCGAGTGAAAATTTTCTTATTCCATTCCAGCAATGTATTCCTCAGCTTAATTTTCTGTGTGTTGAGAGGCTGTTTAAAATAGTAAAAATATGGCTTTGTTTAAATATTATATCCAAGTTCTGTAAGTTCAAAGGGACATTAAAAGCACGTATTTTGATTCACTAGTCTAATTGTAATAAGACCCAATCATAATAGGATACAATGCCTATGTTTTATTGGAATTTGTTAACATATTGATTCTTAAAAGGCAGCTGTGAATTGCTTACAAGTATAGTATCATTCTGGAAAATCCACTCAAAAACCATCTCTAGGCAGTAATTGAAGAGAGTCTAAGTGAAAGCTGCATCACATGTAATATTGTCTGTCAACTTTTTTTAACCAACAAGTATTTTGATACTTAACAGGGTGTAAAAAGTATATTTCTTGTTCATATAAATTGATTGATTGATGTGAGTTGAGTGGTTTATATGAGTTGAATGACCATGTTTTTTCCAGAAATTACTGTCTTTATTAAACTACTCTGAAATACATTCCAAGAAACCCATAATAGCCATTTTAAATTAACTTACCCTGGCTTTGACGGGATTCTGTTGAACACTGCTTTGATAATTTAATTGTCAATCGAACCCATGGTTTCAGGATTGTTACTTTTCTACTTTTTTATTTTCAAATACTAAAGCCAATAATTGAACTTTTCCACATAAACTGTCATTTTTTGAAAAATCAAATGCACACTACAGAATGTTCTTTTGATATATTAGATATCCACAGGACATGTATCAACGTCAAGGATAATGGATAGTCCGTTTATTTTTGCTAACCTACATTCCTAAGATGGGTGATACCCACCCAGAGAATCCAATTCTGCATCTGGATAGGACCTAGGAGGCCACTTAGGTGATTCTGATCAATCTTTCTTCTTACCCCACATTACCCTAACCTAGGAAGAGGCCCCAAATGAGAGGTCACTAACCCTCAAGAACACAACAAAACAAAACCCTAATTCCCCTAAAGGGCCCTGAGGAAGTGTACAGTACTTTCATGTATTTGAGTGTTTAGTTTTCCTGTATTTCTTTCCTGTGTCTCCTCATATAAAAGAAAGAAGCTAAAAAAAAAAAAATAAAGTCTATTACAATATTAGTCCATATTATAATCATTTAATACAAATGTTGAAAAGATCTGGTTCACATTGATGTTTGAAAAAAAATTAGAAGACAGACAGAGCAAAGAAAAAACAGGAAGGAAGCAGGACCAAGTATGAGGGAGCTGCTCAGAATTGGGAGAGGAGAAACCAGAACCCCAGCAGCAGAAAAAGTGAGGGGAAACGTGGGTTCCAGCTGAGAAGGAGACATAGGAGGCTGTGAGGGAGAAGGGAGTAGAGATGAGTGAGAGGATGAGACGAAGTGTTGGGGATTGTTAATTATACATGTCACCCTTTCTTTTCTGATTGTTCACTTGGGCTGAGCTTCAGATCTCTTAAAAATGCTTCTACGCTGGTCAGACCTATTCTCAGTTCTTTAAATGCTTGTCCTTGAATCTCCACCTCCCAAATAAGAGATTTCTTCCAAACTAGGAATTGTTCCTTAGGTTCAGGAATCAGGAGAAAAAATTCTGTAGAGTCAGTTTGATTCCATGGTTTAAAGCTTTTAGCAAATACACTCACCTTGCTTCCTGTCATTTTTTACACTTCCAGCAATTTTGAGTTGTACCTCTCATTAGACTATGATAATCTGGATGATCTTCAGTAGAAATTATACTTTTAAAACTGTTTCATGCTATGTGGCAAAGTTTTTACTAAGTTCTAAGCCTAGTGTTCAGAAAGACTGTTCTGCTATGTCTATTGCATATTATAGTGGTTATGGGCTAAAGGGGGCGTCCAACCTGCTGCTCACGGGCCACGTGCAGATTTTTTAGAGGACAAAATAGTCTTATCTGTGGTGTGGTGGTGTGGATATCATGAATAGTATGTACAGATAGGCATTGTTTTTGCTCATCTTTTGTTAGTGTTTGTGTATTTGATGTATGGCCCAAGACAGCTCTTATTCTTCCAATGTAGAGCAGGAGAGAAAAAGGCTGGACACCCCTAGAATCATTGCCGTCTAGTAGAAATTCAAGACACAAATTGCAAGCCATGAAAGTAATTTAAGTTTTTATTTAACTAAGCATATTTATAGTATCATCATTTTAAGATACAATTAATACAGTAATACAGTATTGTATAATACTAGGTTTTCAGAATCTGGTGTACACTTACAATACATTAGACTACCTGTATTTCAAATGCTCAGGGGCTGTGTAAGCATGCAGCTAAGGACTGTGATATTGTGTAAGTCTAAATACTAGCAAATTTAGAAACTAAAACTGGCTCAAAAATTACATTCTGCCTATACAATTTGACCTTCCCAGGTTTTCCAAGTCCTCTTTCTTCCATAAAAAATATCTCCGTGGTCTATGCAAATATTATGAATATTAAAGACAAGATAAGATAATACTAGTTTTATTTTTCATTTCTGATTTTAAAGCCTGACTCGTATGGGCTTATTAAAAAACAAAAGTATGGCATAGTTTGGTTTCTCCCCAGATCACTAACAACAGAATAGACTCCATGTGGTTTTGGAACTATTGGTTCTGTTTTAGCTAGAGCATACTAATTTTTGCTGTAAAAGTTACTGATGCTTGTGGGGGGAAGTGGGTGGTAGGTGGTGGTATTGATGAAGAAACTGAACAATTATTGGTTTTCTCTTATGCTACATTAAGTTTGTCTTACTAGCTCTGAGTAGATGTTCTTACAAGCCTAGGACAATTCACAGTAGAGTGATAAGAGAAAAATGTAAAGCACTGAGATTTTAATTCATTTTATTATTATTATTATTATTTGAGACAGAGTCTCACTATTTCACCCTGGGTAGAGTGCTGTTGTGTCACAGCTCACAGTAACCTCAAACTCTTGGGCTTAAGTGATTCTCTTGCCTCAGCCTCCCAAGTAGCTAGGACTACAGGTGCCCGCCACAACACCCAGCTATTTTTTGGTTGCGGTTGTCATTGTTGTTTGGCACACCAGGGCTGCATTCTAACCCACCAGCTCCGGTGTATGTGGCTGGCGCCCTGGCTGCTGAGCTACAGGTGCCCAGCCAATATTTTATTCTTTATTAAATTTTCTAGGGGGAAAAGTCATGTATTTCATGTGTTGAATCAGATTGAATTGACTCTAGTTGCCATTATATATTAGAATGTGGTACACAGAAGGCTCTATCTGCCTCACTGTAGTTGGGATTAATGGTTTCTCAAAATAGAAAAAAAGAAAAACACACACATAGAAGAGAAAAAATAGTAAGTGTATCATCACCTGTACAAAACTTATGATTTGTGTAAACTCCAAGTATCTATTTTTTTAAAAGATAAACCATTGACCTGTGGGTATGGTATTTTATTTATGGTTTGTGTAGGACCTCTTTGCTGCGGTGGGCTTTTGTAGTTGATCAGATTCTTATCTTCGACTTCCCTGATAAGTTTTGATTGGTGCTTTAGCACTTCCTACTTAGAAAATGGACACACCTGACAGAGCTTCTTGATAAACAGATTACTGGCCACTGCAGCTGAGAGTTGTCATGGCTAGTCTGTATGAGAGCAGGTATTTGTTACAGATGTCCAGAATAGTTTTGAAGTGTAATATTGGGATCTTTCTCTGAATTGCTTGTTCAATGTAATTGACCCAATTACCTCACTCCTGAGTATTTCTGTTTCCTTTTGAATTGAGATAGAAGCTAGTTGACATTCTATCGTTTAAAAAAATGTGAATATATTCAAATCATTAAGCTGTGTATTCAATTGCTGGCAACAAAGTATGGAACTAAATTCCATTTCTTGTATCTTTTTCTTAAAATGCAGTTGTAAAATTTAATTCTAATCCTTGTTATTATATTTTGAGATTTCTTGTAAAGTGATGCTGTCCTTTGATTTCTTTATTCATTTAAAATTTTAATCAGGATTTTCATGTATCACTCAAATGTTGTTTATGTGTGAAAAGCTTCCTTTACACCTTAAGGTATGCACGTATTTTTTGTTGAGCTGATTATTTTGGGTACTACTGTTTTGCAGAAAACAAAGATGATTTTTGAAAAACATAAATTCAGAGAATAGTTTTCTTAATGACAAAAACATACATCTACTATTTTTTCCTAAAAGACTTGGAGGTGATTTATCATATTAAAGATTTCACAGCAGCCTTTATTTAAACTGATGGGGGCCACATTTGGGAAAACTCTTGTTTTTTTGTTTGTTTGTTTTATTTTGTTGATCAGATCAAGGCGGTCAGAGTGGTGAGTGGTGTCTAGAGATATCTTCTCTCCCACAGCCTCACAACCAGGTTATAATGAAAGCAAGTCTAAATTCACATTATATCATACATTCAGATAATTATTAGGTAAATATGCATTAGCAAATCAGGAACAAAACTTGTTCTGTAAGCTGAATGAAAGCCCAGGACTTTAAGTATTTTATTGATACACCATATGTTATATTCACTTATGGTGCACATAGAAATATTCTAGAAGCAGGATTCTGTGCTGACTCAAAAGTCAGCATTATTTAATCAGAAATCCTCTTGCTCCCATGCCTGGAAACGAAATGCTTAACTGATAAAACTGCAAGCCCTTTCTCTACAAAATATAGGGCTCAACAGAATCTTACGTAAAGTCCATTCAAGAGTAAAAAGTGTTTAACTGTTTTAGCAAATCAAATGGCATTATTTTTACCAAAGGAACCTACCAGTACATCCATCATAATGATTAACCAGATACTGGTTCATCAGTAAAGACCCCAATCTTTTATATTTAGTTTGATAATGAGCAGTGTTGACTGTGGGTACATACACCTAAATCAAAAGGCCAACCTAGTCTATGCATTCCTGGAGCCATCCCTGAATTAAGGAGTAAACTATTTGGCACATATTCATGTATAATATTATATTGAGAATACTAATGTACTAGAAAATAAATTGCAGACATCCTAGCAGCATACAAAAGTTAATATTTGAAAAATGTTAGTCAAATCTGATAGGACAAAGTTAGATACCAGCTTTACCCTTTAGAGTCCTAGGAGGCAGGAAAAAGTCCTTTTGAAAGCTAAAGGGAAGTTTCCATGTTACTTGGACAAACATCTCCGTAGAAGAGGAGATTGTCTCGTGTTTTTTATGTATGGAACACTGAATTGCTCTGTCTTTAACCCTGGCTTGCAAAAGGTACAGAACTTCTCTGTCTTTACGCACTTTTTAAAAAGCCACCTGTACTACTAAGTCTTTGTTTTCCTTATTCCTCCATTTTGTATTTTTTAGCCTTCATAAAGATGCTGTTAAGATTTGTTCATGGTTTGTATCACTGGTAAAGCTGGGCAAACTAGAGGCTATAGTCACGGTAATGGCAGCTGGGTTTTGTCTTGTCAGAATGGTGGTTTTTAAAATAAAATCTTGAATTTTGTTGGATCAAGCACCCTCCAAATCACTCATTTTGCCCGTGACTTTCTTTGGTCATAGTCCCAGGCTCTTCACATATTTACATACACGCCTCTAATGCCTATGTGTTTTCAGATTTTGAGATAAGATATTGAATATGTGCTTCCCCTATCTGTTGTGTCTCTCCTGATATCCTCCGTAGTGTCCTGGCCCTGCCTTGAGGTTCAGAGCTCTGTGTGTTTCCCCTGGAGATAGCATCTGTCAGAGGATGGTTGAAGACAGGCATTTCAAACCAGATGGGCTTCCTCACTCTGCTGCTTCTCCTCATTGCGTTGATCTGGAGCATCTCTCGATCTTAGATTCTTGTCAAGGTTCCGTTAGATAGTACATACCACACCCTTAACTCAGAGCCCAGTGCGTTGTAAGCTCCACTTAAACATTAGCTGTGATCACGGTGATGATTATAATGGTGACTCCCAGATGTACATCTGATTATCCTTCTCTTCTGAGCTTCAGATTTCCTCATGTCCAATTTCCTGGTCACCACTAAATTCACCATTTATGTCTCTGGCCTGCATCAACACATCGGGTATAAGTTGAATGCCTTTTCTGTGGCCTGCGACCCACCTGCATAAGCTAGAACTCTGAACGTTACCCTTGAGTTCTCCTTCTCTCTTATGTAGTAAAACTAATAAATCATCCACCTATGTCAGTTGAACCCTCAAATACTTCTCAAATCCAGCTTCTTGGCTTTATCACATACTGATCGAATCTGCCGCTCCAGCATTATCAAACTTGCTCTGTACCCTGTAGCTCAAGTGATGAAATGAAAACTCAAATCTGACCACTCTGTTTGGCTACCTATCATTTACTGTTGTCTCATTTCCTATAGAAATGATTTTCAAACGTGCTCAGACACAAGCAATGAAACACATGTTATTGATCTATGTAGATTTCCCATTACTGCTTTTCTTACAATAACAGAGTAGAACTCAAGAATCAGTTTTACTTGGGAAAGAGTCCTTCCTGTAGCTCATAAAACCTCAAACAACACTGATCTTAAACATGACTCAGGCTGCAATGTTGTCCTCTCCATCCTCCTACTATTTTACCAACTTCCATTTTATTACACCAGCAATACCAAACTGCTTATTAATCAAAATTAATCTATGATTTCTTATTTCAGGAGGTACTTCATCCTGGAGCCCTGTTCCTCCACCTGGCCCCACCCCACCTGACTTCCTAGTTGTCTTCATTTCATTCATGCCCATTCTTTGTTATTTGTTTATATTATTTATTAAATCATAGCTGTGTGCATTAATGCATTTATGGGGTACAATGTGCTGATTTTATATACAATTTGAAACACATCAAACTAGTTAATGTAGCCTTCACTGCACTTTCTTAATTATTGTGTTAAGACGTTTATAATCTACACTTCGTAGATTTCACATGTACCCTTGTAAAATGCACCGTAAGTGTGGTGCCACCAATTACCCTCCCTCCACCCATGCTCCTTCCTCTTTCCCCTTTATCCTGGGCTGTAGTTGGATTATAGCATTCATATGGAAGTGTGGGTGCTTAAAAATTGGTTTCATAGTAGGGCTGAATACATTGGATACTTTTTCTTCCATTCTCAAGATACTTTGTGAAGAAGAATACGTTCCAGCTCCATCCATGTAAACATAAAAGAGGTAAACTCTCCATCTTTTTTAAGGCTGCATAATATTCCATATCACAATTTATTAATCCCATTTGTGGGTTGATGGCTACTTGGGCTTTTTCCATGACTTAGCAATTATGAATTGGGCTGTAATAAACATTCTGGTGCAAATATCTTTGTTATAAAGTGATTTTGGGTCTTTTAAATTAATACCTAGTAGAGGAATGGCAGGATCGAAGGGCAGGTCTATTTTTAGATCCCTAAGTGATCTCCAACTTCTTTCTCAAAGGAATGTATTAGTTTGCATTCCCACCAGCAGTGCAGAAGTGTTCCCTTTACTGCACATCCATGCCAACAGCAATGGTTTGGGAATTTTTTTGATATGGACTAATTTTACTGAACTTAGATGATGACAGAGTCTCACTATGTCACCCTCGGTAGAATGCCCTGGTGTCACAGCTCACAGCAACCTCAAATTCTTGGGCTTAAGCAATTCTCTTGCCTCAGCCTCCCAAGTAGCCGGGACTACAAGTGCCCGCCACAATGCCCATCTGTTTTTCTGTTGCAGTTGCCATTGTTGATTTTAGCTGGCCTCGGCTGGTTTTGAACCCGCCAGCCTTGGCGTATGTGGCCAGCGCCCTGCCCACTGAGCTACAGGCACACCCGTTCATGCCCATTCTTTAACTCTCTGCTCAGTTTTGTCACCTTCCAGAAAAACTTCTTGTATCCTCTCTGCTTAGATCTATCTGCTCTGGGTTCCACAATTTCCAGGGCTTACCTACTATTTTGTATTGCATTACTTGTTTTAAACCAGATTATATACTTCTTAGGGCAGGACTGCTTTATGTTCATTCTTAAGTTTATTACCTGCATATGGTCTTTATAATGAAAGTATATAATAAATAATTATTAAGCAAATAAGTAAATTTATTTGAATACACTATTTGGGCTTACATTTATAAACTCAGTGGGCACAATTATTTTTACAGAGTTTGATTCCCTACTCTAGAAATCATTTCAACCAGGATGGTAATAAATACTATTTTCTTGGGCCATGTTTTAAACTCTAAGTGATGTTTTAGAGGTGATATGGTTCCTGGGTTTAAGTTAAAGAGACCCTGAAAACTAATAAATGCCAATCTTGTAAAATATTGCTCAGAACCTTAAAATGTGCTTACTCATAATTTTTCTCTAGAAGGCATATCTTGCCAATAATGTCCCAAGTGTGTGTTTATTGTGTCTCAAATGTATGCCAAAGCTAAAGCCTGCCATTTAGATTTATTAAATCTAATTTGTTGACTTGCTATGATGTTTGTAATAGGATCTGAATGTAATAAGCTTATGTGTGATTCATTTGAATCCGTTCTGAGGCATCTTACTCACTCTGCTAGGGTGCTTCTAAATTTCTAAAAAATCTTCATTAACAGAGGAACAGACTGGTTCATTAGTTTCTTGACCCACTTAATTATTTAACAATGAAGAGTTACTGAAATGGACGAGATGTCAGGAGTCAAATAACCTTGAGAGACAAAGAAGCCAGTTGGGCATTCGGTGTGTGCACTTAGCTCCAACTTCAAAGCTGAGCCAGACTCCCAAAGTGTGAGCACTCATTCAACAGGGAAGGAGCAGAATCGCATCTCAGCCCATTGTAAAGGGAATTGTTTTGAGAATGTCAGGCCTACTGTGATGAAGTGCTCTTCATTATCCTCAGGAAGCTGTAGTATCCTACAAGAGTGTCCTTTGGGAAATGTGAGACTCCAGGATATGATCATCAGTTCCTATTCTCCATCCTGGCCTGGCTTCAGACTCAGCCTTCATGATGTCTTAGTTGGAGAACTGTAACATTCTTCTAACTTTGGTCACTTCCTTTGGCCTTTGTTGGTGTTAGCACATCTGCAGTATGACTATGAGAAGTATCTTACTTCTAAAGAAAAAACAAACACACACCTGAATATGTCAGCCTCCTGCTTAAAACTCCCGGAAACTTCTGTAGACTTTTGAGATTCCCTCCATGTTCTAAACATCACCCATATTCATATGACTGTCTCATACACAGTCACCTGTAGTACATCAGGTGACTTTGTGGGCAATAGACAAGGACACTTCTGGTGGGTAGAAAAGTCATGCTAATGATCCTGTCCTTCCAGACTGATAGCCTCTAGCAAGGCTTCTAGCTTGGCAACAAGGGCTAGATTTCAACTTTCCCTTTCTGCTCCTGGCAGGAGCCCTGTCTCTTTGCTTTCCCAGATATTCTGTGTCTACGGGAGCTACTCCTGTCTTTGTGCATTTGACCTTTACTTTCCTTGAAAAACTCCTACCATGCTCAAGAGTTGGCTTATGCAAATCATCTTAGCTCCTTCAATATTTTACTGTTTCCATAGTTCATGACATACATAGATACCTTGTTTTTTTAATACCAATTCTATTCTATAACTGTTCATTTACTGATTAACCTTATCCACTGTACTGTGATTCTTAAGGGCAGTGTTTTCATCTTTTTTCTATAATTTATAACCACTAATACTAGTTCTTGTTTTATAACTGAGATGAAATCAATAAACATTGAGCGATTGAAGTTATGACTATATCTGTTAGATGAGGGATAATATAACAGAAGTACAACCACTTCAACATTGGGAGCCCTGTTTGGAATGATTGCAACACAGGTCAATTTTTTTTTGGTTACTCTTGTTTAATGATAGTATAAGGGAGTTGAGGAAATACCCAAGACTTATAAAATCCTTTGGAGACCCTCCTTTGATGAGAGTTGATTGAGTTAAATCAGATTTTTTTTTTATCTTGATACAGAAATATCTGAAAGAGAATTTGAGAAGTAGCGTGGATGTTCAGGAGTCTTACAGAAAGGTGGAAGATAATCTGTTTTTCTCCCATAGAATCAGACCAAGAGAGAAATTGCAAATTTTTCCCTATGTATGATTTTTTTTATCTTTCACCTTCTAAGTGAATAACAAAAACTGGTCAGAAGTTTGACTAATATCAGCAAAGGAACCATGTTGTAGTATAGCTGATAATGTTTATTACAATTCTTAATTCATCATAAAATACTGAAATGCTATATAAACATCTCCCTTCCCAAGAATATTCAAAAATATCCTCCCCCAAAATAAAAGGATAAGATTATAAGAGAGTTTTCAGTGGCCCATGATATGAACTTTAAGACTATGAATGAGGATGAATGTGAAGTGAATAGCACAGAATTTAGGTTGACCAAAGCAAACTTTGTCTCAGGGAGAGATTGGAGTGGTGTGAAGAGTATAGTGGGGAATACCTTTGACCAAGGCTATAGGATCATCTAGTTCAGGGGTTGACAAACTTTGGGGGTAAATGGCCATATAGTGAATATTTAGCCTTTGTAAGTCAGATCTTCTCAACTCTGTTTCTGTAGTTCAAAAGCAACACCAGCCATAAAAAAACAGGTGAAGCTTGATGTGGCCTGGGACCATCATTTGCCAACTTTGGGCAATTGGGAGTTGTCTATAAGTATCCAGTATTCATAGGAACAGAATAATGTGATGTAAGGTGAGGTAGCCTATTTTTAGGCTGATGCTTTAAATAAAAATGACCTTCAGTTCTGAAGTGTCTACCAAGGTTTAGCCTGTGTAGCCTGCAGAACTGGAACAGGGGACCTTTGACAGTTTCTGAAAAGGCTTCTGCAGAGATAAAAAGGGGTGCAAAGCACTTTGAATTTCTTCTTTGCAGAAAGAACTAAACACAGAGTTTCTCCACTTATAGTGACTATTGTTTACCATTACATAAAATTCTAAAATCAAATGGGAATCAAACTAGTCACAACAAGGAAAGCACTTTGTAAATCGAAGAAGTTAAAAGTAGCTAACACATGCCAGCACATGTGATAACATTGCCCATTCTCTATGTAGAACTTCTTAATGTATAACAGAAAATGTTAAAGCCCTTACTGGATAAGTCTTTCATCTGACAGTTTTGGGCAGAAAAGTAACATCTGGAGCAGAAAATAGGGATGATAGAATTCCCCACTAAATTCGCCCATCAGCAGAGTCCTCTTTTTACTGCTCCCTCTCACTTCTAGCTCGCTTTATTCTAAAAGTTGGATGATTTTTATGTATATTAGGTACATAAAACCTTAGAACTAAAGACCAAACACTAATGCCTATAATCAGAAAAAAAGAAAATAAGCACATTTGAAGATTAACGTTCATTTTTCACTTCTTTTATGATGGCTACTCAGTGCTTTTTAAATCTTAAGGCTTGAAGAAAGGAATAGGCATATGCTTAAGTTCAGCCTCGGTCTTAACTATGGAATGTAAGATGTATGAAATTTAAAGTAAATTAAACTTTTTGTAGTTATTCTAGGCTGCTAGTGGATTGAATCAGAGATAAAGATTTCAGCTGTAATGTAAAAGAGAAATGATTACTGTGAACAGCAGAACTATACACAGAATTTTAATTCATTAACATTAATGATGAGGGCCAACATAAATATCCTATGTGAAACTATAACGTACGTAGTTTTTTATTTATCTCTAGATGTGTCTTTGGTGGCTGATACATTGGTATACACAAACAATGAAGATCAGAGGGTTTTGGATAAATCTTATTTGTATCTATATATATTCCCATTGTCAATTAAATTCTATTTGTATTTTAAAGTGAGTTTTCCTACTGGATAGAGATGATATTTATTGCTTTTACAAAATACAAGGTAGTTCTGGTCTTCTTTTTCACACAGATGCTTATTTTGTGTGTGTTTTCTTTTTATTAGAAATAAAAGCATCTATTTCCCTATTGAGAAACTTCTCTTATATTTTTCCTAATATCCAAAATAAAGCTAAAGCATAAATTATGTATACTTAGGGAAGAACACCCTTTATTATAATGAAAAGGATAATCTGTACTAGCTATCTATTGCTACCTAGCAAATTACCTTGAAGCTTAGTAGCTTAAAAATATAAATATTTATAATCCTCGCTGTTTCCATGAGTCAGGAATTTAGAAGCAATCTAGCTGGGCAATTCTAGCTTAGGGTTTTTCATGAGGCTGCAATGAAGATGTGTCAGGGACGCAGTAATCGGAAGGCTTGCTTGCAGTGGGAGGATGTACTGTAAAATGCTCCCTCCCTCATTGCGATCACCCAGGTGGGATGCAGATTTCACTTATTCTAACTGAAGCATTTTTAGCTCCAACACTTACTGGGCATGTGCCATTTGTTAAATTATTTAACCATTTTTTTTTTTTTTTTTACACACTAGCCTAGCAATCTTTTAAAATGGTACATCAGATCACGACACCTGTCTGCTGAAGCTTCTATCACATTCAAAATGGAATCCAACACTGTTACATGGCCCACAAGTTCCAATGTCATCTGGCCCCTACATATTACTTCTCCCACCCCACCGCCTTGTATGCTTATTTTCCTTTCATTGTATTTTTGTCACCCTGGGCATCCACTCAAAATACTATAAGGACAGCCAGGGAGCCATCAGTCAGGTGGCTGGTTGGTGCCTGCTGTCCTGGTGAAATGATTAGAATGACCACTTTTAGTTGTGTTCAATCAATTATATACTTGCCTTGCTCTGTCCTCAGCTTCCTGGCTCTTTCACATACTCCCTTCTTTACTATAACTAGTCTTCTTCCATTCTTAGGCTAGCCTAGTTAACTTGCATATGTCCTCCAGATAAATAGTATTCTTAGAATAGCTTTCCCTAAAATCTCACTCCTTCAAAATGAAAACACTATAATGCTTTTCCTATTTACTCTTTCTAGGAATCCACTTTCTCTTTTCTTTGATAACCATAACTTTACTTTTCAATCTTATTTTAATTAAAGTTTTAGAAGGGGAAGGACACTGTCTGTTTGATTTACACTGTATACCCCGTGCCCAGAACAGTGCCTGACACACAGCAGACACTCAGTAAATATCTTTAAATGAGTGACGACGGTCCGTAAGCTTCATTTGTTGCTATTTTTTAATCTAGAAGTGAGGAAGGGATGTCAAGTAAAATTGCAGCTAGGATAGTCCCGGCCACACACTAAGCTTTGATTTATGGAGGTTATGAGTGACAAATGAAACACTGCACATATTTCCAGCATACAACTTGGTGTTTCAATGATTCCTGTGATCGAGATACTTAACACAGCCATCACCTAACTCCTTACATCATTCTTTGTAAGAACACTTAGGTTTACTCCTTTAGCAAATTTCAAATACAGAATGTATTATTTTTAACTATTACTATGGTTATCTCTAGGAATTATTTTTCTTATCACTAGAAGTTTGTATTCTTCCTGACTGAGGTAAAAATTATATACATAGTAAAATGTACAGTAAATGCTGGGATTAGTTTGGACCAACATAGACTTGTATAACCAACACTAGATCAGGCGCTAGAACAGAATTATTGCCCTAGAAATTCCTCTCTGTCTCCTTCCAGTCAATCCTGGATCCTCATAGGCAACCATTGTTCTGATTCCGTTCATCGTGAATTCTTTGGTCTGTTTCAAGATTTCATATAAATGGAATCAAACAAGGAGTACTTTTTTGTTCTGGCCATATGTTACTAAACTTTGTTTTGAGATGCAACTGTACCACTGTGCATATTAGCGCATTACCTTTTGAAAAATGCTATTATTCCATCGTAAGAGCAGATCACAATTTCTATCCATCCTTCAATTCATAGATATTTGTTTCCAGGTGGTTGTTGTTGTTATGAATAAAGTTGTTTTAAAGTTCCTGAAAAAATCTACGTGGACATGGATTTTCATTTCTCTTGGGTCACTGTTTAGGAGAAGAATTTCTGGGTTTGAAGACAGGTTAGAATTTTTAAACTTAAAAGCTGCTGAACAGCTTTCCAAAACGGGCAGACCATTTTGTACTCTCACCAGCAATCTGTGGTAGTTTTCAGCAGCGCTCCATATCCTTGCCGACAGTTTTTTTTCTTAATTTACATTTCTCCAATAACTAAAGTTTAGCACATTTTCATATGTTTATAGGGCATCTTACATCCTCTGCTTAAAAGTATGTGTTCAAGCCCTCTGCCCTTTTTAAC
Source organism: Otolemur garnettii (assembly GCF_000181295.1). NCBI lineage: Eukaryota > Metazoa > Chordata > Mammalia > Primates > Galagidae > Otolemur > Otolemur garnettii. The sequence continues at coordinate 12,847,018 of NW_003852430.1, forward strand.
TTTGGTTGTTTGGATACAAGTTCTTTGTAGTACACACATAAAATATTTTCTCTCTGGTTTGTCTTTCAGATTTATTAATGGAATCTTTGGCTGAGTAGAAGTGTTTAATTTTATGAATTTCAGTTTACAATTATTTTGTAGTTTGTGTTTTGTGATTGTTCTTTAAGAGATCTTTGCTATTCCTCCAGACTGTGAATGTATTCCTCTGTATTATCTTCTGTAAGCTTTCCATTATCATCTTAGCTTCTATATAGATCTATGAATTATATTAAATTAATTTTTGTGTATTGTATGAGGTAGTGGTTGGGGTTCATTTTATTCTGTGTGGCTATCCAGTTGCTCTGGTACCATATGTTGAAAAGATATTCCTTTCCCATTAAATTGCTTTGTTATCTTTGTAAAATCAAATAGCTATAGGTGCGGGTCCATTTCTGGAGTTTCTATTGTTGTTGTTGGCCTATATGTTGACCTTGATGCCAATACTGTAATGTTTATTACCGAAGATTTACAGTAAGTCTGGAAATTTAGAGTTTGAGTCCTTTGACTTCATTCTTCCTTTTCCAGGTTATTTTGTTTACTTGAGGCCTTCTGTCTAGATTTGTTTAATGTAGGTCCTTTGGATATACAAGTAAATTTTAGAATCCAGTTGTTAACTTCTTCAGAAAACAAAAACCTGTTGATATTTTGTTTGTATTGCATTGACTCTTCAAGTTAATTTAGGTAAGAACTGATATCTGGGTTCAATAACCATTATTATTACTCCAGTGGTAATGAGGATGGATTGGCTTCATAAAATAAAACCATTAAGATGTGACCAATTGCATGAGGATGCTGAGAGAGAAGGGGTGTCACAAATTGCAGGGTCTAGGGGCTCAGACATAATGCCAGTTATTAAACTGAAGAAGAGTTGGAGAGAAATCACGCGTTTGTGGGGAAGTCAGAACTATGTCGTGCTCTAGGGAAAATATTCTGCATCCAGCGTTGGTCTCCTTGGTTTTGTTATCCTCCAAGCCTTTGTCTTTTGGGGCTTTTCACAGAATTGTTTCCTGATGTTTTCTTTGAAAGTCAGAGCATTTCCCTTCCTAAGAACTGTGTATTTCCAATATGTCCAAACAGGATGCAATGGCAGACTGATTTTACCTCTTGTAAATCTCTTGTTCTTGCTCACTGTTACCTGAGGGCAAAAGTATTTCTAAAATCAAAACCTCATGAGCCACTTTTTTCTTTATGTATATTGCAGGGCAGGCCGTTTAGGACTAGACACAGAAAGAGTCTTTGTAGCGAGTTCAGAAATGAGCATGCATGCTTCCCACCGGGCAGTCGGAGGCGGGTGGCATTCTTCTTACACGGGAGTAAATTCTTTCTCAAATTAAAAAGAAAAAAATATATAAAGATTGCAGGGACTTGAATTTAGGCTGGGAAAGTACTCTTTGACTTAACTTCCAATGAAAGAGAGCAGATTTTTAAACCCATTAGTGAATATTCTATCTGAAAAACATCGATGTTTCAATGTCCCTGACTGGGTTAAAGAGGTGCCCAGGTAAGTGTTTTGTGTCTGGTCTCTTTTTAACTGCTCAGTATCAGAGTATCTGAAAACAGCTGCCTCTGGCCTATGAATCCAAACCTAATAAGGGTTGTTATTCAGAAGGTAAATTAAGACATTTACCCGTGTGTCATTACCTGAGCCTGGTCCTTTTTACTAACACAGTAATAGCATAAGTGCGTTTATTTTTTGATCTAATACTAGGAAGGATCCTGTTGTGTATCAGTGTGTTTTACTCATTAAGCACTTTTCAGTTTTTCCCTGTGAGACTGTTTCACTGATAATGGGAATAAGAATATGTAGTATAATTTTTTTTTTTTTTTCAGTTTTTGGCCGGGGCTGGGCTTGAACCCACCACCTCTGGCATATGGGGCCAGCACCCTACTCCTTGAGCCACAGGCGCCACCCAGTATAAATGTTTTGTTTTGTTTTGTTTTGTTTTTGCAGTTTTTGGCTGGGGCTGGGTTTGAACCTGCCACCTCCAGTATACGGGGCCAGCACCCTACCCCTTTAAGCCCCAGGCACCTCCCTAGTATAAATGTTCTTATATCATCTTTTTTCTTTTACTTTCCATACTGTCAAGAAAAAAAAAAGATATTTCTTCTTTTATTGTTAAATTCTGAAGCTATAATTCTTATAATCACGTCTCGGATTTCCCTTACTGGGTGTCTTTTCTTACTCACTTAGAACTGATGGGTTTTTTTCCCAGCAATGTCTTTGCTTTTCCTCCTGCACCCATTGTGGCCTTCTCATTTGGCTTCATTAGCAACAGGAGGTAAATAAAAAAAAAAGAAATGCCACCTGAAATAAACAAAACACTGTTTACCTATTTCCACTGCTGGAAGGTGATGAGAAACTCAATTAAAAACAAATGGCAAAAACGCATCGCACAGATGGGGGAAAAGTTAATTATGTTCCATTTTGTCTGCTGATCGCGTTCAAAAGTTAGTCGACTGGTCTGCATTAGTGAGGGAGACGGTGTGAATTTGTGAGAAAAGTGTATTTTCAGGGTAGATTCTCCCCTGGATACACACTTGTAATTTCTTTTGCTGATAATAGAGCTCAGCTATGCACATCAGGGGAGAACCAGACCCTTCAGGGTATCACGCGGGGTAGCTCATCACGGTATTCTTAATGCTTGTTGGCAGACCTGTCTCTTTGTAGAAGCGTGGCTGTTACTCTGTAGTGGGGATTGCTGGAGTGTATTGATGCCGAGTCCCCAGTCTCGTGGCCAGCTATGAAGAGGATCCTTGTTAAGCTTCCAGAGCCCATTTGTCAGGAAAGAGGGGAATTTGAATGAAATCTCTGCAGCTAGCAATATAAAGAAGAAAGTGCTTAAGCTCCATTTTTCAGAAATGGAATTGTATTCACGGAGAAGAATTTGAAAAAAAAAGACAACTATTTCTGCTAGTAGGGAGAATTATAAGAAAAGCAAGGGAATTCTTGGAGATTAGAGGAAGACTAGCAAGGTACCGAAATGAAAATCCTGGAGAGGAGCTGATTTTTATTCTTACAAACTCCCATTCTGCCATTTCTTTTTCTTGGAACTCGGAGGAGACATGAATAATGTGTACTTTTGGCCTTCTGTTCATAGAATACTGGCAAAGGCTTGTCAATATGAGGAATAACTCCATATTGAGTTCACATGTGTAGAGAAGTGAAGCAGTTAGGAATTCTGCTGATTTTTATTTAAACACATTTGATCAAGTTAATACATTCAGCAAAATGAAAAACTGCGAAGTTATTAAAGAAATAAATTATCTTTCATTTTTCTAAATGAGTAAACGGGTAGTCCAGGGCCCCGAAACAGGAGTTATTCAATCGTTATGATGGGACGAACATTTTACAAAGATTACCAATCAAGGAAAACATAAGGAGGAAGCAGGGCACACAGACTAGGGCAATAGAGGATGTCAACCAGGGTGATGGAGACAGGATGGTTAGAACCAGCTGGAGAGTCTTCCATTCCTCTGCCCCACACCATCTCCAAGTTCTGCTGTGCCTTTGGGAATTGTATGAATGGTTTAAAAATGCTTCACAGGTGGTTCTGACAAGGGATCCTAGTTAATTAAGAGTCACTGCTACTGAAGCTCACAACGGAACATGGAAAGCTGGGTAAGAAGTGGAAGGCTGCCGCCCGCCTGCCGGTCCTCCTGTGTTGATCTAGTCCGTGTCATCCTCGGCTCCCCTCAGCTGTACTGTGTGTCAACTGAGGTTAAGAATACACCCTGGCAATGTTATGAAGATGATTATTAAACTTTTTGGCCTTCCTGGAAGAAAGCACAAGATATTAAGAGAAAGGAATCCAGCGAAGCCAAAAATATCGTATCATTTCAAATTTGCTTAATAAGAAAATGACTCAGTACAGTGTAAATTAATGCAAGTTCTCAGCTCTGAGCAAATGAAATTCAATAGCTGAGCTTACAAGAAGAATCATTTTAAGGAACATGTAGCTTATAAGTCTTCAGTTATTAAGCTTACTGCAGCCACTTTTGTCAGTCCTCCAACTACCACTGTTTAATATTTTCCTGTATGCCTGTGTTCAAGAACATACAATAGATAGTTTGGATCTCAAACCTTTAAACAAGAATATTTGTAAAGTTTTTTCCCCTCTTCAGTATTTGCACATCTTAGAGTGTAATCCAAAGAGTGTGGGGATAATACTAATGAACTCAGTTATGAGACCTTGGGATATATCAAAGAATAAAATGATAATAATGAGATTCTGTAAGGTGGGTAAGTTTTCCTTGTAAGTTATAACAACTCTAAGTACAAAATTACAATTAACAACAGGAGAGAAGTTAGAAGTTAAAAACATAATCTTATTCAACTCAAATACACATAAACAAAACTCCCCCTAACACAGAAATGTCTTGTATAAAGTCTGTTTTTATGACACACAAAAATATGTATGTGTGTCTGCAGGCAATGTGATTTATGCTCAATTACAGATTTTTAGTTTTCATAATTCTCCATGTTGTGGTGGGAAAGATGATATAAAAGAGGCATATAGTAAAGTCCAATTAAAAACACTCATGTATTATATCCTTTTAATGCATCTAATAATGCACTATGATAATGCACTGTTATATCCCTTAATGCCAATTCTTGTGTACAATATTTTCTGTCTATGATTTTATATGGTGGAGCTATGTGCTTTCATGTCTCTCCCAGGCCTTAGAGTCTTACCCTTAAGAAGCCAATAAGTCAGACACACGTAAGTAACAGGCCTTCTGCCATGAGCACATTTACCTTTCTCTGAGCAGTGCAAGGGAAGTAGAGAGGCGCTCCTCATTGGCAACAGAAATGAATTTACTCAATTTTTTGTCTTATTATTAGAACTTCCTCATAGACACTCTTTCAGACCCAATTTGGCATCAATAAAAGGGTTCTTTTCTCAAATCCTAACCCTGTCACCAGTCAAAAGATGGCTTGTTCAAGTTTTCTAACCTGTCTCAACATTAATTGGAAATATGTTCATCTATACTGGGTGGCTGAGGTAAAGTATGAGAAGGGCTGGACTCTGCTAGGAGACATTAAATAGAAAACTATCTTGATGTCCTTATAGCGCTGAGATTCTAGGATTCCTGACTAGAAAAAAATGTATTTTGAGTTTTTATTCCTATATTCTAAGGCCCCAGCATCCTGATATTAAAATGAGGACATTAGCAATTACTATTGTGTTTTTTTCCACAAAGTTTAGTGGTGACACATTAATATATGAGAGACGGGAATTATTTTGTCTCTCATACGTCTGCACCAGTCTAAACTGTATTGAGAAACATTATCTCCCTGCGAGTGGACCGAATCCACCTTACTCTCTTATACAAAGATCTTTCCAGATGGTGATCATCACTAAACAGAGGGACGAACCAAATTGCGTCTAAAGTCATAGTAGGTCATTGGCTTCTGGGTGTTTTTGTCATCGTCCCTCCACCTCTATTTACAATAGGCTCTTGAATTTGAATAATTAAATGCAGTTGCATTACCGAATATAAAATTATCACAAAAAACTACTTTACAAGGAAAATAGTAGCGGAAAGGCCAATCTATAGCTGTGGCATTTCTTAATGAGTGTTGCTGGGAGACTTTTCAGAACCCTGCAGAGAAAGACATGTTTTTGTAAGAAAAAGGTTTCAAGGTGTTAGAACTGACAGAATTTTAGAAATGCCTGAAGTTCAGCCTGCAATAGATGTGTAGGTATCAGTATAAGCAGAATGAAAAAATGTATTGGAGACATGCCTTTGGAATCAAAGTTCATGAAGGTCTATCAGACGTAGGGAACTGAAAATGGGTTTGACTCCCCAAATGCAGACCCAGGAGCTGCTGGGTGTCCATTCAGTCCCCACGTTACAAACCTTCAACTTATGTACATCTGACTTATGCACTTATGAACAGGGGCCATGACAGTAAGTCCCCAAGATACAAATATCTAACTTATGTACAACTTTCACTATGAACAAGAGCCATGACAGTAAGTCTCTGAGTTCTGAAAATCTGATGTACAACTCTCATTTATGTACAGAGGTTCTTACAGGTAATTAATAGGTAAATGTACCTCTTCCAACGTATATACAAATTCAACTTAATAACCAACCTACAGAAGCTATCTTGTTCATAACCTAGGGACTATAATAGGAATTATTACATAAATATGCTAATTTCTATATGTTTATTTTCATCTATTTGAAATTGTAGAGCCTCAGTAAAATTATTTACGTGTCTTACTCAGGAAGCTTCTCTTTATACTTTTTTCAAGAGCTAAGTAAAATGAGAGAGCCTTAAATGAATAAATATGCATCTATGTGAATCTGTGTCTTGGGAGAGAATTATCTTCTAAGACATTTTGTACAATAATATCCAACATTTGGGTGTTCATGGTAACTCTTTGGTTTGTTTTCTATAGCATTTATTTCAATAATCCAAATTGAAAAGGAAGACCAAAGCATTTTTATACTTTTTAGAAAAGGAAAATTTTATGGTATACGCCCAAATATGACCAGAATTAGGAGAGCTAAAGGGGACCTTGGTATTATTTGGTAATAATTCCATAGGGACCTTGGTATTATTTGGTAATACTGGAATAAATTTAGAACTATGAAAGGTTTTGCTAAATTATTTAATTTTAATTTATGATAGAGAATTTGCCTTTACCAACAAATTATAAGCATTTATAATCAGTATTAGTACGCCTTGCCTTTAATGCTTTCTGTATCTCCTATAAAGACATAAATATGTTTTAGGGGAAAAAAACTTAGTGTGTAAGAAAGAACCCACTGGCCTGTCTTGTGTTTAAGTCAGCATACCTTGGATGGGGTCCACGATACACTGGCCTTCTATCAAATTCTGTTTCATGCTACTGAAAACCACACTTAAAGTAGCACCATGGTTCCTAGTGAGTCTGTCCTAAAAAAGAAGCATATCTTCGTCTGCTTATTCAAAACTGTTCATTATATTTCATTTTTTTCCCTAGACATGTTTAAATTTCTGGCACCCTGAACTGCGAGTCCATCAGGAAAAAGATTAGCAGACTTAAAAGCTTGTGAAAGACAAATCCTTTTGAGGGGATCTATTTTTTCTTCATTCTGTTCCCTTTGGTCTCATTCCTGACAGTTCTTTACTTACACTAATGGTTTTCTGTCCGTGAATGGTTAGGACCCTAGACGTGATATGCTATTTTTAATTGTTCCTCTGCCTTTAAAAAAATCTACCTTTTATTGATAATTTCTCAAGTTTTCCCACCAATATCATATGAAAATTCTAACAATTGATTTTTAAATATAATATAGTAGTTCCCTCTAGTCCAGGGTCCATGGTTTCAATTTGAACAGTTTCAGTTACCTACAGTACAGGATTATTGTGTGTGTGTGTCTGTGTGTGTGTGTGAGAGAGAGAGAGAGAGGAGCCACATTCATACAACTTTTATTACAGTATATTATTATAATTATAATATTTCCCTATTATTATTATTAATTTCCTTACCATACTAATTTATAAATTGAACTTATTCACATATATGTCTATGTAAGCAAGAACACACAGTATAGGTAGGTTTTGGTACTGTCCGAGGTTTCAGGTATCCACTTGGAATCTGGGAGCGCATGCCCCGAGGATTTAGGGTACAGGGGACACTACGGTAGTGTGTTTGAGACTTTACACATAGCAGTGTCTAAACATATACATGTTCCCCACAGAGAGCCATTTAAATTTGGTTAACTGTAAGTTTTCAGGAAATATGAGTCTGACTCTTTACAGAAATACAAAGGTTAAAGTTAAGGTTACTTTTAGGTTTAGTTTACCTTTATTAAGAGCAGCTCTCAGGAGATGTTAGAGGAAGCTACAAACATCACTTTGCCCTGACCTTCTTCAGTTCACGTCTGAAAGACGAGGGGATTAAGCAACTCCGGCTTTACATACTAACCGGTGCAGAGCTGTGGCTGACACCAGTGAATGTTTCTCCTGCTGGCATTGACGTCCGTAGGGAACATAAATCCTCACCCTCAATTCATCTGCTATAGCTCAGCTATATAATTGGTTGTGAGGCAGAAAAACTCCTCTCATGTTTTTCTTCCCAAAATCACAATGGTGAGAAGAGATATTTTTGCCTGATGGCACCTAAATGACTTTTACATTTTGACACAAGAAAGTTGGTTGACTCATGAGTGGAATCTCTGTTTCTCTGAAGCAGCACTCACATCTCCTAACACACCGTTGGACAGTAGCGTCTGGAAGCCACGACAATTTAGCAGAAAGATGTGTCATATTTGCCTCTTGTGCAACGCTTGCATGTGTTAACTTATGCTTAAAAGTGGAGGCTAAATTTAAAAGCTGAGTTTCCACATGTCTGTCTTACATGTGGGAGGGTCAGTGTTGATCCGTTTGGGGAGGCTTTATGGAGAAGTGAAATTTCAGACAGATTAAATCCAAAGGGAGACTGATGCGATGTCTCATAGGAATTTATATGATCCTGCTGTTGGAAGGAGTCTTGATTAATTTCATCCAAACTCCTCATTTGACAAATGAGGAAACTGAGAGGTGGAGGGTTGATTAAAGCAAATGGAGTGATCAGCAGCAGGTCCAAACTCAGACTGCACCAGTGAGATGCTCCAGTGAACTTCCTTGGGCTGCCTTATCTGCACGTTTAAAATATTTATTCCCTCCCATACATCCCTACATCTCGTCGTAGGCAGTTTGATTCTAGATTCAAGATTGAGAAAGTGTTCGAGGTCAGAAATGCACTCAGCCATCAATGGGTGCCTGTATTCCTATCCTTACTCACCAAATCAAAGGTAGACACGAAGAGAAAAGTATCTCCATTAAAATCTCTTGAAAAAGCCAATTTACAAAGTGAGGTGGAACCTCTCTAAGGAAATTCATTTCCCTTGAAGCACAGAAGTTACATACAACCAGGGTATCCGTGATTCATAGACTAAGGAGATTTATACCTAGAAACCGCCACAGCTATTTCAAGCCCAGCAGGGCTCTGCTTTCATGTGCTAAAAACAATCAGTGTCATTGGTCTTAACTTGAACTGTAGGTCTGAAAAATCTCTTCTTTCTCGCCCCTCTTCTGGTTTCATTCCTGTGTCTTCCTAACTGAATCTTTCATCACTTTTTCCCGTTCCTTTTTGTACGAAGACCATCCTTCTCCCGAGACAGGTATGGCTTTCCCACCCCATTTTCCTTTGGATTTTTGCAGGAACCTGAGGACTTGGCTGCCAGAGCCATTTTGGAGTGTGCTCATCATCTTAGCATTCTGCTGGGTCTCCCGCTGGGGTTCTCACTGCCTGTTCTCACACACGCACCTGAGCACAGGGACTCTCAGCCAGACTCTGCACACACCCTCCACACCACCCCGCGGGATAACAGGACCACAGGAATGGATTAGAATGAGCATCCTTTTAAACCTTACAAAGAAACACCTTTTCTTTCCAGAAAAAGAAATTATTTGTTTTTAAGCTAGCTGTTCCACAATATTCTCAGGGCCTTGCTCATTTTTAAATTTTACTGGTGCCTTACACTTCTGGAAAGTCTGAATCATTGTTCAAGAGACAGGGTCCCATCGGTTTCTCTCCTAGTGAGATCCATATCCACAATGTCACTGGCTCTCTCTCTCTCTCTTTCAAATCCCCGCCCCACTCTTTATATCTCTTACTGAAATCCAGACGATAGCCTTTCACTAGAAACAAATAAACTGGAATGTGGCCTTACGCTGTGGTTCTCAGCGGGGCTGGACCTGAGACTCAGCAGAGCTTTGTGAAGCTCAGAGTCCGAGGGCCCACATGACTGAGAGAGATGCGGAGCCTGGGAGGGCAAGTTCAGGGAACTGCAGTGTCAAACACTGTCGTGAGTGAGCTGAGATGCAGGCAGTATTGAACCTCAGACCTTCTCATGGCCCTCATAAGGTGACAGGGATGATTCCACCCAGGTAAAATGCAGTGTCTAACAGCACGCACCCCCCCCCCCCCCGCCTTCACCCCATACACAAGACTCTATCGGCCTGACCTAAACTGATCTCACATTTGATTCTTACTACAAGCTTGTAGGTCCTGTTCTCACCCTCATATGCCAGAGGGAGAAATCTCCCAACTTTTAAGCATTTTTCTTAAAATGCCTAATTTAATCTCTAAGTTGGCTTAAAATCTAACTTACTCATGAAAAGCATCTCTAAATTTAATCTGATATAGATGAAAGTTACCAAATTACATGTTATAAAAATAAAGAAATCATTTTGACCCAACTGAAAAAAAAAAAAAATTCAGGCTCGGTGCCTGTAGCTCAGCGGCTTGGGCACCAGCCACATACACTGGAGCTGGCGGGTTTGAATCCAGCCCGGGCCTGCCAAACAACAATGACAACTACAACCAAAAGATAGCCAGGTGTGGTGGCAGGCGCCTATAGTCCCAGCTGCTTAGGAGGCCAAGGCAAAAGAATCACTTAAGCCCAAGAGTTTGAGGTTGCTGTGAGCTATGACGTTACAGCACTCTACCCAGGGTGACAGCTTGAGACTCTGTCTCAAAACAAACAAACAAAAAAAAATCCAGACTAGTGCATTGTACATCATTACTCTAATGCCTTACAATCCTGAGGTCATTCTTTAATTTTAAAAATAGAATAGCTCATACCCACTATGCTTTGATCATTTCATTTTCCCCAAATTCTGTCTCCATGTGTGTCCAGAAGCACATTTTCAAATAGCTGAACCCAAATCTGTGATAGACTGAGGTAAAGGAAATGCCTGCCCTCCTGGTAACAGCCTGGTCACCTATAGAAGACAAATGACTGTTTCCAGGCAAATGGAAAGTTTGTTTACCTCACTCTGTTCTTCATTCTACGTTCATTATTTACATATTTAATACTTAAAAATAACAGAAATAGTTCAAATGACTTGAATCCTTTTGGAAAGTACATATTGAGATAACGGACAACTTCTAAAAGCTTGCTTTCTGGTTTTATGAAATTTGTTTTTTAAAAAATATGTCCATGTGTTTTATTGTTTTAGATTTTTCTCTGCTTAAAAAATGTCAAAAAAAGAAGGAAAAGTAGGAAACTATAGTTCACAGCTACTGACGTGAAGTTTGTACTGAATAATTAATCATAATAGATACGTTGTGGGTGTCTTCAAAGGACCGTATAGGGAGTTAATTTCTCATGGTAACAGTCGTGGATGAAAAACAAAATCTGAAGTGTGTGTGTCTCTTAATTTCATTCAAAGGAACCTATGTCAGTATTTCAGTGTTTCTGTGCCCTTTGTCACACTGAGGGAGAACAGCCCAAAGTCTCCTAAAGCTTTAGTTAGATGTAGATAGAAAATTTACCCGGAGGCCCCATGTAAATGACTGTCTCTTGAGATCTTGGCGCAAAAGGTTAATCTCAGTCTACAAAAGATTCATTATGATAGATAGAACATAACAGTCATTTGTACTAGTTAAAGTGTCAATCTGTTCACCAATCCAATGTTACATTTTAGTAGTATACCCAATCATCTTTTTCTTTTAAACCATTTTTTTTTTTTTTTTGGCTGGGGCTGGGTTTGAACCCGCCACCTCCAGCATATGGGGCTGGCACCCTACCCTTTTGAGCCACAGGCACAGCCCTCATTTACAACATTTTTAAAAGCCACAATAAAATAAAAAATTAAAAAAAAGCCACAATAATATGTATGCACACACAGACATACACTTGTGTATAGATATATTAACTAGATACAAATCGCCACCTAAATAAGCAAGAGAAGCTATGCAAAGTAGGTGTTGAGAATAGAGCTTTGCAGTGGGAATGTGAATGCCATAGTAAACTGTGTATATTAAGGGACGTAAAAGAGGATTACATAATTTTGTTTTGAAATGATCATCTTTGTTTATAAGGATCAATAAGAAAAGTGACACCAGTTAGAGGTTGGGTAGGCAATTGCTGGGCCTTGCTAGTATTTTTTTGTATAAAGTTGCAGTAGCCTCTGTGCCAGTAATAGTTTTCTCAGAGTCTTTTGTGATACTTTTCATTAGTGTACAGGCATGAGAATCCTCTCTCCACAGCCCTCCCTGGCTCTACTACTCAGGGATTCTTTTTTAACATCATTGTTTGCATTTTGATTTTAACAATTTTCACATTTTTTTGTTTTTGTTTTTTCATCAAGATTTTTCTCTGGAAGTGTCACTAATAAATTATTCCATAGTTAGGTTTTGATGTCCTTTGCTGCTAGCACAAGCCTGTCCTAGTTGTTGCTCCCATATGGGGGGCAGTGAGTGGTGTTAATGTCAAAACAATTTTACCTGCACTTGAGTAACCAGAGAGGCTTGAAGGGAGAGTTTCCCAAGCTAAGTCTACCTGTAGTCCATTATTAAGCTCAATTTTATCAGTTTTCATAGCCTTTTGACATCATCTCCAAGTGTTGAACCAGCATTATTCTGTTAGAAGTTGTACTTCTGCAAACATTTAACAAGTAACAGATACAAAGTTTGAAAGGGGAAAATGCACAGTAAAATTAATAGAACAATGACAAACTCAGTTTGTGTGATGGTTTTGAGCCATGAACCTGGGCTTCAAGGCAACCAATTAAACAAATCAAGTGACCTTGGAGAATTGGGTAAGACTTGTGTCCTGTTTTCTTATTCGACTAGTGGATGTTAAAGAATCTCTTAGGTCAGATTCTGTCCATTCAACTACAGAAGGTACTGATGATGACATTTCAATTACATCATGATCCTGCCAATTAAAATAGTAGGTATTAAGGGGGGTGGGATTCTCATTACGATGTGCAGTTTTGTTCTGATGTCTCTGAATTGCTGCTCACAGCCTGGAAACCTCAACTTTTCCTGGTTTGGAGTCTCAGTGTCTCTCATCATGACAGCTGGCAGTTGGGAACTTTTGGTGTGGTCCACACATCAGTCATAAGATTTTTTTCTTCAAAATTCATCGAGTTTCAGTTTGCAGGGCTTTAGGAACAGAGAAGTTCCTTTTTTAAATAATATCATTGAAGAGATTATTACATTTCTGGATTAGAGAAATCTGGAAAAATTTAGTATCTGGTCTATAGATGGATAAAACTTGAAAACAGTGCACAAGGATTTGAGCAGTATGATGATGTTTGGATAAGTAACTATGGAGATTTGTCATATTATTTTTCCAGTTTTTTTATAATGTACAATTATAATTTTTTACATCTTCATAATGCACAATTATAATTTCAAAATCTAACTTAATAATGGAATTATTAAAAAGCTACAGAATGATTGTGTCTTACTTTCTTGGTTATTATCGTTGAACTAAGCCCTCTCAAAGCAGTTGCTTCTTTTTGGATGGGCAGGAAGTCAGATCCGCTGCATCACATTAAACAGTTTTGACATTATATCTACTTGAATTTATTGCTGTTCCTATTAGACTTCACTCTAAGCAATCACTGCTTTGACAAGATGACCTCGCTAACATTTTAGAGCAGCCAGAGGGATGATTTGCTTTCAGGCTCCTGGGGCATTTCAGGCGTCTACACACGAGTATTGACACATCCTGGCCTGGGGGCCTGGGCACTTTTTTCCTTAGGCCTTAGGACTTCTTGATCTCAGCATGGAAGCAGTTCTTTGGATAGAAACTTCACATTGATTTTCTGAAAAATCAATGAAGTCATTTAACTTTGCTCTTCTGTCATCCGTGATTACTCTCTGTTCATTAGAGAAGGGCTTTTTTCACCTTGACGTTAGCAAACTACTTCCCCACTCCTAAAATGGGCTAGCAGGGACTAGGGCAGAACTGACTAAGAGCCAGAGCACTTTATGGAGATTTAAAAAGCTGACATCCTGGGGATAGTATCGAAATGCTCTGGACCTTAATGTTTTCCTCCATAAAAAGAGATGAGCAGATGATCATGGAGGTTCTTTTTGGTTCAGAGACTTCACTTGTGCAGTTTGGATGGTGACTTCTTCTGTCCTACACCTTATAAACATCAGTACCATAAGTATTATTCTTATACTCAGTTACTTTTTTGCAAATGCTCAATAAAAATTTGTATGTTGCTTAGAAGTCTACACCAAGCATTTTATATGTTAATTTATATTTTTATGTTTTATATTTACTCCTAAAAGAATAGCCCATTAAAACAGGTTATTTTATTTCTCCCATGGTAGAAATGAAAAAGCTGAAATCTACAAATGTTAGATATCTTGCTCAAGGTCATACAGCTGCGACAAGTCAAAATCAACCATTGGGCTTGGCTATCTCTATTCTAGAGATAATATTCTTACTTGCATCACAATATAGATGTGTTTATTCAGAATGAAATATGAATAAAACTTCATTGAATACAGCTTTCCCTTGAGATTTCATGATCAGAGAACAAAAGTATTAAAAATATTGACCATTTAAAAATACTTTCAGTGCAAAACAGTCTACTTAAGGGATCGTTTCTCCTATAATTTGAATTAGGCTGATATGTTGATCAAGTAGTTTGCTACTCAGATATACACATTCAAAATAAGCTTTCCCTCAAATAGTTCTTGTTAGCCAGAAGTTGAATGCATCCATATGCATCTATTAAATAATTTTTATATTTCTTTTGTTAGCATTAAGCGTTGATATTTCTAAAACAGTTAATACTAGCACAAAAATCATTTACATTTCAAATCAAGGAGTATCCTGACTGAAGTGCTCACAGAAATAATTAGCTTACAATAACATCCAATTCTATAAGTAAAGACTAAGAAGTAAAATTCGTATTACTATAAGGCTTCGTTTAGTTCACGTATCATTTCCGTATTACTTCAGGTTTCTCAAATAGAATTTTCTGTATCATAATTTTGTTTTGAAATTTAAAAATAGGGCAGTGCCTGTGGCTCAAGGAGCAGCGTGCCGGCCCATATACCGGAGGTGGTGGGTTCAAACCTGGCCCTGGCCAAAAACTGCAAAAAAAAAAAAAAAAAAAAGAAATTTAAAAGTAAATTTAATGTTATAGGAGCTACGTTGCACTTCACCATCATACAAAAACAAAAGTTTTTATACCAGTAAAAACTTTAAATTTAAGTGTTTGAGAGCAATTTGGTTAACTAAGGGACAGCTTTTATAACACAAATGGATAAAATGCAATGTTTCTCATCTTTATACAGCAGCTCACCTAAGTTGCATGGATGGTTGTGGCAGTCTTTGGAGGTTGTGATGGGTTTATTACACTTACTGGGCACAGTCCCCCCACCATGGCTGACATTTGAGTATTAGACTTCCAGAAGTGAATTGTTGTCAAATATGGGTTTGAGATCAACAGCATTTCCATGATTAGAGCTTTTGATACATAGTATCAAGTGTGTTTGTCAGTTAAATGAATAATGGTAAATGAGCATACTAAGTCGCAGCCCCAAGCAAAAAGGCTGTCCCAGAAAAAACCTTGGGATGTCCAATACTTCGTCAACTCTTTTAGTCATTAGCTATTACGTGGCAGTGTCTCTCATGTGAAATTTAGATTAAAGAGGAGACTCGTGGGCATGATTAAAATGAAATTATAAATGTTATAACAATAAGATGTAGCAGTCTATAAGATTTCAGTATTCAGAAAAGAAAATAAGGCTACGTACTGTTTTAAAGAATAGATTTTGAAAAAAACAAATTTTCCTTTTAAAGGAAATGAAGCTAATAAATACATTTTACTGAGGAGGAAATTAAAGCACGTAAAAACTGAGTAGAACCCCAGAACTATCAATCGAGTCAATCAAACACGTAGTTCTATTTTAGTAACAATTTGAACCTTAAGCCCTAATCACAGTAACTGGGAAGAAAGGGGCTGGCATCGCAAATTCACTACACTGTGTGGTTAAGAATAGCATTTTCCCCTCCTTGCCTGGATACAGATTAAATCAGTGGCATGTGTAAATTTAAATTTATTATCTAAGTATATGTAACTAATAATATTTTAAAGGGAAAAATTGTATGAAAGAGATACAGGGTGACCATAAAGTTCGTATGAAGCCTTAAATTGCACACGATTTTAAAATGCATGCAAACTTTCTGGTAACCCTATATTTTTTAGTCAATCCAGTACATTGACAGCATGACAATTTTCTCCTCATTGATTTTAGATTAGCTGATAATATTCTCTTTCGAATGACAAGTTACTCCTAAGAAGGTACACACAATTTGCATTAAATTGAGAAAGTTATAAATTGTGTCATTAATGGAAGACACTTCTAGGCTTGTTTCATTAAAAACTAGAAAAGCATTCTGTAAGCACAGGAGGAAATAATTGTGAGAATATTTAAATATATAATAAAACTGAATAATAAGGAAACAGGAGAACAGTTAACGCTGTGGTCAGGCTGGTGGTCACCACAGGTCGTGAGAGTTAATTTAAGGTAACTGGTTGGCAGAGAACAAAGGGAGAAAATATATAAGATATTTTCTTTTGTATTGTGTGGCTGCATTAAGGGTAGATGTTACATTATTAATACATGCAACGAGTGAATGGCTCAATGAATTTTTTAAAGCACCATACATAGATCAATGGTTAAAAACATATCATAAACTGAGGGTTAAGATTATTCTTATACTTGATACCAGAGTTCCAGGTTCTTGGTCTTGGCGATTTGAAGAATGAATCCACAGACCACAGGATCAGTGGTAAGACAGGATTTATTCACAGAAACAAAGAATACAAACCTACAAAAACCAAAGCTCCTGGCAGAGAGAACCCCGGTGAGGGAACAAGCTCTCTTGCTCCCACGGAGAAGTCTGTCTCCTGGCTCTCTGCTCAGGGGGTTATATAGTCACAAGCGGTTGTTTTGCCTGAACTCGATGTTTACTTTTAGGGTAGGTTTCCATGAAATTGGCCAACCAGAAGTGCACAGGTAGGAGAGAGTAAGGCCGGTGTCCCCCTCCCTCCCACAGATGTCCGGCCCCTCCTGCTACTGGAGCCTCCCAGGGCCCCCCTGTCCACCCTCCATCCCATTGGTTCCACTGCTGGCTGCTGCCACACCAACACCGCCAGGGCTAAGGTGGCAGGTCTTGGCACCACCTGTATCAATTCTCCCTCTCTGAGTGGAAACTTTAACTGCTGTTAGGGAGAAGGGCAAAGACTCGATCTAACTATTTCCTGCTGAATCAGGCAATGATAGAAGGGGTAGTTAGGGTTTTTCTGGAGGGAGAGTGATCCAAGGGTACAGGATAGAATTAGGTCTTGGACTGGAACTATTTTTACTGGGTGAGGTTCGACGATATTTTTGGAAAATATACATTTGATTAGCATATTAAAAGGCCAGGGTAGGACAGTGAGAGGAGGGGGTTAATTGCAGTGTTAGGTTAGAAGAACAAAATCAGTGATGTTGAAAGAACTATATTAACACTTTTCTTGCTGTCTTTTAAACAGTAACTTTCAACTTTCTATAGGCTCCCAAGTGTAGGTGGACTGTGGTTGATTCTTTTCATGGTCTGCTGCTGTAGAAGGTGGAGGGTTCTAGGATTTTACTCGTGAATGAGGTATCCAGGAATCTATTTCTATTATTTTAACAGTTATAAAAGAAGACAAGATAAAAGAAAAGAGACCTTTCCAAGTTGGGGTTAGGGAAGGTGAACTGGAGGGAAGAGTTTTTGATCATGACTATATCTTCAGGGGAAAAAAAGTCGTTTTAGTGTTGAATGTGAAAATGTGGTGGGGAAGGCTTTAAGGATTGGCTGAAATTTAGCTAATGGAATAGGTTCTTGTCTTATATTTATACAAATGGTTGTTCCTGTTTTAGTTAGTCTGTTCCTCTCCAAAAGGTGAGTAGGACTAGCAGGCATGATTAGGAAGGTGTGTGAGAATAGGCTTCCCAACTGCAGCAGAAAGGCTGAGTGAAAAATTTGGCAACTGGAATAGTTACAGATCTGGGGGATAAAAGATTAAGGTTAGAGAGGAGTACAGAAAAGGTTGTTTTAGTGTTCAGAAGAAATTCTGTTAGTTAGCCCTCCACTGTGCGGCAAACCTGGGGCTCGTGAGGGGTGATGACACAAGCTGGAGCCAGGAGAATCTACCCCGGGCACCCTCAGTCCAGTTCGGGCGTTGAAGGGATCACTGTCTCAGGAAGCCTTTGTCGCTGGGGACAGGCCACCCTCCAGTGGTTACCCTTACATTCTGGACAGGGGCCAGGTGGCTTGTCCAGTCAGGGGCAGTCCTTCCTGAAGTGGTGAGTCTGACCACATTGGAAGCACTTGTTCTTAGCTCCTCTGGCTTCCCTCTGCCCCTGAAAGGTGCTCATATGTCAGAGGGCCATTACTAGAATCATTCTTTTTTGATCCCTTCTCTCTTTTTCTTCCTCTTTCTCCTGATCTTGGTTATAAAAGACCATGGTGGTCGTTTGAAGAAGATGCTCCAGATTATGATCTGGGCCCAGAGCCACTTTCTGGAGTTTTCTTTGAATGTCTAGGGTTGCCTGAGTGATAAATTTAGTTTAAAATAACTTGACCCTCTATGGAGTCAGGTATTAACTGGGTGTGTTTTCTCATTGTCTCCCTAAGCCACTCAAAAAAGGCTGAGGGACTCTTGTTTTGCTCCTGAAAAATAGTAGACAACTTGGAATAATTGACAGATTTTTTTCTTGGACCAACATAAACTTTCTAGGATATATGTTAGAAAATGTTTACATCACCAGTCACCTTCTTTCTCAGGGTCCCAGTCAGGATCCTAGTCCAAACTGCCTGTCTTCCCGTGGGGTATCTGTCCCTGTCCCCAGGATATTAACTGAAGGTTAAGATTAATCTCATACTGGTACACCTGCTATCAAAATAATTAAAATTAAAATTAAAAATGCATTATCCAAATTCTTTTCTATTTACAATAATATTTTAAATAATGCTTTTTTAAGTGAATAAGAAAATATACATGTTTCCTTAATTGCATATCATTTTATTCTAAATTTGGGTTTTCTATTTAAAGCATCAAGCAAAACATTTTATCTAACTTGTTAAATATATCTAGCAAAATATTTTATCTAACTTGTTTCAAGTCAGAAATGTAAACATACCTCTCTTTCTCTTACTCTATCTTTCTCTCACTCTAACGCTATATCTCATTTTCACTTAAACGTTCATACACACACACACACATACACAAATGCCCATCTTTCCATTTCAGGATGAAATATTATCATTAAGGACTCTGATTAATCCTATTTGTGTGTTAGTCCTTTTGTCTGGTTTTTTCTTTCTTAAATATAAAAATTCATTTCTGCCTTAATAAGTAAAGCGTAGTTAAAACCCTTATTAACAAAATTGCAGCACTAAAGGTATCATCTCTTATCCTTGTATACACCACCCATCTCTAATTACCTAAAATATGAAAAGTAGCTCACACAAAAAATGTTCAAACACATAAAGATAAACAATTTATAGTAATGGAGTAAAGGTACAATCACACACACCCACATTCACGTTCACACACCTACTGGGCCAATCAAAATTTGGTCCCAATGGTTGGAGGAATTCCATCCCAACTTGGAATATATCTGAGATTTCTTGCATTTCCCTGTTCTTTCATCCCCTGGTCCCCACCAGGTGCTAGGGGGCCAGAGACAAATGGGTCACATTGGCCACCCTGGTCACCAGATAATTAGAACAAGATGTAGGGTTACCGTCTAGCTCCAGAGAGCAGACAGGAAATAATTCTTCACAATGGAAGTAAGAATGGAAAGGAGAAGGTAGGGAAAATTCCATGGAGGACGTGGAATAGGAAAAGGAGTTAACATATAAATAGAAATGTACTCAAGCAAGAGGGACAGTCAGGGACATTGTGATGGAATTCCAACACAGAACGTAGAGGGAGAATGAAGGGAGACTCTGGACCTGGCCGGAGATTGGCCTCAAACATCATGGTAAAAATGTGGGGAAAGAGCTGTCCTTTAGAACTGTGGTCCCCAACCCCCAGACTGAGGACCGGTATTGGTATGTGGCCTGTTAGGGACCAAGCTGCACAGGGGTAGGTGAGTGGTGGGTGAGCAAGGGAAGCTTTATCCAGATTCACAGCTACTCCCCATCACTCACCTCACGGCCTCAGCACCACCTCCAGTGAGGTGAGCAGCGGCATTAGATTCTCACAGGAGCCAGAACCCTGCTGTGGACTGTTCCTGTGGGGTCTACAGTGCACACTCCCTATGCGAGTCTAATGCCGGATGACCCGAGGTGGAGGTGACATGCACTTGAATCATCCCGACATCGTCCTCCCACTCCTGTCCACGGAAAAATTGTCTTCCACAAAACTGGTCCCTGGTGCCAAAAAGGTGGAGGACCTCTGCTTTAGAAAAACAAAGCAGCTACAATGGGAGGGACTGATTGGAATGAGGACAGACTGGAAATGGGGCAACCAAGGCCAACTCTATTGTGATGATAGTAAGAGATGATGGGCCCTCTAGTACAGGGGCCACGAAGGGATCTGTGACTTGGGGAGCGCAGGAAGAAAACAGATTTGAGGCTAGAACAGCACTCTTCCCTTTTCCCAGCAGCCAGTCTGATCCAGCCCCACAGTAGATACGTTTTGAATTATTTTATAAGTGTGAGATTTTGCCTTCTATTTTATATCTCTGATAACTATTTGCTTTATTATCATTTTAAACAAAATTCTCTTCCATCAAAATTCACTTCTGCCAAGTGTTGGGTCTGGTTGGATTCTGCTAATAAAAGTTTACTGTTTGCATACAAAAAGGTTGTGTCAGTTCTATTAACCGTAATCAGTTCTCTTGCTAAGAAATTTGAGGCCACATAGAATAGCCATTTTATTGACCACATATAGCATGGGGGAGAAAAGACAGATACATGCAATCTAGCACAGTGGGAAGTCCGGCTCCACGTGGATCGTGTCACAGACCAGGAAATTCCTTGTGTTAGGTGCTTGCAGTTAGTAGTCGAGAATTTTAAAACTTTAAAACTCGTGTCAGCAGTTATGGCTGGTGTGTAAAAGAATAAAGCAGTGAGTTACAGTCGGGAACCGTAAGAACTAAGAGCACTCTCCTCCCTTGGTTTTGCGCATTTTCTTTGTACGTCCATTTTGAGAATGTTTACATGCTAAATGTTTATAAGTAACGAGGCAGATTTCGAATTCTTTGTGCAACTTCCTAAAAATCACTAATGCTGAGGGAAAACAAGACAACTTTGAGTAATTGTGGGAGATTTACAGAGAGTTCAGATGCCTGAAATAGCTCTCCTGCTGGTGGGAGAGGTCTGTGGTCTATTGAGCTTTATCTCTAAGTTTCCACCATCTGGGCTGTGTGTCTAATTGCAAAAAGAAATGCCTATTGGGGGTAGATTCTCACCAGTCACCAGCTACCTGAAGTAAAGATGATGCATTGCATTGGAATAAAAAGGGCCCTTCTGGAAGCTGAGCTGCCTGTATGGGAGCTGTGGATGTCTTCAAATGGTGGAGAAAAAATGTGAGCAGAGACATCCAAGGTCAACAAATTTCTGTTTAAACCCCAAAGACGCTGAAGTGGGCATTTTGAGTAAAAAAAAAAAAAACAAATCAAGGAGGTGAAAAGATTACCCATACGCGGACGTGTTCACAGTTCCAAGTGCACTTTAAAATGTCTGAGAAGGAGAAAACAAAAATCAATGTTTGCTCTGCCGATACACAGACCTTTCACCTCTGGGAAAAGTCCTTACGTCCTACGCCAGTCCAATTTTGTTACTTTTACCCTTTAATCCCCAGGTCACAAACAACTAAACATTTTTACCTGACTTGCGGCGTTCGTGCCAAGAAACAAAGAACTTTGGAGTTTATCCCAAACGTGCTGGGGTGGCAGATCACGTACTGAGAAAAAGGCTTTTTATGTCAAAATTGTGTTCCTTTCCTCCCTCCCACTTTCTCTCCTTTCTTCCTTCTTTTCTTCTCTTCCTTCCTTCTTACTTATTTTTTTCTTTTTATTCTAGCAAAAAAAAAAAAAAAAAAAAGTTCAATCTAGTTGGAGAAATGAGGCCGTACTTAAAGTCTCTAACGGAGCCACCTAAACAGCAATGAGGTGCTTAAAAGCCTGGTGTGTCTGCACTGCTGAGGGCGGGCGTGTGCAGAGCAGCGGTGGAACATCAGTGGGTGCTGCTGGGCCAAAGAAGGAAACCAAAGCTTAGAGCAGGGTCCCCGCCACCCTCGCCCTGCTTAGCATTCTTCCTTCAGTGGACTCAGGGGTTGACTACTACCCAGCCACCACTGGTTGATAGGAGAATTGTTTTTCCTTCCCAGGAAAGATAGAAGAAAGTATTTGCAGGGAGCACTCTGAGATGTCATGGACTTCTTGAGAGTGAACATCTTACGCCTCTAGCCTGTTTTCGAGGTCTGGGGTGCTGGGCTGAGATGCCAAGAGCATTGCCGTCTGACTAATGGTGCCTCTTTCCAGAATCGCACAGACTGACGGCCATGAATAGGTTGAATCCTTAAGACCTCAAAAGCACTTCCGAGCTTGAATCATCAGTACTTTATAGTTTCTTCTTCCACCTTTCATTCAGCTGAAATTCTTTAGAAAAGAATGTTTCCGAGTCTTAAGATTTGCAATTTTTTAAACTAAAAAAATAAACAGAAAAGGGGGAGAGAAACTGTTTCAGTAATTCCTCACTGCCTTTGAGTTCTCAGCGATAGCCTCTATGGAAAGCACTCTTAACCTCACTTTTTTGGAGAAGGGACTGAGACTAATTAAACATAATGTATTGTTAGTCCTATGATAATCTATATAACATAAAAAATATATTACATAATCGTGTGTATGATCCGGATGCTAGTATAATACATATTCAAAAAATCTTTCCTAGGAAAGACATACAATAATTCATTATTTTTCTTACATATTTTTAGTTAAAGAGGACACGTAAGATAAAAATTACAATTATATGTCCAGTGATACCCAGGACCAGGTATAGCTCTAAAAACTTCAGTAGACCTGTAGATATTGTCTCAGTCCATGAGATCATATGGAAGGACTTAGTTATGTGTCCTCTCATTATTTTGAGGTTAACAGAATTATTTCTCTTGAGTTTCAAGGACAAGTTCTTCATGGAGGAAAGAGGCCATGAAAATAATACAAACATTATATGCAAACATACATGCTATAAGGTTTCTTTCAGTATCCTTTCTCCAAATCCATGTCAGGCCTAGCCATTTTCTATTTTTTCTTTAATGGAGGTATCTCCATAGTAAGAAGCATTTATTGTTTGGTGTAATATTAAATAATACAATTTTCACTTCATTCAAATTTGGCATAAACATTGGGCTTTCCCATAAGGTAAAAAAATACAGCAAGACTAGGAAAAAAAATAATAAATTTGGATTGCGATTCTATGGGATCTGGTATTTAACTTATTTCTGTGAAATGTCTCCATTTATGCCTAAGAAGAGGGAGGGAACACCATGAAGAAGAAAAAATCAGAAACATTTAATGACATTCACAAGTGACACTGAATATCTAGGTATCAACAAAGGGCCAAGGGGAGGAGAAGTTAAAAAACGCAATCTTGCGAATTTGGGCTGTAGTCGGGGGCTATTCCCATAAATTTTGAGAAAGAAGCAAATAAATAGCCTCCCAAGTATAAGTCATTCCCAATCTGAATTGGAATCAATGTAAAATAAAAAACATTGCAGGCAGGTTAGGAGAAAGGAGGCCTCTACAAGAGAGAAATGCTCAAATAAATTCCTGCCAAAGTTTTTTGGTAGTTTTTTATTTTTTAGATAAGCACATATAATATTATGTGACAGGCTTCTCGTCTTAAACTTTCTCTTTCCAGGCTCCTTTCGTCAGTCACTAGTGAATGACCTCAGGGCTTTCTGAGAATTAATATGTGAACAGTGGTAGATGGTATATGAATGGAATCCACACACCTCACACTTCTTCGGTCCTTGTCATTTGTCATTCGGAGAACATTATGGCTTTACAGACTTGCTGTTCTCTGTTTCTTATAAACCAGTATAAATGCAAATTGATACACGGGTAAATACAGAACACCAGAATGGGTGACATCATCATGGAGTTGGCACCACAAAGGTGGTCCCGGGGATTTGTAGAGGAAGCATCCTCAGTGGATCTCAAAGGATGTGCAGTTGTCATCTCATCTGTTGCCACACCTGAAGTTTTCAGGTAGCATCAATGGCCACACTTTAGCGTTGTGATCTGCTACTAAGGATTTCTGTGGAAATAATACTCTACCCACCCCAAATGATGATGATGATGAAACAGGAGTTACAGTGGTTCGGAACACAGATTATGACTCCCTGGCTCCACCATTTGTTTTGAGATTTGGGGAAAGTTGGTTGGTCACTTTTGCTTTAGTTTCAAAATCTGCAAAATGGAGATATTAATGGTACCCACCTCGTAGTCTTGTGATCAGTGTTAAGTGTGACAGTACAAGTGGATTGCTGAGAAAAGCACCTGGCATGTGGCAAGAACTGAATGGAACTAACTATTATTGTCACGACCGTTTCACTACCACCCCCTACACCAAGAACAGTGCTCTAACTTTGGAAATGTTTTTACTGGTTTATAGTAATGTTTTTTGAGACATATAAGACAGCCTTTTAAGTTTTTAAATTTTTAAATTTTTAATTTTTTTAATTATTTTATTTTTATTTTTTAGACAAACTCTCACTCCCATTGCCCTGGGTAGAGTGCCATGGCATCATCATAGCTCACAGCAACCTCAAACTCCTGGGCTCAAGCAATCTCTTACTTCAGCCTCCCCAGTAGCTAGTACTATAGGCAAAAACACCACCATGCCCAGCAAGTTTTTCTCTCTTTAGTAGAGACCAGGTCTTGCTCCTGCTCAGGCGGGTCTTCAACTCCTGAGCTCAAGTGACTATCTGCCTCGGCCTCCCAGAATGGTAGGATTACTGGCATGAGCCACCACACCTGGCCTAAGATGGCTTTTTTAAATTGATGCTTTATAAAAATGGCTTTGAGGGGAAAATAAGATATTTCTCTAAAGAATAAGACTTTGAAATGCAGAATTCATAACTACATTTATGGAATTTCAATGCCTAGGTACCCTGGGGGCACACTCAGTGATCATTAGCATTTTCAATACAACAGGGCTTCTTGGAAAAACAGTTTTAATCTACTCAGATGATAAAAGCATTCATTCTGATCAGTTGCTTTTATGAGCAAGAGACACTTTGCCCTCTTAACTTCCTTCTCCTGTCAAAACATACAAAAAGGTTAATCATTAGCAGTTTTAATTTAGTGAGCTCTGATAAATTCTTCTGATGCATAGCAGTAGACTATTAGTGATGAATTAATTCAGTATCACAATCGAGAGATTAGATTTCCCCTATTATCTCATAAATTGCTCTGCCCCATTGTTTATGACGCCTTGCACTTCTCTTCATCTTGGCCAATCTGTTTTTTGATACACAGCATTGATAGCCATTTATAAGTATAGTTTCAACAAATTCTGGATTAACTCTTTTACACCTGCAACTCTTTCAGATATAAGATATGGCAAGCAGTATTCATTGAAAAATCACGGAACATTTATTCACCAGAGTCGGCTGTAAGAAACAGAGCAATGTCTTGGTGAAGATAACAGGTTCAATTTCCTGTGTCTTTGTTTTCCTACCCGATCTGATCAGCCTTTGTTTTTTCTTCTGGAAGTTGGGAGTAAATAACACTGTCTTACCAGGATATTCTGAGGATTAAAGATAATTTTTAAAGATATGTAAAATGCCTAGCTGTTTCTTGCAAAGAAGAACGTGTTCACTGTCTTTAAATGGTCATTCGTATCACATTTAGACATAATCCAGAGATAAGAAACTTCATGGAATACTTGAAAATGAAAGTCTTTTTCTGAAATGTTCTGATCTTTGCATGCCTACAAGTATATTCCAAGGAATATACTTCAAAATTGCCCTTCCCACTTCCCTTTCTGTCTTCCTCCACACCTCATATGGCTCTTAACACATAGCTGTCCTCGACTTATGATGGCCACGTCCTGACAGTCTCAACATAAGTTGAAAATGTCTCAAGTCAACGCCATTTCACACACCTAAGGTGCAGAGTATGAGAGCTAAGACGAGCCTCCTTCAGCAGCGGCATCAGTCTGCCGTTGGGTAGAATCATTTGGCAGTGAAGTACAGGCCTTGTAGAGCACCGGTGCAGCTCCCGATCGCAGAGCTGACTGCAAGCTGTGGGTTGTGCCGCTGGTCGGCATCACGAGAGCCCACAGCCTTCTGCTAAATGTGTGTTGTTATCACACCATCCCCAAGTTGAGAAAGCGTGAATCTAACCATTGTAAGTCAGGACCATGTGTGTGTGTGCGCGCGCGCGCATTTGCTTAGCTATTTTTTCAGTTAATGTTCTTTCTTGCCTCCACTGAGAATTTGATTCCAGTTGATATTGGCCTGTCAGATACTCATTTTGCAGATATATGTTTCTTACACTCCAAAGTAACTACTTTTGAAATTTTTGAGAAAAATGCTTCATTTTGACATTACCAATTTCAAGGTCAACACCTGCCGGCCTCAGCAATCTCATTAAAATCTAGACCCCACTTGGCTGATAGGCCTGATCCCTGTGTCTCGGGAGGGCAGCCCTGTGAAGGAGAGATGCTGAGTTTGGCCTCAGCCTAGAAATGAAGGGAGAGCTAGGGGTGGATTGAGGACAAACGTGTCCACATGCGCTAGACAGAAACTATTCTCATGTTTCATCCTTTCACACTAGGCAGCCCGGACTCCCTCTTGGTATCTTGTCTCGCCACCAAAACCTCCAACAAGGAAAAAAAAATACATTAGAGAAAAGCCTCCTTCTGCCTTCAGCTGCCATAGTCATGGGCCTCCCACAGCTGTGAGGTCCCATGCTCCTCATTCCTGGCCTGGCTCCCTAGGCACCAGCAGAGATGGGCACCTCGAAGCAGAGCTGGCAGCAGAGCAAGGAGGGAGGGTGATGCAGTGAGACTCTCGCACACGTATGTTTCTGAGTTCCATGTTTGCTCTCTCTTCTGCTCTGTGCAGATGGCCTGCCCATCTCAGTGGACAAAGACACAGAACACTCAGCACTTGTGACTGTCGAATCTTAAAGCTTCCCTGATCACAATAGGCTGAATTGGCCTGTCTCCCACTTGTAGCTCCCAGCTGGGTCTTTCTGCGAGGTAAAAATTTTATAGTATAGGTAAAAATCAAAGACTCTGGCTGGAGATGGCCTGGTTTTGGATCTTGGCTCCATCACTTCTTATCTCTGTGACCTAGGACAAGTGTTTTAACCTCTCTATGCCCCAGTTACCTTGCCTATATGAAGGGAATAACATTAATAGTCATAATTAATGATAATAATAAATCTACCACATGGTAATGTTAAGATTAAATGAGTTAATATATGTAAACACTTAGAAGAGGACCCAGTGTGTAGTAAGTGCCATCTAAAGGTTTGCTTTTATTTCCTAGGGGAAGGGAACAGGTTTTAATCAATCTTTCTAATCCCCCAAACCCAGCACAAAGCTGGGGACACAATAGGAATAACCAAACTAGTTCTTAAAGACAAAGCAATGAGTAGTGCTAAGGGCAAATACCCCACGTAGGTTTCCATCAGGGCGAAACAAAATTACTGTAGAGCCTCCAGAGTTGACCACCTCCCTACACTGACCGCCTCCTTAAATTGACCTCATTTTCACGGTACACCAGCCATGCACCACATTTACGTATCAGTCCAGTAGGCCTAGTTCCTTATGTTGACCAGTTTGTTACAGTTCCTTGGGTGGTCAACTTACAGAGGTTCTGCTGTGTATGTTTCTGTAACAACAAAAAAGCCCCCAAATGTTATAAAACATAGTAAAATAAAGATGAAAAAAAAAAAAAAAAGCTCAGTTTACTGTAACAGGAAACAGAATCTCAGTGGTGGGATCGTCTTTCTATCAAATGGAAATGTCCTAGTAACCAATCTTTCAGAATTCCCCCATGAAATACCACAGCAGGCCAATGAATTCGTATGAAAGCTTAGTCAAAAGGACAGAGCTACCTGGAGAACTCAGCAGTGCACTCAGCCTCGCATCATTTCATTAAGCCCAGACCATGGAGCAACTTTGTTTGGTGATTTAGAGCCCACATTTCCACTGGAGCATGTTTTCCAATTCAGGTCCTCTCTGTGGTTGCTTTCCTGCTTGTCACAGGTGCTCTGAAATAGAGGGAGAATAGCATTCTCTGCCCACACAGTGGTGACAACGGGGATAGACTCCCAGGCTCTTCACACATGTATTGGGAAATTTGAGCCTATCTTTAGACCAAATACTGATTCACAGAACATTAGCATTGCAGCTCCCTTTGCAGGAGGCATTGACTAGAACAAGTGGTGAACTAGTGCGGAGGGGAGGGGACCTTTGGAGGCATAAAAGAACCTCAAATAGCTTGGTAACCAATATGAATGTTGTCATGCTTGTGGAACCAACCCTAGCATAGGAGCGATGGACCCCAATGCAGAGTGGTTGCCTCTCTCTTTACAGATTCAGAGGACCTGGCTCAGGTGGGTCAGCAGGTAGAGGGGCATCTAAGCTGCCAGGCCCTCTGAACCTGCTGCATCTCAGCCTACATTGCTCTGGATTCTCCCAAAACGGAATCTCTCGTGGCACTGGCAAAACTGCTCTGTATTAAGAGCACAGCCTGTCCTGCCAAGATCTAGGAAGGATTACATAAGGGAAGCCATGAAGAAAAACTCATTTGGGGAGAATCCACTCTTTCGGTCAAATTTAAAAGCCTTACTCTGTGTTTGGTGCCAGCCGAAGCTACATAATTGATAGCTATGACAAGGAGTGAATTAAAATTTATCAGATATAGCACAGTGCAGCTTGTCACTGTGGGAAAAAGAAAATGCCCTGGTGACCAGTCTCTGCTGGCTTTCTCAAGAATCACTCATCACCCTGATGGGAGCAAGTTAGTGGGAAGGGGAAAGCCTCAGGAGGGGCGGCTCCCAGTTTACCAGCTCGCGTGACCCGCTCACCCAGGAGACAGCCCTGCTCCTCCTGGGTTCTCACCAAGGCTGCCCCGTGGACCAGGAGCTCACCATGCAAAGCTTTTCTCCTCCCAGTCTCCCAAGGGGTCTTGCTTCTACCTCCCACCCAGTTTTCTCAAGAGAAACGGCTCCAAATCAGAATGATTTGGTAGATGGGACGAATATCAGCATTTGAACATTGGATTTAAAAAGCGGCTCCCATGGAATCCCACCCACTGTTTCTCGAAGGCATGCAGTGTTGGAGGTTATTCCCAGAGCTAAGTGATGAGATGGGCTTGGGGAACCTAAGGGATAATAGATATCTGACTAAAAGAACAATGCAAATGTCCCCAACAATGTACAGTCACAAGTTCATAAAAACATTTTTTTTAAAAAAAGAGGCAAATTCATGGTGGGCACTGGAGAGTCTGAATTACTTTTCTGAAAGCTGAGTTAAAATGCACTTACGCCGCTCCCTCTAGGTAATATGATTCTATAGAATGTTTTTTTCTTTCTTTCTTTTTTTTTTTTTTTTGAATCTTAATTTTGTCAAGTACTTATAGGGCTCAAAGTTCTGATAAAGAGTTTATTGTTTTGATTTTTATAAAGGACAGATGGGAGATGGTAGAAAATATGTGAAAAGATTAGTAATGGGCCTGTTGCAGCTTAAACAAATGAGAATTTATTGAGCTAAGTAAATGTTGATTTCTTTACTAACCATAAGCTGCACAGAACTAAATGTGACTTTCCGGAGAAGGAACACCTCAGTAGAAACAGTATGTCATTACTACTTCTCAGTCACTGAGGTCGGTGCCATGTGAGACGTATGAAGGTGAGCACAGGACGGTTCTTACCCTTACATACCTTCAACTGTAGACAGGAAGCCACCTGTCCTCTGAAGCATTATGAGGCAGGGGACAGCTGTTGGATTTGGGTAACATCCTCTGAGAGTACGGGGAGGAGGATGAGTGTAGCTCGAGCACATTCAAGCGACTGTAGACAGAATGGGAAGAACATAATAAAGATGGACCAAGGAGGAGGCCCAGGTGCCGAGGAGAAGCCCCAGGAAAGAGCAGAGTGATGGTGAGCAGTCCGGGAGCTGCTCCGTGCTTCAGGATATCAGAGGGGGAATAAAGGAAGAGGAGCCCGGGAAAATAACTGGAGCTTTAGTCTCTAGGAAATTGCCAAGGGGACTGGGAGATATATTAAAAGATATTTGTTTTTCTTCTGTTTTGTAACAGGGTAGTGACACAATTAGAAAGTGCTTTGAGGAAGAGATTAGATTGTAATGAAAATCAAGGAAGACTGATACACCAATGATACCCCAGAGAGCAGCCCAGCCCGGGGCCTGCAGACAATTTCACGCTTCACCCCTTTTCTCAAGGATTGCAGCAGAGCTGGCCGCCGGCTGATTGTGTAACAGTTGCCCTGTCCGCTCTTGCACTCCTGGACAGGGAAAGACTGGGCTCCTTCTCTCCAAGCTAGCAAAGACCTCCCAGAGAATCTGGGCCCTCTTTTGCCTTCTTGTGGTGGGACCTATATTCACGTCCTGTGCTTCATTAACCTGGGCAAGCTACCGACCTCTTTATACTTCAATTTTCTTCTATTGTGAAGAAAGCTTAGCATGATCGTTGGCATATGGTTAAGAAAAGGCCAGCTGTGAGTGCACGTAGCATCATTAGAGCTGGGTTCTCTCTGGGGGCATGACTCTTCCTTTCAGCAAACCCGTGTGTGCTCTGTCCATGACCTATGCAACGGCACAGAGTTGCAGATTATCTAAGGGAAGTCTGAACACTCGTGACTAAGGCATTAGTGTTTTTGAGCTGTGTTGTTACCAGACCAACAGAGCATGTTTAGTCAGAGTGGTGTCAACCGAACCGCTGAGCTTTGTGTGAATCCCCCATTAACATGTGGCAGCAGGAGGCAGTTACCGTCCTCTGTAAACTCTTCCCTGAAAAGAGAAAAAGCACCCATGACTCATGGGCTGCTGGCTTATTCCACAAAAGGGGCCCAGGAATGATGCCTCTTTCTTTTACCCAAAATTACTTTTTCTGCTGTTCTCTGCAGGTGATGAAGAAGCTCTAATTCTCATTGTTCTTGAGATTTATATTCTAAGGCTTGTCGGGAGTAGATCTGATCACCTTACCAGGCAGTGCTGGTCTGACGCAGAACCCTGAGATTGTCTGTGCTGGCCTCCTCCCTCGCGCACCTTCCGTCCCGTCTCCTGGCACGCTGCCTTTCTGTATAGACTCTGCACATACGCATCATGTTTTTTCCACTACATTTGTAGTCCAGCTTTCCTTTGGAATCCATCAGGCGGTAAAAATAATTGATCCCTGTTGTGTTCTTGGGAAAGGTCAGAGAACAGAATCGTATCAGCTGATTTGGTCTGCCTGGCTACCAGCATTGGGATTCCAACCGTGGCAACTTGAAAGGGCTGCAAACTGTCAGAATTAAGACTGAGCTTGGCCAGGCACTCCACAAAGGCCTGTGGGCATCACACAGAATTGGGCAAGGCGCCCTGGTTATTGCTTTTCAACATCTGGCTCTTTGTCTGAATCTTTCTAAAAGGAATGGAAATGCAAATTGAAATAGGACTTCATTCCCCTTGACACTGTGTACCTCTCCCTCAAAAATAACTTGACTGGGAGTCAATTTCTATGAGCTTTGCCTCTTAACCTGACAGTTGACTAAAGGTACTTTTCACAATGTCCAGTCAGATGCATGTGACCAATTTTTCTGTTGTTGTTCTCCAAGTTAATTCTCTTCATTAGAAACAGGAGGAAGGGAAATGAAAGGTCACTCTACCGGGCTTGACGGCAGGTGCAGAAAATCAGCAGAGAAGGTGCAGACGGAGAAGATGAACAGGAAGTGAAAAAGTTTGGATCTAACACATGAAATTGGCAGGAAATCGCAGAGACAAATCATTGAAAATGAAAAAAATGATTAAAGTCAACAATAAAAAAAAAAAACCCACATAACCCCTTTGGGGAGTAGTAAGATGCTTAAAGAAAGCTTTAGAATTTATGGATACTGCTGTTTCTTTGCCCAAGAGGCATAGATATTTGAATAATCCATAGGGGTTGGCATAGCAGCACTAGTTCCCATTATCAAGAAGTCTACAGAGAAATGTTGCTGTAGGAAATAGCTATTATACACTGAGTAGTTAGGGAAGAGCACACCCACTGGCCTGTGAGCCTGCCTCTTGCTGAGTTCACTGATGGTCCTGTCTTCCTCACCTCGTCTCCACAAACCTGATTCTCTTCAGCAGCTTCACACTTGTCTCTGCTTCCAAACCATCCTCCACCTGATTCCTGTTGTTCTCTTTTAAAAACAGTACTTTTGTTGTAACAGTCTCCTGGTCAAAAACAACGTGCGGCCCTTGTCTATATTTTGAGAGTCTGAGAGTTTAGGTGTCTACACCTAACCCCTACCCAGCCTTAGCTCAAACTCTTTGCAGAACAGGCCTTCTGCTTGAGTCCAGCCTCTCTTCCTACCTGTCACCTCTAGGAAGCTGCTAGCCTAGTCCTATTATACGCAGGTAGCTTTACCCTGATTAATACTCCTGTGATTAGAGGAGCAAAATGATCCGTGCCTCTGCTTCCCCCCATCTCCCCCCACAGTTGGATTGTCATATTTACTTCTGAAACTCGAGTGTCTTTGTTACCTGGGGCCACACTTGTTCCACTCCTGCTTCTACAAAATGGGCTGCTGAATACAGAATAGATTAAAAAACAAAAGAAACAATTTGCTTAAGGGAAGTCTGACCTTGGCTAACTTTTCCTAGCAGTCCTCATTCTTAATACTTCCTTTTCCTGGTTCCAGACACCTTTCACACATAGGTCTTCATTTCTAAGCTTTGTGTTCCCTTCTCTCTTTAGCATTTCTTAATTCCTCCTGCACATCTGATCCGGTCTGCCCTTCTCTTCCCCTTCCCTGTCCCTGCTTTAATATTCTTCCTTCCCACTTCTCCTTCCTACCCCCCCATCCCCTTGAAGCCTCTTGCCTCCTCCCAAGTGCTTGTTCCCGACAGCAGTGTGTGAGCCCAAACTTCCAAAGGAGACGCTATTTACCTGTCTCTTTTTAATTGTCGTATCACCGAAGGCTGTGTGTGCCAGACATCCCAGGTGCAGCGAGACCAGACTGGCAGGTGAGGCGAGCGTGAGCAGCGCTAGGTCCACAGGAAGGCCTGCCAGAGCCCAACACTGAAGCCAAGTGAAAAATGCAGCTGTTGCCATCACAAATATCAGGCAAGGGAGAAACTGTGTGGGAGTCTTTTCAAAACTAAAAACTTGCATGGAAGGAAGTGGAACGCATTATTCTTAGTAAAGCATCACAAGAATGGAGAAATAATCCTATGTTCTCAATTCTCATATGAAGACAATGACCTAGTACAGGTTGGTGGCCTGGGAGGAGGGGACAGTAGAGAGAGAGAAAGAGCGAGGGGGTGGGGAAGGGGAGAGCAGACAGAGGGAAGGAGGGAGAGAGGTGGGGGGTCACGGTGTGTGACACACTTTTGGGGGGCGGGACACAATTATAAGAGGGACTTTACTTAACAAAGGCAATTGGTGTAACCTGGTTCTTTGTACCCTTAGTGAATCCCCAACAATAAAAAAATAAAAATAAAAAATTTATAAAAGGTGCCCAAGTAGAAAAATATATATATAGTACATTAAAAGTCATCATGTTTAAATCCTCTATAGAACCCATTTAATTCCTGGTTTGGAAACAGCCCATTTGAAGAAAAGAGGATGGAAATTCTAACTTTAAAAGAAAGAAGAGTTAAAATCACATTCTTGTAAACTCCTCACATCCTGCTGAGAATTGATTGTTATGTGCTACCAGTGCTAGTAACTATGGAGGGTTAGTGACCAGGCATTCACTTTTCTGATGAACTTAACTTTCGTGTGAGTGAAAAATCAGTGTGCTGATTTTCTTTAATCTGATGTTTATCAAGCGCCAAAATGAATACAATTCTGTAGGGTCTGTTGAACCTAACAACTATTTCAACATCTACATATCCTGCACTCCTATCATAACACTGTGTATCGTGTGAACACCCAGTTGGAAGGAGCAGCCTCTGAGTGTGTGTGTACCATGTATTCCACCTGTCCCCTTCTAAGTGATGCTCGTGGTTCCCCAGGGGTCAAGTGCAGTTGGGGCTTGTTTTGTTTTTTCTTTCACACATGGGCTGAGTGGATAATGACCATTAAGTGAGAAGGGTGGCAGAACCTCTTCAGTCCCCAACTAAATGGAGGTTTCCTCTGCATTGAGGAAACAATAGTTAAAGTCTTCACATGTGAATTTTGTAGAAAAAATGAAATTAACTCCATCCATGTTCAATACTATTTCTTAAGGAAGGAATTACTGCAGTAAGAAAAAAAACTGAGCATAATATGTGGCAGGCATCAAATCAGGTGTGTTCACAAACGCTGATGTATTGAGACTTTGCAGCAACTCGGAGACAGTGTAATTATTCTTATTACTTTTTCAATCTTGGGGAAACTGAGGCCCCTGAATGTCAAGTTTATAGAGGAATAAATGATAGAGCCAAGATTTACACCCAGATGCCCAGGACTCCAAATCATATACTCTCTTTCATTATACATACTTGGTGAATATAAACTTGCCTCAATTTCTCCCCAATAATGTCAGACCAAATTCCTCTTGTGGGCACAAGTGACTTATAATTGGTCATTCAAGTGACATTCAATTTGAGTCTATTCTACACCTGAGAAATTTAGTCTATATATGATGTCTCCAGCTGGTTTAATACCAGTAGTTCTTGTTTTCCATTGTTTGGAGAAGGTTGCTTTTAGAATCTTACTTTTATTTAAAGAAAAAAAAAAGGAAATTTGAGTTCCCTTTTCATTGTGTTCTTTGGGTGACTGAAACCTGTGGTAGCCAAAAAAAACCCCAAACAAACTTGGTTTCTGATAGTGTCTCTAATACTGCAATTGCGACTTTTTCCTTTCCTTCAAGATCACTGTTTACCGTTCTCTAGAAACTGAGA
Source organism: Otolemur garnettii (assembly GCF_000181295.1). Classification (NCBI taxonomy): domain Eukaryota; kingdom Metazoa; phylum Chordata; class Mammalia; order Primates; family Galagidae; genus Otolemur; species Otolemur garnettii. The sequence goes on from NW_003852430.1 coordinate 12,881,959, forward strand.
GGAAATTTCATTCAGCTCTTCTGACGTTGGTGCATCTTGATAAAGGTCTGAAAGGTGCCTGAATCCAATGGCGGTTCTGCACAGATCCGTCTCCCCAAGGGAGTCATTCACGTAAACCCTGGCTTGCTTTCTGGGCAAGTGTTTGGTTGTAGCTTTCCAGGGTTGTGGTTCGTTCATTTTTAATTAAAGACTTCCATCTTCAAGTCTGCTACAAGAGTTCTGTTAATAACAATGGAATCCCCATATAGGAATAATGGAAAAAATGTTGCCATCAAGGTCGTTTTCTTATATGTTGGGGGTGTTATTGGAACAATCAGAGACAGCTGTCCTTCCGAGGAGCACGGCCTTCCTTTTCCATGACATCCCACTTGTACGTGTACCTCCTGACACCCAAAGTTGAACCATCTCTCTCGTAAGCATTATTCCCTCTGTGGTCTATTTGCATTATAAACAAAGACAGTTAGCTAATAAAATATATACTGCAGATACTGCAGTAATTGGAGAGAAGGACGCCTGTCCTAAAACTTACAAACACCAGGTCATTTCAGAGGGGTCCTCCTGAGACACAGTCCAGTTTTCTGGCCACAGAATCGCTCTATGAAGTGAATGCTAAACCAACCTGAAAGGGAGAAGGTGGCACAGCACAGGACTAAGAGATAATTCTGATGTGTTAGATAGACTTTTGAGCTGCCTCACATGTCACATCTCTGAGACAGTCACCTAAACGATACCTCCACATATGGGAAGCCCTACCACCATGGTCTTCCACCAGAAGAGAAGGACCAGCTTGTCAAAACATCCAAAAATTCTTAACACTTTTAATGAACCTCTAACCAAAAAAAAAAAAAAAAAAACAGAAAATAAGAGAGGAGAGAAGGCGAGGCCCTTGCTGCCTCCACCTCTTCACAGTACAACAAGAACAGGTTTTATTTCAGCGTTTCTAGTTTTGCCCCAGATTTTTCTCTCTCTCCAGCCCACTAGTTATACCTCCCCATCTTCTGCCTCATCTCCACCTGCAGGTTCATGCACCGAGGAAAGTTTTAGCTAGGTGTGCACAGGGAGGACAAACCCAGACCAAGGCATTTGATCTTCAGCAAATGAAAGCATGCATTTCTGTACATGAGTCGTTACGCAAGTTTTGAGATACACAAAAGTCAAGAGACGTGAAACCTGTGTGGAAACAAATGAAGCCTCCCACCAACACGGATAAGCCCAGCACATGGAGGCTTGCCGGGGTCAGTCGGAAAGGACACTGCCAACTGTATTTATCCCAAGTGAAATCACAGACCAGAACGCTGTCTCAAAACTTTCATAGTGACCCAAGTACCCACAATATTCTTGGCTTTGCAGTTCAGCTGTGGTGCAAACTGGTTACCTAAATAGCCTAAGGCAGGAGGACAGTCTCTCTGGCTTTCAGCTTTGGTTCTTCCATCTCACCAGTGGCTGAGTGCTGCACGCGCCTTGCCCCATCTCTGTTGCAGGTGTACCCTGGGTTTGGCTTGCTGGGGCGACGTGAGTCAGTGCAGTTTGTGGCACAGCTGTTACAGAGCGTCACTCTTCTCGGGAGTACCCGCAGACTCTCAACTGTGGGGAAAGAAGCCTGTTCAAAACGCACAGAGCTTGGAGTTTTGCAATGGAAACTTGCCTTCTTACTGGTTCCTAATGCACGTACCCTGGGGTCCAAATTCTGGCTATTCAGGCTATGAAGTAACTGTTTGAATCCAGGCTACTAAATTCAGAGGATTAATTGTGCTTAATATTAGAATGAAAGGAGAATGGTGGGGAGGGATTGAGTCATCCTCATCTTTAATATAACTGAGCAGCGATTATAAACTCTTTCCCTCGAGAAAATCAGACAGTAACCGGCCATTGAAATATTATAAAATAGAATCCTGAAGAAGGCTGGCACAGAATCTGTGCTTTGTAGCTAAGAATAGCAAGGTTAATTACTGAAGGGAGTGACGGGAACGGGAAAGCCGCAATCTCACCAAACAGAAGTTGCTGCAGTGGTGGTTCTAAAATAATTGGTAACAAGGGCTGATCTTGGAGTTGTCAAAACATTAACTCTTGAGAGATGGAAGCTGGAGAGGGAAGAGAGAAGGAGAGAGAGAGAGAGAGAGAAGCATAGGTCACTACTTATAATTTCAAATGAAGGATAACTGCTTGTCAGCCCAAATCAGATTCTAGACTTTAATTGTATTTGTCAGTATATGACTAAGCCTCCTTAAATTCAGAATGTGTGATATTCAAACACACTCATGCAATTCCATCTCATCCTTATTCTCTGGCAAGCACTAAATACTATAACAAAAGCAGAGTGTTTATCCTAAACAAATAAGTTAATCAAATTTCAATAATAAAAGTTTAAATGAAGCCTAGTTAATGACCATTCTTACCAGGTAAGTCTACCTTATATGACAATATATGACAGACGGAATGAAACTACTGAAGAAAGTCATTGATCCAAGCTATGTTAAGGTCTAAGAGCACAATACGGCTGACCTTTATTCAAAATAAGTTTTTCTGAACATTTAGTATTTTTTCCTTATGATGATTCTAGGCCAGTTTATTACATTTATTAGAATGATCGCTGCTGGTGTATTTGTGTTCAGATGTCACACTTAGTCATCTCTAATTGTACAGACAGAAAAATTTTGGCTTAAGCATTAAGATTAGCAGGGAAGAATAAAATATTTAAAACTGGAAATGGGTTTCTAAAGGAAGGTTTGTTATTTTCTTAATTTTTTTTGATTAATCTTTGTGAGATTTTCTTCATTGGCTTTGCTAGAAAATAGGAGTGGGGGCTACGTTGGTCCTGGGGTTCGAACCTTCCTCCATGTAGGTCTTGGAATGTCAACAGTTCCCACTTTATTATTATTACTGTGACTATTTTCATCATAATTGTGATTAAGTATTACTTGAGCATCTGCTATATGACAGAGGTACTGGAATGTTAATATGAATTATAACTTGCAATAGGTTTATATTGTTACCTGTGTTGGAAAGATAAGAGGCCTAAGGCTAAAGGAATTTCAGAATTTAACCAAAAAATACATAATAACCATTAATAACCAGAAGAACTAGGCTTCAGATGTAGAATTCCATAGTTTTCCCCCAATACCCGGCTGCTTATTTATATTTTTCTGTGTCATTGTAAGTTCTCACTTCCTTAACACTATTAGCATTAAGTAACTGTATTTATTTTTAATATTTAGAATCGAGTTGCTCATAACAATACAGGGTGTATGTTCTATATCCTTTAATATAGAGGATGAAATATGAATACCTTGTATGGAAATGCTGCCCAAATTCACATGTACATATTGTGGCTTCTTCAGTTAGGAAAGCCTGTTGCAGCTCCAGACTTCATGGCAAATGATATGATTCAAGATATGCTCCCCTGAAAATATGGTGCTTTGGCATATTAAATATTTTAACCTGAAGGAATTTGAGTAAGGACATGTGCAGGAAGGTCTCTCTGACCTTCTCCCCACCCTTCTTCCCTCAAGCAGGTCATAAAATCTAGGATGGATTTTCTGACCCTCTCTGAAGCAAAGGTCAGTGAGAGGTGACCTCCCTATACCCAGAGGAAAGGAACAGCCTTAATTCAGAAGATGAAGTGCTGCAGAGAAAAATCTGAATAGATTGCCAAGTTTGCCCCGTCTATTACTATTAGATCATATGCTTTCTTTGCCCCATCAGTTTCTGCATGACTATCCACTCTTCATCTAACCTAGCATAAAAATATATAGGTTTAACTTTGGATCTTAATCTTCTTGTAAAGACTCCCAGTTCTCATAAAACTGAGATTAAATGAATGATATGCTTTTCTTTTGTTAATCTGTTTTTGTTGTAGATGCCTCATCCATGAACCTAAGATCAGTAGAGAAAAAAGATGTATTTTTCCTCCCTACAAAAACATTTACTAGAGATAATGGGGTGAATAATTACTATTAAGAGGTAGAGTGAGAGTTTGCAAATTATCTTCCCGATCACTCCATTTCTCCTTCTTTTATTTAGAAAATAATTGATATATAAGACCAAGAAAAGTATAATACATGTTCTCCATTCTCAGAGAGTTTCTGAATCACATCGAGCAGCCCTCAACAGAATGCATTAGTTCATACATTTGTTTTATGTAGTAGTTTTTGTCTGTCTGTTCTTACTTCCATTCCCCACCCCTTTCTCTGTTATTCTCTGCTACACATCATAGGAAATGACATTTGTCAGACTATGCTGCCTTTTGGCTGCTGGGCAGGATCCATTAATGGCGTGCACGGCAGGGAGGCAGGAGGGAAGGGCTGAGGAGAAGTGAGGGCGTTTCTCCCAGCCTCTTTCTATGCTTAGAGCAGGTGCATCTCCTCTGTGGTTCTGGTTCCTGTTGGACTACGCCTCCCTGCACTGACCCAGAAGCTCCCCACCGTGGGTCTAGCTCCCACTGATCGGCCCCAGTTATTGCACTTTGGCCAGATTGTTACACCATTTGCAGGCCCCAGGGCGGGGTATAAGAGGAAGCCCGTTGCGCTGTGGTCTAATGTTCACAAGTTATAAATCAAATGCAAACTGTGACAGTGTTTTCTATTTTTTTTCTATGTTGACAAACATGTCTTTATAATGACATTTTTAAAAAAATCACTTGCTTGGAAATCCATAGGATAAACACCCACTTTCCCTGACTCATGGGGGCAGGAGTGGAGACTCTCACTTCCCATATCCAAGGCTCTGTTACTTAGCCACCTGTCAGTCCGTCCTCCCGCATCCCCACTCTCTGGGAACTGGAAGAGTCTCCCGAATGGGGGGACACTAAGATGCTCCTTATTATGCCAAGAACGCTTGTCCTATAGGTGTCCCCACTCTCTCAACCTGGCTGGTATTGACCTTTTACATCCTTCAAAGGAAGCTGAGGCTGGAAGTCCAGGTTCAAATCTAGAATTTTCACATTCTAATGCCTTACCCTTTTGCCCATAACCTATTCTCTTTCTCTTGGCTCTATTCCATGCTGTAAAGAACCCGCAGAGTGTTCCCGTGGACTCTGTGGACTCTTCACTCAAGCTCCCTCCACTTTCTTCCCCACCTATAAACAGCACCACCTCCTTTGGGCCACCTTGTGGCTCTGTGGTTCTGGCTGTTGAGGGAGGATAGACTCAGGGAAAAGGCCCATTCAGGCCCATTCATCCACTTGGATAAGAAACCCAAGGACCCATCTGCTGGGAACAGTCTAGAAGAAGGTGGGGTTGTGGCATCTGGGTGTTTATGTTTTCTTGGCCCAGGAATTTCTTTTGTAGGAAAGAACATGGCTGGGAAAGACCAGGATAGAATCTTCTAGAATGTGGAGCCCAGATCACGGTTCTGCCTTGCCCAGATGTCAGACTCCCACCAATTTTGAGGATTCCCCCAGAATATGGGGGGGGTGGCTCTTTCTAACCTCCTGGATGCCTCACTGTCCCCTGTGTGTCTCCTCAGTGTTTTCCTCACCTGCTTAACCAACCGCCTATACTAAATTTCCTCTTATGGAAACTCTTAAAGAGGTTTCTGTTTTCCTGATTACACCCTGGTCGGTATAGTGTGTTTACATTTGTTCTTTACGTGGTTAGATTACAGTGATATTTTCCATGCATTGTATGTTGGATTTATCTGAACTGAAGAGATCAGCGCCATGGCAAAGATAAATTCAGAAGTATAAAATGTTTTCTGACAATCTAAATCTTTTCCTAACACATGCACATTTCATAAGTCATATTTCAAAAGGCATCACATATTTAGCTGTACCTAAATTTGCATGTGGAGTTGCAAGGTAAATAGGACAGATGGAGAAAAATAGAAGTGGAATATTTCAACATGCCAGGCAGCGGGGCAGGAAAGTGAGAGTGATACAACCAAACACTGTCTCTTGCCTAATATAGAGGCTTTGATGGCAAGCTGCAGCCTTCGGGCTCTCTACAATGCGCTCCGACACTTCCCACATTGAATCTTGTTCACGTGTCATTCTACTAGGACAGTGCACTGTTAGCTCTTAAAATAAGACTTACACATATGGTGCTTATATAATGAAGACAAAACCCGTGCAGAAAGGCTGGGAATGTTCACATCTGATTTCTTGATAACGCTTGAAGAGAGATACGGCCTGGGTTATGTAACAATTCATTTCCTAATTTCTTTCTTTCTTTTTTTTTTTTTTTCCTGGAAGGCACAAGAATTTGACATACATCCGACTTCTGATCTTTGTCCCCGTTTACTAAGAAATAAGATTTTGTGTTTACAGACATCCTGGTTCCAATGATAAAACGTATGTTCTGTACTTCTATGTTCTACATCACCTTGTCCAATTGTCGCTGATAAAATCCTTCCTGAGAGAAATCAAGGATCAATTTGGTGATGTTCTATCTGTTCTGTTTCTGTGCCTTTGCTTAGAACTCTGTCTCACTGCAGCAAGCCTGCGCTGGCTGACCCGCTAGACACTGCCAAGATTTACTGACAGAGGGAAAAGGAGAGTAATCTACTTTACTGCCTGATGTTACTAAAAACTGCAGCCAATTTTCAATTAGCCGTGTCAGTAGATGCAGGGATCTTTGAAATCCAGATCTAATCTATAAATAACAGGGTAACGAGAAACAAAACAATGGTGCTCCTCTCAATCCATGGTTGCCGTCTTTTCTTGTTTTTTTGTTTTTTTTTTTTTTTAGCCAGAATTTCTAGAGTAGTGATCATATTGCCTTCCGCTTAAATAAAAGATCCAGCTTAGGTCAGGACTGTGGCTGAGAGAAGTGGATTGAGGGAATTGGCCTTTATTTTTAGGTAAATGGGCCTCCTCTCCAACCCCACCCCACCCCATCATCTCCTTCTTGAACGTGCTTTTCCCCTGGAAAATGCAGGAAGGGCAACCAGAAAACCTGAGGCTTTTTGCCCTAGGGCCAGAGGACCTATGGCCTTAAGGGGGAGAGTAAATAGCTGTGCCAAAAGCTGAGGAAAAGGTCATGCTGGAGGGAGGAGTGAGTGTGAGGTGCCTGTGTGTCCCTGAGGTGTCCTTCTGCCCCTGGGAGCAGGTGCTATCTCATGCAAACACCAAAGCAGGAAGCTCAGTCCTCCCAGCGTTGGCACCTGAGCTACTGAAGATGTGTAAGATTCATCCTACCTTCCATTTTGACAGCAGGTGCATCATTCTTAATAAAATCAGAAAAGGCAAATCAATAACCAGCAAACCATACAGTCACCCACGCTGCCACGAAGAGTCTCCTGTTGACGTTCGCCATCTCTCACTGTTTGTTTTGTTCTAAGTGTTGACACAGCCAGCTGCCTCACTCAGATGTGGGGGCCAGACTTGAATATGACTATGAATCGGGAAATCTTGTTGACATCTCGAGGGAGAATATGAAAATATATGTCCCACTCAATGGGCTGGAGGCATAGCGTTTGCATATGTAGAATAGTTTGTAATCCGTCCCAGCTGGCCTGTGTGGTTATGTTACTCTTTCTGCTTCCGTTGGCATTTAAGCTAAACAATAAATTGTGCTTTGTCAGTGACTCTCATCAAACATGTAACCTTTTGTCATAGTATCCATATTAACTAAGTTCATGAATATCCGAAGTGAGATAGGGTTGTTATTGTTAATAGCTGTACTAAGTACAATGGACGGAATTGCACTGCAAATTTCGAGAGATTAAATAGACCCGTGAAGGTTAATCGTGGTGAATCACTAGTATGGATGGTTATTTCCTAGCCCAGAGTCTCATCATCATTTCCAGCCCATCACTTATTATTCACTTATTTTATCTTTGCTTTCTTGTTCCACTCTCCTCATCTCCCAAATGCACATTTTGGGACATAGCAACATTTTTCTCGTGTTAATATGAATTGATGTCTTCCTTAGAAATAATTAGAGCCCTATACATGTCAGAAAATTATGAGGCAGAGTGTCTTTCAGCTCAAGTAATGCTCCAGCACAGGAGGCAATGGAAACGCATTATCTGAAAATTACTCCATGTAAAGCGAATTGCCGTGTTCTCACTTGAGTTCTTTGGAAACAGATGGCCACTCTCTTAGAAATAAAAATAATTCTCCTTACTTACCAAGCTTTTCCTTCAAAATATATTCACTTGAATTATGTCATGTTATCCTCATATCATTCCTATGTGGAAAATAGAGACCAAGATATGATACTCTATGGAGTTCTCAGCTGAGAAGTCCCAACCCAACCTCTGAACTTGTCATCATTTTCAAAGGAGCTCTTGGCCCCCTAAATCCCATACTAGGATTAAGACTCGGCCATTTATAGATGTTGTTTTTCTGTGTGAAAATGTGCTGCGGCTTTTTAAAAACTTGTTGAAGCGCCTGTCAACAGAGAACAGAGTTGGATTATATTGCAGGCTCGTGTTGTAGTCTGGCCACACTGGAGCATCATTTGGCTGGACCGCCACCTCTCTCGGATTTCACTCAGGGGTAAATGCAGCCTAATTGATACACAGCTGCACCAGAGGCATCAACAGAAACTGCAGAGTTCGGTCAGCAACTCTTGGTGCCATGAATTTTATCATCGTGGTGAAGGTGGGGGCCAAGGAGGATGTTTATTAATGTGTGAAGCCCATTGAACCAATACATATTAGCCTAATAAATGCTAAGGAGATTCCATTTGTAAGTGACTTCCTTCCTGCTTCCCACTAATTTCATACCACAAACCACTTAGGGAAGCTTAAGGAAACATCTGCCTTAAGAAAACATGCCTTGAGAAGGCTTTGTGATGTCGCACTACTACAACACATGTATGTAAACTCACTTTCTGTTACTGAGATATGAGGGCAGCAAAGTTAATAGGTCAGAACTTTTCTTCCCCAGCAATAAGGTTACTAAAGGTGGAAGGCTGGGTGGGGTGGAGGTCGATTGGTTTTCAACGTACCTCATTAAATGGAGAGACAACAGAACGTTTCCAGAAGATGTTTCATAGATCGTAAAAGGTGAACGCAGAAAGAAGGGCACAGCTGAGTAATTAGGTGTTCTTTCAAAGGGGAGAAGCAGCCAAGCAAATGAGCATTAAAAATGCAACCAAAATAGAAAATTCTCTTTTGTTTATGATGGCATTTTTTAAAATAAGAAAAATACATTCGAAAGAGATTTTTCTCAAATTAAATTTTCACCTGTATCATTTTTGTCATTAATTTATTTTTTCCTTCACATAGAGAGAGTGGAAAGAACTTGGCCTTATAAAAGAAAGGGCTGACAGTTTGAAATCCCGCTCCATTACTGACTCAGTCTGTCTACTTCTGGTACTTGGATTCTTTGAGTTTTGCTCTCACACCATTTGGGAGTTGTTATAAGAGTCAAATGAGACCTTCCTCTTATTTAAAAAAATATATATATACCAAAAAGTTGTTTAAAATGGCAAGGAAGACTTGTCATTTCAGTAGGAAAGAGGAACTACTGCAATAAGAGAGAAAGATTAAACTGAACTCTGCTAAAAAGATGTGAATGCTAAGATGCGTTAATGGAACACTAGTGATTTGGGGGCCATTCATGTGCTAATTGTTAAACTCTAGCCTTCCTGCTGAGACTGGGAGATAGGAGCATTGTCTTTCTTTTTAATTTTTAAAAAGATGTTTCATTATTATAGATACATAACAGTTGTACTTATATATGGGGTTCATGTGAAATTTTGATACAAGGATACAATGTGTGATGATCAAATTAGGGTGAATGGGGTATCCATCACCTTTCTTTGTGTTAAGAACATTCTAATTCGGCTCGGCGCCTGTGGCTCAAGCGGCTAAGGCGCCAGCCACATACACCTAAGGTGGCGGGTTCGAATCCCCCGCCCAGGCCCGCCAAACAACAATGATGGCTGCAACCAAAAAATGGCCAGGCGTTGTGGCGGGCGCCTGTGGTCCCAGCTACTTAGGAGGCGGAGGCAGGAGACTTGCTTGGGCCCAGGAGTTGGAGGTTGCTGTGAATGTGATGCCATGGCACTCTACCCAGGGGATAGCTTGAGGCTCCATCTCAAAAAAAAAAAAAAAGAACATTCTAATTCCACTCTTTTAGTTCTTTTGAAATGCAAAGTAAATTATCTATCCTTAGTTGTAGTCACTCCATTGTGCCACCAAACAGTGGTTCTCATTCCTTTTATCTAATTGTATTTTTTAATCCACTTTCCTGCTTCTTTTTATTGCCCTTCTGTCCACTCCCCTTCCCAATCCATGAACATGGAATATCTTTTTAATTTTTGTGTCCTCTTCATTTTCTTTCATCAATGCTTTATAGTTTTCATGGCACAAGTCCACTTATACAAGATTTTTTCCATACACAAATTAGAAAAAAACTTTGTAGATTTGCCATAATGTGAAAAAAAAATCACAAACTATACAGTTAGGTATGTCCTGAATACATAAAATATATAGAGATACTATCCTATGACTTCCTACCATAAAATGTACACAAGTCTACTATAAAAAGTTAAAAATACATCAAAACTTACAGAAACACTTAGGGATCATACATGGCATTATTCATAGTTAAGAGAAATGTAAACAAACATAAAGATACAGTAATATATATAACTGAATAAAATTTATAGGACACACTGTGGTGCATAATTTTGTAGTCACTTCTGTTGCTATTGCAGTAAGTTCAAGTGTTACAAGTGTCTGCTTAAAACTTAAAACCACTTAATGCTAATTGTCTAAGCAAAAAGCAATTTATCTCTCCAGTAAATTGGGCACTACAGTAAATAAGGATTTCTCATCGTTCTCATGTATTGTTCATGGTATTTAGTCCAGTATTGTTAACCTTGAATAACATGATGGGACCCATACAAAGTGCCACTTTTGATGCTAGAAGCCCTCTCAAGAAGAAAAACCATGACAAGAAAAAGTTGAATTGTTTGATATGTACCGTAGATCAAGGTCTGTAGTTGTGGGTGCCTACTGTTTCAGGACAAATGGATCTAGGGTAAAAAAACGTTGTAAAAAAGAATTCATGGCATTGTGGCTGCAGCTATGTTAGTGATCATAAAAACCTTTCAGTTTTTGCAAAATATCTTTTTATCTCAGAATGAAAATATAACTTTTAGGCGGGTGCAGGATTGCTATAAGAAATATACATACCTAGAGATTGTAATATGACTTCAAAAACAGCAAAGTTATCAGACCACAACTTAAAGCAAAAGGGAAGTGACAACCAAGCTGGAGGGACCAAGAGACAGCAGACAATATTTCAGGTGCTGTTTAGAAATTCATTGAAGAGAAAATATATTTGCTTGATAAGTTTTTTAATGTAGTCAGAAGTGTCATTCTGGGGGAAAGTGCCACCAAGGACATTATTAGTGAGGAAGAGAAGTGCAGACCAGGATTTAGGGCAGGAACGAGTAGCCAAACTCTGCTATAAAAGCAGTCCGGTTCATGACTGGAACTGCCCTTACGTATAAACCTGCTAATCTCTGTGCCTTGAAAGGAAAAGATAAACACCAGTGCCAGTTTTTTGGTCATACAGCTAGAATGCCTGGACAATAAGAACTCCTTTTCAGTAATGGTTCCATTGATTCTTTGTCCCTGAAGTTAGAGAGTACCTTGCCAGTAAAGAACTGCCTTTTACTTTCGATTTTGAGCAATTCCCCTAGCCACCCAGAGCCCCATGAGTTCAACTCTAAAGATGTTGAAGTGGTCTGCTCACCCTCAAACGTGGCTCTGAGTCACCTCCAGATCAGGGGATCAGAAGAACTTTCAAGGCTCATTACACACCGTACTCAATGGAAAGAATTGTCAACACTATTGAGCAGAGCCGCCATAGAGACAGTTTCGTGGAAGTCTGGAAGCTTTACACCACTGAAGATGTCATTGTTGCAGAAAAAGTCTTGAAAGCTATCACACTAGAAAGAGAAATTCTGGCTGGAGAAAATTGTGTCCAGCTGTCGTACATGACTTCACAGGACTTATACCAGAGCCAACCAAGGAAATCAGGAAATAGATCGAGGTTATGGCCAAAAAAAAAAAGAATGGTGGGTAAAGGCTTCCAAAATATAGATCTTGGAAAAATGCAAGAGCTCATAGACACCACACCAGAGGAATTAACAAAGGACAACTTGATGGAGACAGTGCTTCTGAATCGGTGCCAGATTGTAAGGAAAACGATATAGTAAAAGATACAATGCTGGAAAACCGGCGATAGACAGTAATTGATATTACTATTTTCACAATTTTGCCGTATTGAATGCAGTAGTTAACAGCATAGGAGAACTTGGCAGAGGGGATCCAGTTATTTAAGAATGCTTTTGACATCTTTTGTGACAAGGACCCTTAAATGATATGGGCGCTGAAACGAAACCAAATGTTGGAAGAGAATGAATTCCATATAGAAACATTATTAGAGAAACGAAGAAACAGAAATGTTAGACAGATCTGTCAGTGTGTCTCAGCACAGTTCTGCAGAACCTGCCTGCCTCCTCTGTGTCCCCTTTGCCCCTCTCCTCTTTCCTCTGCCACCCCTGAGAAAGGCAGATCAAGCCCCCCATTCCTCCTGCTCAGCCCCGTCTAGGAGAAGACCATGAGAATGAAGAACTTTGTGATGATCCCCTTGCACTTAAAGTTTTCTCAAGCTGAAGGGAAAACCCAGGCTGCAGTTTTTGGCCGGGGCCGGGTTTGAACCCACCACCTCCCGTATATGAGGCCAGCCCCCTACTCCTTTGAGCCACAGGTGCCACCCTTCACCTTCCCCTTGCTACATCCTGTACTCCCACACATTCAATCCTTTTCCTTCCCACGAAGTTTTAGAATCTATTCAGCTCCAATCCCTTAACAGTCCATCTCATCTTTTGTTTTCTTTTGCTCATTTTTACTTGATGCTTTCTTCCATAAACAATAATAGACAGTATTTTAAAATAGCACATAAAACCCCCCTATCTCTAAAGGCCCTGTCTTTTTAATGGAATGCATGGAAAAAGGGTTTTTTATTTTTGAGACTCTGGTCTTTGGTTCAGTCATTAAATAGGAGCCCATCATTAGCTTAATAGTAGTGACCTCCTATGAATTGTGGTTCTTCTCTGAAAGACAGTCTCCCTGAATTCAGAGGGCTTTCTAGGACTCCAAGCTTCTCTACTGGGTAATTGCACTCAGGACTCAATTACGGGCCCACTTACAATTTTGACTGCTTTCAACTTTTCTTTCCTTTTTCTTTTCTTTTAATAATCTTACTCTTAAGTAAAAATTTCAACCAAAATATGTTTTTATTAAAAAGGATATATAATTATTTTCTAATTTCCAAGTTAAATCAATTTGTCATACTCTTGGTTTGTGAGTGAATGGTAAATCGAGTTGAATTTTTAATCCTTGAGTTGTTGATCTTTTAGGGTTTCCCCTAAAAAAATTACATCGAATGGATAATTAAATCATCCTGGAAACCTCATTCATTTTCTACAGCCTTTGAATCAAGACAAAAGTATCACATCCATTTGATCTGACTACATTCAACAAATGAAAGCCCCCGGTTCTAGGATTTTAAAGTCCTTTTAAAAGTTCTCTCTTTACCTGTGTTGTATTTGTTAGACTCTCCTTATTAGCAGTGAAAGTAAAAATATAACAGAGCTACTGGATGTTAATAAAAGTATAACCAGATATTACAGATGCTGCAACTTTTGGTTTTCTTTTGTTTTGATGCTATTGATTTAAACTCTTAGCTACATAGACACAAGTGAAAGTTACCCTTTTGCTTCTTGGATAGTTATATTTTGTCAGTGTTTATACTTCAAAACAGGATGTCCAATTGTTTTTTCTACTGCTTCATTTTTGCTATATTGAATGCGGAAGTTAACTGTATAGAAATTGATAATAAAATCTATTCCTGCTTAAAATATGTGCGTGCTGTAATTTGCTATATCTTCAGAAACATAATCATTATTTTCCTCAGTGTATCTGCCTCTAGTGTAAGGGTTGTTATTTTTGTTCAGCATTCTTTGTTTTGAAGGCATACACTGGTGTTCCATAGCCCAAAATGGTTTGCAAAGGAAGGGTTCTGGCTAAAATTATGTTCCAGTCTCCAGCTCTGTTGTTGAACAGGCATGAATCTATAATTTTCAAATATTTAAGATAAAATATACAGTCTCATAGGAAGTTCTAAGGCTAAACATTTCAGTGGGTCTAAGTGTGAATCCCAGCCTGGCTTACTGCATTTTATGGGACTGTGACCATATTACTAACTCTGTCTGACCTCACTTTCCTCATCTGCATACGGTGATAATAACAAATGATAGTGCTTTCTGAAAGGACTACTGTATAAGCTAGAAAGAAGGCAAAGACACTTAGCTCAGTGCCTGGCCACAGAGCTGCCACTGAAAACCACAACACCGGAGTTTAATTGTTGAAAATACAACTGTTTCCCTAAAGCAAACCAATCCTAAATATACGTGGGCAAATATACGTAAGACCGAGATTAACGTCACCTAATCATTCTGCTTATTAATCATAACATGTTCTAAATGAGACAGCATCACCAAGCCGTTATTCTACAGTGACTGTTATTATGTTCATGACATTTATTCTCCTGCTTAATAATGATTGCTGGCTGAGAGGTTGTAAGTTACTTCTTTGTTAGAATTGTAGGATCACATTTTATTTATATTAAGTTGCCGCCGTTCTGTGTGAAGGTGATGCTTCTGATTTGCATTAAATGTTTTTTTCTAAAACTGAGATTAGGTTTATACATTTCTACACACAAGGGCCTTTACGGTTATTCTGCAGCCAAGGAAGATTAGAGCGCCAGAGTTTGTGGTGAGTGGCGAGGGAGAAACAGCAGAGTGAAACCAGATAGTCAGTATGGGGACCAGACGTGTAGCCTTGGTCACATTTGTGGAACTCTAGCTAAATAGGCCACCTGAGCACCAGCTCATGTACAGTCAGCACTGGGCTTTTTCTTTGATCACAGGCATGTATCTTACTCTTCAGAACTTAGAATAGTCTACTGTCATTAATTTGAAATACAGTCACAGCCCTTCATATCTATGGGTGCTGTGTCCATGGGTCCAACCAACACCTGGTGGAAAACATTAGGGAGGAAAAAAATTCCACAAAGTTCCAGAAAGCAAATATGGAATTTACCATGCATAGAAGATTGAATCCTTGTGAATAAAATGATGTGTGGGTATTATAGTAAGTATTATAAGTAATCTAAAAATGATTTGAAGTATATAGGAGGATATGCATACATGATATACAAATACCGTGTCATTCTATATAAAAGTCTTGAGCTTCATGGACATTGGTATTGACAGAGGTCCTGGAATCAATCCCCCATGAGTATGGAGGAAATATTGTATATGTTGGCGTTGAAGTAGGATAGGAGTTAGTGTATCACTATAGATTTTCTTTTACATTATAGAAATTAACAGTGTGTCAATGAATTATGCACCACCATAATTTTATCTACACATGCCCAATGATGTCTTGATATATCACCATATTACACATAATTCCTTTTTATTTTTTATTTTTTTTATTAAATCATAGCTGTGTACATTAATGCAGTCATGGGGTACAGTGTGCTGGTTCAATATACAATTTGAAATATTTTCACCAAACTGGTTAACATAGCCTCCATGGCATTTTCCTAGTTATTGTGTTAAGACTTTCATATTCTATATTTAGAAAGATTCACATGTACCCTTGTAAGATGGACCATAGGTGTGGTCCCACCAATCACCCTCCCTCCACCCATCCTCCCCCCTCCCCTCCCCTCCCTCTCCCCCATCCCCATATTCTTGGACTATAATTGGGCTATAACTTTCATATGAAAGCTATAAATTAGTTTCATAAGAGGGCTGAGTACATTGGAGATTTTTTCTTCCATTCTTGAGATATTTTGCTAAGAATATATTCCAGTTCCATCCATGTAAACTTTTTAAAATCAAGATCACTGACATTTATTGTATGTTTTACTTTTAATCAAAAGTCCTCACTCTCTGTCATATATAGAATGACATGTTGCCTTTGTCATTATTTAAAAAAGTAAGTATAGCTTCCCATTCATAGATTTATTACATTGAGAACCTATGTGCTATGCAAAGTAACATATAAAGAAATGAACTGAAAATAGATCTTCTTCAGGAAGTTTGAGATAAGCCAGGTACATCAATAGCTATAAATATTGCAATGCAGAGTCAGAAAATGCTCATTCAGCCAGCAATTTACTCGGTCATCTACTCAGCAGCTACATGTTTTTATTTCTGAACATAGCTCAGTACCCAATTCTGAGATCACAGGGATCGATACCAATGAAAATAACAGCAAATGGAAACACCATCTTTGGTATTTACTTCCTAATTTGTATGTGGTGGGGACCGAGGGGTGTGGAGAGACACTTAAACAAGCTGTGATAATACAGTATCGCAGCTTGGAACATGGGAAGATGAATCATAGATTTGGGGGCTCAAGCAAGATTTCCCAGAATATTTCATCATATTTATTCCTACTTACCTTGAGATCACAGCTTCTTAGAGAGTCCCTGGATGTTGCAATTCCTGGTTTGCATGTCCGCCACCCCTTCTTCTCTTCTCCATTTTGTGTTCAAGATACCATAGTAGCCACATCTGTAAAAATATATATTGTTTCTTTCCAGCAACTTTTTTGCTTCCCCAATTATGCTTATGCTCTAGGCCCAAACTGGAATATTAAATAGAGATGCACTGAATTTTCAATAACTGACCCTTTTCATTGACTGTCGTGTTTGATTCTAAAAATCTATCCTGATTCCCTTATCATCTATGGAGTGGTGACTTTAAAGACAATCACATTTGTAGCTGATTAAAATGGATTGTAGTTAAATTTCTTATGAATTTCAGAACCACACTATGTGCTCTATTTTAAACAAAGCTAGGGGATGGTTCCATGCTTACGTGATTCACATTAAACATAAATCAACTAAAAAGTGAAGTGTCACGGTCTCTGGCTTCTGAGTAATTCGAGTACTGTATATTGGAATTGCACTACATCCGATTTGAGATCACAGTAAAGTGAAAGTTACATTATAAGCACATCTTCTTCGACATCTCCTTTTGCCACCTCTCTCTGACACTTTTGGAAATTCTTTGCTTGACCAAGTTTTGTCTTGATTTACCCATTTCTCTGTATTCCTTTCAAATATCTCTTCTTCTTTATAGTATTTATCCTGTTTTTTAAAAAATGTTATTACAAAGGATAGAAATTTTCCCTCTTGAGCCCTGAGTTTAAGATCTTTAGTAACGACAGCATGAGGACCACGTGTCTGTTTTAATTTATTGTAGTGGCCCAGGCTGACTGAGCATCCCAGTGGAAGAACCAAGGAAAATGGTCAGAGGTCTGGCTGGCTCAAATGTTTCTCTGTCTTTGCTCCAGAGTCCTCCCTCTCATATAATTGGATGAGGTGGTTCAATTCAAGTTTTGTATTAAATTTAAAACCTAAGTATATTCTGGTAGCGATATTGTATCTGGATAGTATGAATACCAGGAATGTTGACATGAATTGCTAGAAAGGCAAGGAGAGACAAGGTGAGAATTTTGTTAAGCAAAGTCTAGCTGTCTGAGACCCGCTCTAGACTAATAATATTAGATGGTATGGGTCATTTTCAGCTCTGAAAGATCCAGTAAGACCATTTGGTGTAAAATTAAGCAAATGAGACCCGAGGTAAATCAAAAGGCTTTCATTTGAATTCTGTCTCTGCCCTAACAGGGTGATTTTTGGAGGGTTACTCAGTTGCAACTGGGCATATTTTGTTCATCCATCTGATCAGAATGATAGAAATCACACCCCCCTTTCCTGCTGAGGATAAAATGATAAAGGATAAAATGAGATAGCAAATATTAATGTGCTATGTGAAACCTACCACACTTTATAAGTATCATTTTTTGCTAAGTGCAGAGAGACTTAGTGGAATTAAGGAAGTTATGGTTCAGAGTTTATTAAATGAAGTCGAAATATTTGGGTTAATTTCAGAGGTCGGCAGATGAATATAATTTATTCCAGTTTAGTCACAGATAGCATTTACTCAGACACAAAGTGTAATATTACACTTTGTCAATTAATAGCATGATGACATGTGGCTTTCCCCTATGTATTGATACCAAATGTGACATTTAGATTTAACTTTGGAATCTAAGTTATAGGAAAACCAAAACAATAGAGACATAGAAAAGATAAAAATTTATTTCATTTTATGTTTATCTTTATAAATGTAGGTAACTCTGTGATCATTACAGACTCATTTCCTTTGAAACGATTTTTTTTCTACCACACAAAACTTGGAATTCCACCTCAATGTCCAACATGGGTGCCCCAGCTCCAGCCATCATGTGAACATTCCTGCTGACAACAAGGGAAAAAGCTAAAAAAGAAAGATACTGTACAAACGTCTACTTATTATTCTTACTTATCTTCCATTAGCAAGAATCTAATCACATGACCAAAAAAAAAAAAGATTAGGAAATTTGGTTTTTATTCTAGGACCTTATGTGCCAGCACTATATAATATATGTGTGTGTGTGTGTGTGTATATATATATATATATATATATTTTTTTTAATTCTGTTGTAAGAACAAAGAGAGAAAAAAATATTGAGGTAAACTAATGAGCCAGCTACAATGATTGGAGAACTCCTCTCGCTTAATCACCAGCAAGTAATATATTTAGACAAAATTCCTCTTTGAAATTATTGATAATATAGTTACTTTTATTTTTGTATAAGAAGTATTTACTGGATAAACCCTCTTCCCCCCAGAGGAGACAATCTATGAAATAAGAATAAAAATAGGAATTTTTAACAATGTGAAGGTATAAGAGAAAGTAATTTTGAATTCATGGAAGAAAGAAAAGGCATGTTATTCTGAGATTTAATCATTATTTGCTGTAGACATACATTAAATGGAATTCTAGAAACCGAGGGGAATGTGTCTTCCTCTCAAAGTACTTCATTTACAACAAGGGAATATTCTGAGAGGCTAGGATCAAGGACTGAATGTGAAGGATAATCTGATTTGTCCCAGAAATATACACGGTATATTCAAGCTGAATTGAATAAGATAGATAATCAGGCACTTAGACAAAGGCAGATATTATTTATGTAATATTAGCTCAATTTGAAATGACTTGGTTGTTTACGTAGTATTTGGTTCATTTAAATCAAACAGTTGATGTGGTAAGACTCTTCCTCCTGCAATCCTGACATCAGAGGGTGTGGTCAGAGTGGGAGGGCAGAGTGCTGGATGTAACTGGATTCTCTTTCTTCTCTCTTTCCTGCTCCAGTACTAACTTTGACTGCCACCACGCCTCTTCTCAGAAGGCAAAAATGTATAGAAAAGAATAGGAGCAAAGTTGGAGGTGGGGTGAGAGGAACAGTTTTCACCCACTCAAAATGAGAGGGATAAAATTACAGCTCTGGGGAGAAGCCTGGGAACACATTTCCCCTCCTTCTCCGCCCCTCTCCACCCTCTCCCCCTCAACCTTGGGCCCTGATCTTTCTTTCTTTCTCTATACTACTTTTATGCTTGTGGGTAAAAATGGAGGGAGTTTCTCAGCTCATCCACGTTATTTTAAACTATATAATTTAAAGTCATGATACAACAATAAAAGACTATAGTTAAAATATTTGGCAACATCTATTTTTGACTTAATGATCTTTTGGATTTTTCTTCCCTATTCTTGTTGACACCTTTTTTCCCATTCTTGTTTTGAATAAAAATTTTAAATATGAAAGGAGGAAATGGCATAAAACATGACTTGTCATATTGAAGACAAAGGACCTTCATATTGTAAGTCTGTGGCTCAAGTTGTAAACATTGCGATCCAGCTGTCATCATCTCTAAACAAAGTTAGAGGTTATCGTGTATTATGCTGCTAATTTTTCCATGTCTTGAAGGTAAAGCAAATGGCATTTAACTTCCTTCCTCATTTCAACCCATTTTTTGTCAATTTATTGTAGCCTTTAGATTTAGAAATGAGTTGTAGTCACAATTTAGCTACATTCTGTATTGATAAAAGAAATCTAGTAATTTAAGAAATCTGTTTTAAACAAACAGGAAACAACAGCAATGTAAATTCAGTGTACATTGGAAGTGTCATTATGGTACCTCGACCTCACTCTTTCCAATAATCTGTTCTAAACACATGCATAGGTTGTACTTGCTTGCAGATGGTTTTATATGTACACATTTTGTCTTTTTTATGTTCCTGTGTGAAACTTTTATAACTTGCCTAACACAAAATTTTCTTACATCAGATCCTTCATAGATATTTTGACCCCAAATTCCTCAATGACAAAACCCTGTAAAGAAGCCGTGGTAAGGAAAAAGACCACCTAGGGGTTCTTAGGACTGAGCTATCTTTTTCCAATAAATGAATGTCTTCCTGCTAGGTATTTATAGTCATTGCTCATAAAAGTAATGGTACTAGAAATAGTTTGTTTTGCCATCTGTAATTTTAGTCCAATATAGACTGTAATGCGTGGACCATAGGCATTTTCCCCACATGCTGGGCAACTGAGAAACTCACCTGGTAGGGTTCCAGACTTTCACAGGTAATTGTTTATTAAAAAGAGAACAAGTAGTTCAAGACATATCTTCAAACTTACTTCAGAATAAGGGATTTGCTACCATGTGATTTTAGCATTTCCAAACCAGTGGACTGAAAATTTGATTTATTTTTGGCAACAGTGTGAGTTGCTTTCATATAACTGGTTTATCTCTTCTTATGGTACAAGGAGTGTGTCAAAAGAAGTTCAGTGGGAGAAGGAAATAGAACCAAGCTCCAGGATGGTTCTTTCGAAAAGGATTCAAGAGAAAGGCCCAAAGGAAGAACAGCAAAGCTAGTGTATCTCTCCCTTTGCAGAGGCCTAGAACCCATGGTTTCGGGGCTGGGAGGGGTCTGTGGTATAGGCCATTTGTCAGTCTGGTGGTAACGAGATGGCAAAACTTATAGTCACTGAGCTCAGCACAGCCATCAATACTTCCCAGCAAGTCTGTGTGATCTGGCTTTCCGATTCTCAGCAAAGAGAGTTTCCAATCTGTTGGCAGGTACTCAAATCTCTGATCTCTCTGCTACATCTTTGGCCTTAACATCTGATCCCACTCCTACTCCAGAGTTTGTTAGCCATAACAGACTGAGACCATCTCACCTTCCCACCACAAAATGTGCTAATTTATCTACATTCCACCTTCCTTCCTTCCTACCTGTTTCAAGTCGAGAGACGACCAGTCCTCATGTGCTTTAGACTTCATTTCCATCAGACATCTCCTGAACTGGACTCAATCAGTTCTTTCTCATCCTTATTCATCAGGAGTCTCTCTGTCACCCTTTCATTTAATATTTAAACACATTTTTGTATTTCTCATTGTATAAATAAATCCTGTACCCATATCCTCTTCTACATTTTAATTATAAAAACTCTGATAACTCCCACTCCTGTTTACTGAGCACATGATATATGCCAGGCGTATTTGAAGAACTCTATTAACTTATTTAGTGGATGGTGCATGTGTGGGGGCAATCCCTACTAGGTACAGACCTAGCTCTGAAGCTTCCATTTCACTCTTTGCTAATGGAGGTAGAACTAGCAAAAGAGCTTTCCCCACCCAGGAATCCCAGTTTTCACTGAGAGTCCCTGGAAATGGAGAGATCAGTGGAGTTGCTGGAAACATTCTTCAGTGTAATCAAATAGGAACTGGAGATTGATTGCATATGAGGGAATTATGGAGATGACATCCAGGTTCCTGACCGGGAGCAATAGTTTTGATTCACTGGTAACAAACACAGAAGGAGGAGTTGGCTTAAGGGGAAAGGTAGGAAGAGAATTGGGGGGCATGTTAAACTTCAAACCTGCAATTGAGTGGTCTGGGGTTAAACAAATAAGGTCTTGAAAAACAGACACCAAAGGAATGAATCTCGGGGTTTAAACTGGCCCTGTGAGTAGAAGTCCTTTAAGATCTACATAAATTACCACACCCATAACAGGCTGTAGACCCAGTGATGGCGTTAGCATTTCCCAACTGGGATAGTTGTCAAAAATGCCATTTTCTCTTAGGTGTCTGGAAAAGGCTAAAGAGCAAGATCAAATAAAAGTATCCCTTCTTCCTACATGTATATACACATGCAGTATATATATATATATATATATATATGCATGTAGTTGATCTCTGCAATTACAATACATGCAAGATACAATATACTAGATAACAAACATTCCTGGTATATATTGTTATAATTTTCATACAGTTTCTTCCTTTCTTTGAATGTGTATACATTTTTGGGAACTCTGCATGTATATATATACACACGCAGAGTGCCATATTATAATTCTATTTTATATGTGTGTATATACACACACATATATGTGTACTTTTTGTTGTTCGAAAGTCCATCTTTATATTAATGGTTTATTTTGCCTTCATAGCTAGTTTAATGAGGGAGTCTATCAGTTCTCACAGCATGCAGAATAAAACGACAAGTGCACAGCACAGTCTTCCGTGTCTGTTACTCTTTCTAGAACTCTAGAAACTGGCTGTGTCCAAATAATTTACTACAATGGGCTGAGAACGCATGAATAGTCTTTATCATTAATATTTTTGAGAATCCTCCAGGAACTAGGTACTTTGCATATATTACAAGCCCTTTTTTACATTAACCCTACATTGTAGGTATTCTCACTCACATCTTAAAAAATGAAAGATTGAGACTGTGAGAAGTGGGACAATGTGTGCAAGGTCACACCCTTGGGATATTTGCTTGCCAAAAGTCAATATGTGTCTAAATTGCTGACTCCGCACCCTGGGTCCACATTAGAATCACCTGGGGACCCTTAGCAACTCTACCGCTTTGGCTGCACCCCAAACAGACTACATCAGAATCCTGGGAAGTAGCACTAATAGAGCCATACCGTTCAGAGCTCCCCAGGTGATACCAGGGTGCAGCCAAGATTAAAAAATACTAGCTTGCCTCAAAAAAAAAGAAAATCAGAATTTTTTTATGCCTTGCCACTTGTAAATCAAAAATTGTTTCCATTCCACATTAAAATAGTCTTATGAAACCAACAGGACCATTGGTCAAACATGGTAAACAGAATAAATGAACATCATCTTATTAATAGGAAAGTATTATCTTCCTCTACCATCTGAGTCATTGAAAGAAATATTTTCACAGCTTAGAAATCTCAGCTACAGGGCTTCAGGGTTTTGTTTGCTCTTCTTGTTACAAGTTGAAAGTGATTTTTTATCTGCATTGCTCTCAGCTCTGCTTTTGAGTGACCAATATATATGGTCCTTGAGAGATGAGAAGGGATACCCCAACCCTGAGAGTCAAACCCACTGAAAGGGAATAACTCTATAGATAAGGAACACAGTGTAATCTGTGTCTTTCTTAGACCTTATAACACATTTTCCCTTTGGTCGTTTATTTATTTAAATTGACAGATAAAAATGTACGCATGTGTACAACATGGTGTTTCGAAATATATGTACGTGCTAAGATGGTTAATTCTGTCAGGTTAACAAATGCACCATTTCAACATGGTTACAGTCTTTGCACTGATAATACTTAACACCCACTCTCTTAGCTTTCTGAAGTTTCAAATTTTAACTTTCATTGAACTCTTGACCTTATTCAGCAAATGCCCTAATTATATTTCATCTTGAGTAAAATTGTTGTTTTCCTAAGCCTGGAGATATCAATATATGATGAAGCATCTGGTGGGCGTGATGTACAAATGTTTGCATTCCCATGGGAGACGTTTCAAAAAATCCTATTTTCATCTGATGTGCAACAAACTTTCTAAAATCTTCAAATTATGAGAATTTTTCTGGAAGATACATGTTTTTGACATCTGTGGAACAGATTTTTATCTCTGTTGTTATCTAGCCTTCATTTTCCTTTTAATAAGGATGCTTTATTTTAATATGAAATTATGAAAATCTAGCAAATAGGAGTTATTTAGCAATTAATTTTATTGTTCCTTTACCCATTAATTAATTTTGTATCATATATGACTTTATACTGGCAATTTCTTCTATTTAGAGTCAGTCTTGTGACAGAGATTTTGAGTATGCAGAATATAACTGAAATTTTTTATTTTATTTTATTTTGTTTTGTTTTGTTTTGTTTTGTTTTTGCGACAGAGTCTCAAGCTGTCAACCTGGGTAGAGTGCTATAGCATCATAGTTCACAGCAGCCTCCAACTTGGGCTCAAGTGATCCTTTTGCCTCAGTTTTTCTATTTTTAGTAAAGACAAGGTCTTACTTTATCTCAGGCTGGTCTTGAATTCGTGTGCTCAAGCAATACACCTGCCTCAGTCTCCCAGAATGCTAGAATTACAGGCTTGAGCCACTGTGCCTGACCATAACTGAAAATTTTTAACAGAAAATTGTCAGAAATGATGGGTTCTTCATCACAGCTTTGTGCCATAGCTTGTAAACAGATATTACCACTGGTTTTTAATTGTGAACTAAGAGACTTAAGAAACAGTAGAATCCCATCACATCTCTTCTATTGATATTTTCTGTAAAATACAAGAGTCAAAATGCCTAGGCTGAGTACCCAGGTCACTGAGGGATATAAGTCAGCTGTCTCTATATGAAGGACGTTGTTTTAATGTAGCAAGTCAGAAGCAGCTAGGGAATGTGGGAGGGTGGATAAAGGGATATTAACAAAAAGCTTCTGATTAGATAATCAGTTCCATAAAAGTTTGCATTTAATTTTATGAACTGATGAACCTTGTGTTCCCGTTGATATCAATAATTCATTTCATTTGGATTTAGGCACATCCACAGGTAACCTCCAAGTTCATTTGTATGCGTGTCAATATACTTAGAAACAGCACATTTCTCTCTTTTAGTTGGTGGTGACTTGTATCATTTTTGTTTTTCATAACATTTATTTATTGTCTGTACACTGTTTATTTCAAAAAGAATCTTATGTGACTTAAAAGGATATATTTCATGTAGCAAATCAGAGTTTTTTTGATCATAAGACAAGGTTATCATGGAAAGAGCACACGCTTCTTCATTTGCTGTGTGTGTAACTTCCGACAAGTTATTTACTCTCTTTGAGCTTCATTTCCTCCTTTTTCAACTATTTATCTTGCAACACTGCTAAAAAATTAGAGTTTAAGGCAGAGTAAGTTTTCAATATGTTATTTTTCAGATCATCCTTTAAGATGAAGTCAGGCAACCTCAAATGTGCTTATTTTGCTAAATAAAAATTTGAATCATATATCTGACTAAGCTCTTCGTGTAATCTTACTATGAACTATCATTTTGGGGAGTGCTTACTTTGTGTGAAGTACTACTTTTGTGCAAAACCTTTTTATTTATATTTTCTTATTATCCATGATCTTTCCATTATATTTTCTTATTATCCATGATCTTATTTCAATCTTTACCATAATTTACTGTTAGTCTGTAAGCACCCTGGTCTTCTGAATAAAGTCAGTAGTAGTTATTAGCATAGGCTCTAAAGAATGGCCTTTGAGGTCACTATGATGATGAATCAAGATTTCTTCCCATAGTAAAAGAACATTCTCATTCATATTTTAAAAGTTACTGGTATGTCTATAATTATATTGTAAATGTCTTACACATGTTTTTCTTCCATGTAAATAGCAAGATATGTGCACTCCTAATTTATTACAGACCAATCAGTGTGTGAATGAATGAAATTATCTAAATATTTCAAGTAAGAATTGTTTTCTATGTAGTAATTATTTTAGTTTACCTAGACGGTTGAAATGTTGCTATACTGCAAGTAATTCTTGATTTATTTGTAAATACCACTTTAAAAGAGTACAGATATTGATACTCTTTAGGAATTTCTAAATAGTACACAAAAATGCTTCACTTTAATATTCTGTATTTTATTTTTGCAAAAATCCCCCAGGATTCTGTATATTCTGTATTCCATGAAGGTTTTTTTTAATATCATACATCCCTCATGAAAAACATTTTCTCTTTTGCTTTTTGAAATACTTATAAGATCAGTGCCTAAGTTTTTTTAAAATGCTAAACCTTTATCTCATTTATTTCAATATTTAGAATGGCATTGTTTATTGTTTTTCTAGAAATATTGAAAACCTGCCAAGTGAAATGCAGTAAATAATTATATTTCTTACTCTCAGAAACTCATTATGGTAATAATGTAATAATATCTTTTCAATCATTAATGTTAAAAAAAAAGACAAATGTTTCTGGTGTATCTAAGAAGAAATAGGAAGCATGGATAACCAACATTAGAAAATAAAAAAGTTTATTCCTTTAAAGTTGTAAGAGAACATTATAAACAATCGTGTACTCACATACTAGAAAATACAAATGAAATGGGTAGTTTCTCGGGACAACACATTTTCAAAATTCATTCAAGAAGAAAGCCTCTGATCAGAGAATTAAGTGCCTTGTTGAATTTTAGACCTAGAAAATCTTTTGAAGACTATAGAAGAAAATTGAGAATATTGACACCCAAAGTTTTTATGGCAAACTGGAAATATCATATTCATTAGCTTTGGAAATTAGGAGGTCATGAGTGATTCCCTGGGGAGGAAAATTCAGGAGAGATGGCAAATGTCAGGAGGAAAGATTGTGCAGGTCGTAAAGAAGTTGAGGAGTAGCCGCATCTTTCCAGACATTTGGCCACAATTGGAAAGAGAGAGAAAGGAAAACAATAGGAGCTGGTGAGAGCAGTGGGAGCCGGTGAGGGCGGTGGGAGCCAGTGAGAGTGGTGGGAGCCAGTGAGAGCAGTGGGAGCCGGTGAGGGCAGTGGGAGCCAGTGAGGGTGGTGGAAGCCAATGAGAGCAGTTGGAGACAGTGAGGGCAGTGGGAGCCGGTGAGGGCAGTGGGAGCCGGTGAGGGCGGTGGGAGCCAGTGAGAGCAGTGGAGCCAGTGAGCACAGTGGGAGCCGGTGAGGGCAGTGGGAGCCAGTGAGGGCAGAGTAACAGAGTAACAGAGAGTAGAGTAACAGAGTAACAGCCAGTGAGGGCAGAGTAACAGAGTAACAGAGAGCAGAGTAACAGCCAGTGAGAGCAGAGTAACAGAGTAACAGAGCAGACAATAACAGGGTAGCTAGTACAGAGACATGCACAAAGTAAAGGTGGTCGGCTGGCTTAATGCAGAGAGAGATTGCCACAGATGTGTAGGCTAAGAGATTGTGCTAACTGAAAAGGGAGACTGCAGAGCTGACCAAGGATGGGATCAAAAGTCATTACTATTAGAAGTCTGCTATTAGAAGTCAGATTAGTGGTTCGCCTCGGGAGATCAATGTTGACTGGGAGGCTGGGGATTTTTTTTTTTTTTTTTAAGAGACAGAATTTTACTTTCTCACCCTGGGTAGAGTGCTGTGACATCACAGCTCACAGCAACCTCAAACTCTTGGGCTTAAGCAATTCTCTTGCCTCAGCCTCCCGAGTAGCTGAGACTACAGGCGCCCAGCACAACTCCCAGCTATTTTTTATTGCAGTTTGGCCAGGGCTGGGTTCGAACCCATCACCATCAGTATATGGGGCCTGCACCCTACTCACTGAGCCACAGGCGCTGCCCAAGGCTGAGGATATTCTACATTTTGATCTGAGTTATGCTGGTGTATTCATTTATAAAAATTCATTAAGTTTTATTATATCCATTGTCAATAAAAAGTATATTTGTAAAAATGTGTTAAGCTTTACTGTAATAACATGGTATAGCAATTAAAAAATTTTATCCTGCCCCCCACAAAGTAGTTACAGTGCAACCAATCTTTACAGCCATGCTGTGAGGTAGATGCTGTTATTATCTTCATTTATGGACAAGGAAAGAGAGGCACAGAGATTCTATGTACCACCAATAAATGAAGCAGAAGTGTTGAAAACACACAGTGTGACAAGAGGGACCTATTTCTGGCTACTCTGTCCCACTTGCTGTCACCTGAAAGGGGAAGGCCGGCTTTGGGAAGGAAAGGTGATGGCATTAGGAAGAAACTTCCTAGGCTCAGAGAACACAACGGAGACGGTCTGTACCTCATCAGTGATTAGAAGGCAAGGGCATCTCACATAGACTGAAAGGAGGGAGACCGTGAGGATTAGGTTATGTGGAAGAGCAGATCATATTGTCCAAGAGCAGTGGAAGGACTCAAGATGTGCAGACTCTGGGGTTGGAGTAGTTGTATAGATTTCTCAGCCAACCACTCTTTTACAGTCCCTATTAAAACTGTGTCCTCTGCTCGGTGCCCATATCTCAGTGGTTAGGGCGCCGGCCACATGCGCTGGAGCTGGTGGGTTCAAACCCGGCCCAGGCCAGGTAAACAACAATGACAACAATAACAAAAAAATAGCCGGGCATTGTGGTGGGCGCCTGTAGTCCCAGCTACTCAGGAGGCTGAGACAAGAGAACTGCTTAAGCCCAAGAATTTGAGGTTGCTGTGAGCTATGACACAACAGCACTCTACTGAGAACAACATAGTGAGACTGTCTCAAAAAAAAAAAAAAGAAAGAAAGAAAAACTGTGTCCGCCTCCATTTCTTGTCCCTACACTTTCTAAGAACTAAGCCCTTCAGATGCCAGTGGAGTGAATTGGCTTTATTACAGTCAATATTTCCAGTACCACCCTCGTGCCCTCCAAGCACATAGGCTGTAACTGCCTCTACCCGTTCTAGGTCAGTTAAACTTCTTCCCTCAGCACCTTCCAAATTTGTCAACACCCTGGGTTCACTGTATCCAGTGCTATTCTCTTCTTCCTTATGACTTAATAACTTAGTCATTTTAGCGTGGTTGGAGGGAGAAAAGAGAGATAAATCTGGGTAAATGATATTGCTGATCTATAGGAAAATTCGTTTTGTATATTGATCTCATTGTGTACGAAACAGTGCATGTTAATCTTACATCCAGCCATCTTGATCTTTTTATTTCTACTAGTTTAAAAATCGATTCTGTCAGATATTCTAATGAGAGGCATTCTCTGCAGTGATAACAATATTGTCTCTCTTTTTATACTTGCTTTTTCTTTTATGGTTTTCCTGCGAAACTCCTACACAATTTAGAATCTGAGAGGCGATGGTGGACATCCTCCTCTCTTTATAACTGATGGGAATTAATCTAATTTTACTATTGAACATGATTTTCACTATAATTTCCAGAAAGATCATCTTTATTAAGGGAGAATGCTCACCTCTATTCATAATTTGCACAGCATATTTTTAAGTGATCATCTGAAGTCTAGTAAATGCCTTCACATTTATTGATGTAATCACATGGCCTCTCAGCTTTAATGTGTTAATGTAATACATTATACCGAGGTCACTTTTGATGTGGAATCATCCCGCATTACTGGACACACTGATTTGAAACTGATTTATTACCCATTTACTGTATTTCTGGGTTTGATCTTTTGCTTAGCACTTTCATATTTATGCTAATAAATGAAAGTGGTTTATAATTTACTTGCTCATCTCGGTATAAGTGTCATGATAGCTTCTTTGTCAAATGAATTGGCTATATATTACAACATGGGGATTTTATATAATCTTTTATTAGAACTTGTCCGTAAATTTTTCTGAATTTTTTGGTGTATTTTTTTGAAGTGTTATTCTTTCATTATCCTATAATTTTATCTAATATTATTAGTTTTACCTCTCAGGCCCATTTTAATAATTTTTTTAGAATATCTTTTCATATAACTTTTTATGTTTGCATATATGAGATACTTTCTATAACTTTTTTCATTCACAATATTACTTTTTTTTTCCCTCACTTTTTAAAAAATCCCAGCTACCTTAGAGTCAGCTTAGGTTTGATGGATGAATTTTGCTGTTTTCTAAATTTTTCAGTTTGTTACTTTCTTATTTGATCTGTTTGAAATCTCTTCTCATTTCTTTGAGTGACCCATTCGTCTTTATATTCTCTTGTTTGTATTATCATAGCAAATCTCACCAAGTTTGATAAACATATTGCCTTAATTGTTATTCAGTTCTAAGTAGTTTATAATTTAGATTCCTAATTTTTCTTTAACTTGTTAATTATTTAACATTGTTTTCCAGTGTTAAATAATTGTCAGAAAATTTGAGTTTTGATTTCTAGTTTTCTGATTTTTTGATTTCTAATTTTAATTTCTAATAAATTTCTAATTTTTTGATTTCCAATTTGATTTCTAATTTCTAATAAATTTCTAATTTTTTATGTCTAATTTGATTTCTAATTTTCTAATTGTTAATTATTTAACATTGTTTTCCAATGTTAACTAATTGGCAGAAAATTTGAGTTTTGATTTCTAATTTTGTTGAAGTGTACTCTGTGAAAATGTCTGGTGTATTATAAGCTGTCTTGAATCCATTTTATTTCACTGTCTCTTCTAGGACTAGTTCCCCTCTGTAAATACTTCATTGACATTTTAAAGAACTGCGCATGTCTTGCTCTTATATATATGATTACAAAGAGAAAGTATTCATCCCTTGTACTGATTGTGTTATTGGAGCCATCTACCTTATTTTTCCTCCATTTTTTTGTGGCTTTCTGAGCGCTATGTCTTCAGTTCTTCATTACAGCCTTAGTTTGACAGTGTTTCCCTGCACTTTCCTCAGGTTGTGCTCATTATTCTTTGAAACACTGTTACTATTTTCGTAGAGGTATGTTATGTTACTTCTGCATCTTCTTTGTGGCCCGCTCCTTTTCTCAGTATGAGAAGTCCCATTTCATCTCAAAGTTTTTCCCAGTGTTAACATTGTGACATCTGATTTTTACATACTAGCAATTCCTTCATAGAATACTTTCTGTCTTCATTCTCCATCTTCTCTCACTGGGTTTGAGTATGTCTCCTCAAAATAAATTACTGGAATTAATAGAATTGTTTTAATCCAATGTGAATGTTAATAATTTCTAAGTGATGAATTTACAGCAGTCTCACTTATTTTGAGGTTTGGAATTATTTTTATTGTCTTATTTTCTATTTCTTATGTTTTCTAGGTTTGTGTTTTTACCCACCTTTTACTGGAGTGACAGATTTTTCTTAGTTCTGTTTTTTCTGCTACTTAACAAATACTGGTTTATACGTTGATATGGTTACTTTAGCATTTTTAGCATGAATATTCAAACACATCTTCCTCTCATCTCAATTTAATCAGTATCTCTAATGTTCCTGAGAAGAAAAAACACTGAAAAGTCTTAGGCTAGTTTTCTTCTGCTCTGCTGCCTTATTCATCTCTCTGATCTTTTCGCCTTTGATGATACGATTTTGCATTTTATATCCAGGTGGTTATAATTTGACAATGGTATATCTGTGTAGATATTAAACACTTATTTCAGCGTCATAGATTTTGTTAGTTTTTTTAGCTATCTTTTATCTTCTTATTTTTTACTTGTATCTCATTTTCACCTCCTGCTGTTCTTTTTATTAGTGGTTTAGGTGGTCTGCCCATTCCTTCAGAGAGGGTGTTGAGATAATAAACTTCAAAGTTCCTTTCAATTCTAAAAATAATTTTATTTCAGCCTCTCACTTGAATAATAGTTTGGCTGGGGGTAGAATCTCATCTTCAGAGTTATTTTCCCTGCACATGTGGAAGATCTTATTGCACTGCCTTCTTGTACCTTGAGTGGCTCGCAGGAATCGGATGTTAATCTGATTCTTATGTCTTTGTAACTCATCTTTCTTTTCACTCTGACAGCTTTTAAGATTTTTCTTTGTTTCCAGTGTTCACATATTTCATCACAACATATCGTGTGTGTGTGTGTGTGTGTGTGTGTGTGTGTGATCTTTATCCTACACCCAGGGGAATTTTTTAAAGTTCTGAGTTATTTTCCTATCATCCTTTTTAAAATTCTGTCTTTCCTCCAATTTTCTATGTTTCGTCTTTGAGGCAAGTCTTTTAAACATATGCTGGAACTTCTGTGTCATCCATGCATTATAATTCTTTTTTGCCTTCCACATCTAAATTCCTGCTCCCAAGACCTAGCTTTGGGGTATAGTGTCCATCTTTCCTCTGTTCTCGTATGCTTTCTTTTTTATGGGACTTCTCACAGTCTATAGTTCTTCACAGTTCACCCTTACTTTTCCAATTACTTTGAGAAATCTCATCTGTTGTCTCCCAGGCTTTGGGGTGTGCACAAGGGTGACAGGTATAAACAGTGTTCCATTTGTCAACTTAATTCCATTTTAAGTTTTGTAATATCTGTCAACAGTTCTCATCCTATCTGACACTGATGAGACCAGTTAGTGTTTGGCAAAGCAGGTAGATCAGAAGAACTGGATGAGGAGCTGGAAGGGCTGGTGAGTCACATGTTTGCAATGGTGAACAGTGAGGACCCAGCTCTCCTGGGAGTCAAGAGCCTACACATGCAGGCTGGGTGAGGAAAAAGTGTGAGACCAGGGGTCACAATGGTGGATCCATTGGTATCAGTAATTAAACAGTTGCCAAAACATGAACTGTTTATAGAAGAGGAGAATCAGAGCTTGAGGTTTGCAAATGAAAACAGCCCTAGTCAGCACCCATATTCCAGGGTTACGGTGCCAGCCACATACACTGAGGCTGGCGGGTTCAAACCTGGCCCAGGCCTGCTAAATGAGAACTACAACAATAAAAATAACCAGGCATTGTGGTGGACCCCTGTAGTCCTAGCTACTTGGGAGGCTGAGACAAGGAAATCACTTAAGCCCAAGAGTTTGAGGTTGCTGTGAGCTATGATGCTACAGAACTTCACCAAGAGTGATATAGTGAGACTCTTGTCTCAAAAAAGAAAGAAAGAAAGGAAAGGAAAGGAAAGGAAAGGAAAGGAAAGGAAAGGAAAGGAAAGGAAAGGAAAGGAAAGGAAAGGAAAGAAAAAGGTCTTAGTACTTAGGGGGATACAAAGGATGGTTAATTTTTGGGAATTTGCCAATGTGGGATCCAGATTATCCAGAAGGCAAAATCCAAGAATCCTGATCCTGGAACATTAAAAAAGCCATTCTTGGGGAAGGTGATGTGTCAAGTGGAAAATCATAAACTTTTGTTAAATTTCTATTTATAAAAGCTATATCTTAAAAAGACTGTTTTTGGTGTTGCAACTTAGCAAGCACATCAGTAGAAAAATCGCCATTTCTTCCATTATATCAAGTGTTTGGTTTTATGCTGATCGGCACATGGTGATGAAGCTAAATGTAGTGACCTTTTCTATTTTTCTAGATTGTACATTTTGCCGTATTCTTCATGTATAATTAGTTTTGTGACTTTAGCGCTCCTTAGTTCTTATACACAGCCTTTAGTGTGAGACAGCTTACCTGCATACTTAGAGCACTTTCAAGAAACGTATGAGTATTTCTCTAGTCATAGCTGAATGTTGCTACCTGTAGAAATAGTCCTTACTTCTGTTATTGTCCAGAGAGACATGAATTATTGAAATAAATGTCAGCAGCCCCAAATTACACGTACTTTGGTTTGTGTTAGAATGAGAACGAAGGCCAGGGAGTCCCAAAGTATCCAACAGATTAAAAATATTTAAAAATTTCTGTATTTAGACATTATGCACTTCATTATTTCTTACAAAATTCCAATGCATCCAGCGCTTCGACTCTTAACATTTTGACATTTTTACATTGTGTGATATCACTCCTTGATGATATCTTACAATGCAGGAGGAATAGCTTTGCTATCATGTACAATTGAGATGAAGCAAATGGGTGGATGGAAATGAAATACAAATTGGAAGGAGTAACATGTCTTTGGATATTAAATGGAAGAGTTGTCTTTGAAATTCAAATAGAGATCAGTTCCCACAGATCAAGAATGAGCAAAGTAGTAAGTCTGCAGATAATCAAACCTTAACCTTAAAAGAAAGGGTCGGTGTTTCGAGTATAAGCGGAATTACGTTGGTGAGAGCTGGTGCATGACACCTGAGATGGGGGCGTAGGTATGAGGAAGAGCAGTCAAGAAACCCACTACTTTACCCTCTTTGTAATGGTAAATGTAAAACTAAAGTACTAAATGTAAAACTAAAGTAAGATTTAAGTACTACATGAAGTAAGAAATCATATGCTGAAAAACAGCAATACCTTTTTTTAGTGCCTCTTATAATAATGATGATAATAGTCATAATTGATTGAGCACCTGCTGTATGCCAAGTGGTACTGAGCTTCTAGCGCAGTCTCTGTGCTCATTGAGACAACCTGGTGAGATGAACATGCTAGAGGATTAGAAGAACCGGAAAGCTGAGTTAATATCTGGCAAATTTCAACAGAATAAACAAATAATGTGAATAATTTGGGCCCCAAATAAAAAGTCTAGTAAGATGTTTGGCAGTAGCAATGGATCAAGGTAGAAATGGGAAGATGAGAGTTATATTTTTATTTCTTTGCATTGGGGTGGGTTTTTTGTTATTTAGTCATACTCTCTTTGTTTGGCTATTTTCAAGTTTTAGAAACAACAGTGAGAATGACAAAGGAAGGAATTCGTTTTGCTGCTGGTCTGGTTTATAAAGACTTGCATTTCAACAAGATTAACACACAGAAATTATATCAACGATGAAAAAAATAGCACCCTTGACCAAAATGAAGCTGCTGATATTTTGCAGATGTGTCACAACTAATGGCTGAGACATTCAAAATGATTAAGTTGCATGAAGAAATATAGTATAGAATCATAGCTGTGTACTGCCAGTGACTTGATTAACTTTTCAAAATGATTTGATTAGGACACACGTTGCAATGTAATACACAGAAGCAATGTAGTCAGTACTTTCAGATACATGTGTTATTTTTGTAGTACACTCTTAGCCAAATCTGACTTTGCACTTTGCTGTTATACCTTAAATATCACACACAGACAACAGCCAAGCAATTGTTCCTTCTGAAAGGCTATTGCACTTGGAAATATAATCTTAACATCAACATGGATAAAACAATAAAGAAAAAATTCTCAGTTATAAAGGAAGGATAAAGAATGTAGCTGAAATAATTATGCCAAGATGTCTGTGACTTAATCCAGAAAGAAAAAAAGCCCATAATTCTTATAATTATATTTCAAGGAAAAATTTCAGCAAAGCAGTAATTTCAATCTCCCTTGAGTTTAAATTTATATTCAAGGTTTTCCTCATTAAAAAAAATGAAGATACAAATGGAATTAGTGTATATACATTTTTTATTATAGGTATTATATACAGCATAGAGAATATATGGCTTCTAATTTCTATAAATAATTACTGTTGTCCCTGAGGAGAGGTAGATACTTGAAATAAAAGCAATGAATCAGAAGTTAACGGTGTTCTGAAAGCCACGTGACGTCTGCCCACTGCCCAAACCAGGTTCGTGTGAGTCTTTTTTGTTTGTTTGTTTTGTCTCCACAGAGCATCTGTACAACCACCACTGCGTTTTTGCATTTTTTCTTCCTGGCTTCCTTCTGTTGGGTTTTGACTGAGGCGTGGCAATCATATATGGCTGTAACTGGAAAAATCAGGACCCGGCTTATCAGGAAACGCTTCCTGTGCCTTGGATGGGGTAAGCAGATTAATCCGCGCTGCCATGCTCTCGTTACCAACGTTTACATTGTGAAGCAGCAGGCTGGGGTGATCCCCAGGCTACCTCGTGTCCAATTTGATGTATGAAAGGGGAAGTACATGAGGATGGTCATGTTTTGAACGTCTGTTGGTCATTTGTTATTTTAAAAAGGAGTACGTATCGAATGGCCGTGTAGCTACTCAATTAACAGTCAAAGGACCTGCATAGTGTGAGCTGAGACCTGAGATATATAGGAGCAGAAAAGCAAAGTGTTCTCTGTTAATATTTTCTGAGAATGCAAATGTTTTGAAATGCTCAGAGCCCAAGGCATGGTGGTTCACTAGGCATGTGCTCCCTGCCAAAAAACTTTGCAGATTCCATTGCAAGAATTCTCAAAACAAATTAAGGAATAAAGCGATTCATACCATGGGGAGAACGCCATGTAGAGGATCAATGAAACCTTACAGCTACTCAGTGGGGTTCTCAAAGTAAAAACAGAAGTGCAGACAGACTGAGAATTAACTGTAATTTTATTTGTATTTATTAGGAAAAGTTCCTCTCAAATCACCCTATACCATAGACATCTCAAAATCTATACCATAGGGCCAATTCTAATGACATCCTAGTTAATTTAAGAAACTAGTTTTAGAAAAATTCAAATTTTTTTCATGTTTACCTTTGCATTTTAAAAGACTCATTCATGGTAATAAACTAGAAAATTTTAGACCAAATATACAACAAATACCAATTATTAGAGGATGGAGAATAAAATGCTAGAATGCTAGAGAGAACCTGGAAAATTACAAGTAAGTGGACTTATCACAACACCAGCATGGTGGAAAAAGAGGATCAAGAATGTTTAAAGATGGCTCAGGTTCCAGCAAGGGTCTACTGTGTCTGACTAGTATGTTAGGAGTTTATGGGAAGGCAGTTAAGAAGGTGATGGATGTGTTTTGCTTAGACTTTCATTAAATTTTTATCTGGTTTCCATGACAAAGATTTCTAAAGCTGAGCTACTATTGAATCGAGGGACACTTTTGTCATGAATCGTGACTTGTCCCGTAGGTCCAAGAAATACAGAATTCAGGTAAAAGAATATAATTTTGATGAAGGATAAAGAGTAGTGATTTGTAGGATTAGTAAAGACTTTATTTAAAATTGTTGCTAATGATCTTGAGAAGAGGGTTTGCAGTTGCTCTCTAACTCAACAGCTCGTATTAAGCTACTGTGGGTAGCAAAAGCTAAACCAATGGTCCTAGATCGTCAGAAAGTCTGTGGGTAGGCAGAATTGTGGCATAGGAGTCTCATTAGGGGCAAGTGAAGCAGGATGAATTTAGCAAAAAAAATTAATCCAAATTGTATGGAAAGAAGACCAATTCTTCAGTTATGACCTAGGAGAGGACTTTTTATTTTTCTAATGAATTTGGTCCAGTCAATCAAAAAAGTGAACAAATGATATGTGGTGAAGGAGGAGGACAAAGAGGAGGTGGAAAGAAGAGGGGCCGGCGGGGACTATGCTTTCTACATGACACAGTTGTTATTTATGATTTCATAGGGATATAAATAATTGGTGCTGTTATTTCTATAGAGTCACCAGTATTTTGTTCAAAAATGTGACATGTCCTTCTGAGATGCTCTCCTTCATGAGAGAATGTGAAGTTACTGCAGGAGACTCACAAAAGAGAGAATAGCTGGAAGGATGAGGAAGGATAGGGCGATGAAAGATGGGCAGGGGACGCATCTGAAAAGCAAATGTGATCTTCCTGAAAAGAAGGAATAACCAAAACTTTAAAAAACTTCAGCTTAGACATAATTTTATTTACCAAAGTACAGGGAGGTTCCACTGATCTTGAATGAGGTAAATGTGATTCGCACAAATATAAACTAAAAAAAAAAAAAAATAGATGCTAGGTCATAATTAGAACACTTGTGCAGGTTAATTGAACTCTACATTCTTTTTATTATAAATTATAAAGTAAATATTAACTTTATAATGTTACTTCATAATGTGTACAGTGTTTATTAGTATAGTGTTTATTAGTATAGTGTTTATTTTTTCATCTTCTTGTAAGTCCAACTTGATGAGCATCAGTGTGTGGCCAACTGAATGTTCGAGTCTGTGATATTTCTTCACAGCAAAACATCCAGTTTTTGCCTTTCTGATTTTATAACTATAAATTTCCTTTATAACAGTGCAGCCCCTGAGGGTGAAATAACTTAAAAGGTATACTAAATCTCTGTTATTACTTCCCTTTAAACCCATGTCAAATGCGGTGGTAACCTAGCAACATGGGAGAATTGCAGTAAGTTAAAAACTCAGGTGTCGCTCTCACATTTTTTTGTACTTGGGAAAAAAAAATTGTAATGGAAACATACTTTGTGAAGTGATTCATCCAGAGGTAGCTGCTGTGATTTCATCATCTGGAGTTTGTCCTGGCTTTGCTTGGATCGATAAGCCCAGTTCTTGTTACTGAATATGAAACATGACATTGCTTTTCTTACAGGTTTACCAGCACTGGTAGTGGCCACGTCTGTAGGCTTCACCAGGACGAAAGGATATGGCACCGATCACTAGTAAGTCCATCCCCGGTGATAAATCATGTTTATACTTAAGCAGATCATCAACTAGTCCTCAGTAGTCTTGGCCGACACTGTCGATGGCTTCAATGGCTTGCGTTTTGTCCCTGAGTCAGGAACAACGGTGGAAATTGCATTGGTGAGGCGTGGTGTAAGGTAGCTGTGCTGTGCCACACTTCTGAATCCTTATTTCAATATAGGATCAGGGTATTTGGATTTGTAAACATTTCACTATGTATAGCACACATTCCATCTCAAGTACTTTTTTTTAGAACTGGATCAATCTGGACATATTTACCTTGTAGAATGTGATTCTACTCTGAGCTTCTAATTTCCTTGATGATAATGGATATTGTTATTAACCATATTTGTCGCATTAGTTGAAGTTTTGTTGCTCTGTTGGGTAGCAATACATACTAAAAATTATGGATCGGGAGAATCAATAGGTTCCACGTGGGAAAGTGCATGAGCCACGGGAAGAGTTAGGAGCAGCACCTCATGTTATAGCTGTCGTGCTGATAAATGCTATGCAGGAATTTATAAAGCTTAAACTCGATATTTCAAATCTAGAATGTTTTTCATGTTTACTTCATCTGCTCCCAAGTTGAGGAGGAAATTGACAAATGGGAATGAGATGTGCATCTTACTAAAGGCATCAGTTTTAAAGTATGATGTTCCATTTCATTGGCTCCAGATTTGAGCTAGAAATCACCGGTCATTCGGCCCCCTGATGGCTTCATTCGAATTGCCTATATACCAAGAGGTATCACTTCCCCTTCCCATCCTAAAGAATTTAAAGAGTGTGTGTCATCAGAGCATTTGTTCTTCCTTAATGCAATCTATATTAGTGAAAACAATTCTAACAGCACTGCTATTAGATT
This sequence comes from Otolemur garnettii, assembly GCF_000181295.1. NCBI lineage: Eukaryota > Metazoa > Chordata > Mammalia > Primates > Galagidae > Otolemur > Otolemur garnettii. The sequence continues at coordinate 12,920,815 of NW_003852430.1, forward strand.
GCAGAGCCCTGCTTATTACTGCACTATTACCTGAAGTTCTCACTTTTCACAATGGCGTAACTATATTGAGATGAATCTAGTATTTAAAAGGTGCTCTATTGGGAGTATGAAAAAAATAGGATTATAGATGTTGTGGTTCCTACTTTCAAAAAGTTTATAATTAAAGCCAAATAGAATGCAACGAGTCATGTATTTATTTTATAACTATGCATTTTCTTTATAACAGTGTAAACCCTGGGGTGACGGGGAGAAATAACCAAAAAGTTATACAGAATCTCCTTAGCAAACCTTAAATGATGTACTAAATGGCAGCTTAAAGATCAGCGTACACAAAAACGCAGCAGAAATTTAGTCACATTCTCAAAATTAATAATGTTCTTCCAGCCTAGAGACTTTTATTCTTCAGGCATTTCATAAAAAATAATAGATATTAAATTGTCCACCTCAGAGTGTGGAAGTTAAATTTTATCTGTCTGCTGGTACAGCAAAGAGCAGTAACTAACTGCAGGATTTAAATATATACACCTAAATGTGTATCCACTTGCTGATAATCTGCATGTGTGTGTGTATCTGGCTACTAGATTGGAAATGTTACTGAAGTGTTTACACAGAGTAACATTCATCCTATTTCGTCCTATGGAGTGTACAGTTCTATGAGTCCTGACAGATCTCCGGGCCTGTAACCACCATCACAATCTTTACAGAGCACTTCCTTGTTAGGTACAGAAGAGGTAGTGTTCATTGCTGTTACTTTCAAAGGCAGCACGCTGATGCTGTGGACTGAGAAGAAATAGTGAAAGGGTCGAGTGGCAGAACATGGGGGCATGAAATAGTGGGCAGTCCCTTATGCTCCCCTCATCTTGACTCTCCTGGGTTACACAGGTGCAGGTGGGCCCCCCTGCAAAGGCTCCAGCACTGAGTGCCATTCCCCCTTCCTGCCCTTCTCCTGCGAGAGAATGAATGCTTTTCTCCAAACCGGTCATCACGTCTCTATCAATGCAAAAACCTACATCTCTTGGTGAATTTAGCCACTGAAACAGACACAGCTACAGTTTTTTTTATCGTTATTTAAAACTTATCTTCAGGCTTGGTGCCTGTAGCTCAGTGGCTAAGAGTGCCAGCCACATGCACCAGAGCTGG
>NW_003852430.1:12922045-12995584 GCF_000181295.1 Otolemur garnettii
CAGCTAATTGTGAGGCTGAGGCAAGAGAATCCCTTAAGCCCAAGAGTTTGAGGTTGCTGTGAGCTGTGACACCATGGCACTCTACCCATGGCAACATAGTGAGACTCTGTCTCAAAAAAATAAATAAACAAATTTATCTTCAGTGAATTTTCTTGGTAGTGTTTGGGAAAAATGAAATCTGAGGGGAAAAAAGCATACAAATGTAGATTATCCCTTCCTTGCGATGATGGCTTTTAAACCAATTTCACCCAGCGTCTCAATGGCCTCAAGGAATAGCAGTTAAATAGCATGGGTAAGACTCTAAAAACACACTGTTCTTGCTTTAAAGCACGTTTAAAAAATTCAATAATGGATATAAAGTAGCATTTTATAAAATGTAAGTAATAGTCACCTTTGCAATAAAAGTAAATACAGAAATCTCGCTCTAAGAGTAATTTGTGTAAAATGTTTTAATTTCCTGAACGTAAGGCCTTATAATAAAAGTCTCTTTTCAGTGAGAGGTATATAGTATTTCTCACTCATGAAATGCTCTAGTGTGACCTTTTCTCTTTTATATCACCTACATATTCTTTCAATTAAATGTCTTTGAAATGTGCCAAAATTCCAAGGCTAACTGTGCAACCTAAGTTATTCCTATTACCCTTTGGTCTACTACTTATCACAAACTTTTCTTAGTTTTTATCTAATGTTTTTTTCAGCTGCTGGCTTTCCCTCGAAGGAGGACTTCTCTATGCTTTCGTCGGGCCTGCAGCCGCTGTTGTCCTGGTAAAACATCGAAATCAACTTCTGTCTTTTTTTTTTTTAGCAAGAGAAGACTACTTTGGTTCAATGAGAGTGGCGATTTTGATAATGTGTTTTGGGTGTAAATTTTAAAGTTCAGTGAACCATTGATTTGAATGTCAGTTGATGTCCAGCCTTTCATTACTCTAAAATATTCTTATTCTGAATACGAAGAATATTAAACTTGGGTGCGTGCTATTTCTCTTGCGGTAATTTCAGATTTGTGGAAATGTTTGAGTATATCTTAATAAATTCTTCCTCTTTAGTGTATAGAATCTCATCATTTATTATCATTTCACTTTATATTTTTCTGTATGATCCCTGCACTCAGTTAGTAACAGGAAGGGCTCTTCAAGCTGCCAATATGCAAAGAGAATACCTAGCAAGTGTTCTCAACCTCAGTGGAAGTGACATTTTGGACTGGATTTTTTTCTCCTATAGAGATTGTCCTGTGTATTTAAGGATGTTCAACACATCCCTTCCTTCCCAGTAGCACCCTCCAGTTATAACAATCAAAAATGTCTCCAGACTTTTTCAACGTTCCCTGTGGTGCAGAATTACCCTGATGAAGAATTACTGGCATAAGTTATATATAAGGATTTAAAATTTTTCTTCTCAGAATCACAAAGTAATTGCTTAAAATTTTAAGTTACAGTAACATGTAAGTGTTCCCACCAATTTGCCTTTCTCTCTCTCTCACTTTCTTTCTCCGGATTTATTGATTACAAATCTTTCTTGCCCAATAAATCATTGGAGAAAATAAGGGAGGGAAAAAAAATGACCCAAATTAAATATGGAGATTCGTATCACTGTGCAATTAGATTTCTAGTTGGAAAATTGCCCTTTGGTTTCTTGAACAATTTATTCAGAACATTGGGAGCTAATAACATCTTTCTTACTAACTTGGAGCGTGTGACATTTTTCCTCCTTTAAAGTCTGTTCCCCTTCCTCTAAGCTGTAACAGAGAGCAGAACCTAGTCTTCACAAGAAAAATAAAATCAAGGCGTGAGGCTTAGCGCATAGGGAAATCAAAACTATTAGACACACTTTTGTCTGCTGCATTGAATTTTTATGTAATCAATTGAATTATTTCCCTTAGCTGCCAGGTTAATGTGCGTATAACCCTGAAATGAGGAAACAAAGAATATGTTTATAATTGAAATACCAAAGTACGGTCTTTGGAGTGGTGACAAGTTCCCTCGTGATTAAGTTGTAGATTAATGGAAACGGTAGAATACATGTGTTCGTTTAATTCAAATAGTGAGAAGCAGAAAGATGAATAGCATTCACTTGGTTAAATGGCATCTTATCAGGAACGATGAAGACTGACATCTCCCAGGTCCCTACTAATAAATGTACTTTGGATCTTTGTTACATCAGCAATTAAGCATATTTCAGATTTCTGTGCACAGATTACATTGGCAGGGGTTGAGACTGCCCCAAAATTCTGTTGCCCAGGAATGATGGAAGATAAGGGGCAAGAAGGGAATTTTAAAATAAAAGAAATGTCTTTATTATCTTGGTTTCCCCATTAGACTGGACTCTTTTATCTGTGGAAATAGTGTGAGACCCACAGATGCTGGTCACAATCAACTGTGACAAATAGACTTCTGTAGCTTTTCATAATTTTACTTAAAAAATAAAAATACGTGCAATTTTACTTCACCTGTATCATAAAAAGGACCTTTTAAGTGAGAGTTGGAAAGTCTTAGAAAATAAGTGTTCACTAGAGCATATTGTAAAAATTGGTGCTCGTGTCCTTTGCTGGAAGGATTCTGACGAGTTGAATAGACTTTCCTTTTTGCCTAGGAAAGGACAGAGCAGCAGAATGCCCCTTAGCCCACAAAAAGGAACAAGCACACTATGTTAGCAATTCAGGCCTTCTGTCCTCCCTGCAGTAAATGGTGACTAAGCATCAATGCCTCTGGCGGCCAGGGCTTGCCTTAGCCTTTGGCACTAATACATGGAGTGAAGCTCATTTAACCAGTTGACTCTATTCAGGGTTGACTCAAAGTGAAGAATGTCAGATTGGCATATATGGTACTAGGCAACTGAAGTTTAATTTCACCCCAGGGCTAGCAACAAAGCATGGAAACTAAATGTACTTAATGTACTTTACAACCGTGAAGTTGCACACATCTGTAAAATTATTCTTTATGCGCTTAAATAATGTCTGAGAAGTGCTACCTACCAGGACTATTGTGAGCACATAATTCTATGGTGGTTATACATTGACAAAAGATGATTTTTCAGGAGAAACAGGGACCTGATTCCCTTCAGTATCATTGAAAGGTCAACTTTGTTTCTGTTTGACAGGTCAACATGGTGATTGGCATTTTGGTATTTAATAAACTTGTTTCCAGAGATGGGATCCTAGATAAAAAGCTCAAACACAGAGCCGGGTAAGCTGCGATTGGTAGATTTTGAAGGTTCTTTACCGGTGACTCCCGTCCTCCAGTTCCAGGTCATCACTGATTGCATTTGCCTGTGCCTTGAATTTTGTTCTTGGTTGTGCTGGTGCTTCTGGTAGATTCTGTCATTCAAAAGTTTCCAGTGTGCTGTTTTTAAGGAATATCACCCCAAATCTAAGAACAACATAACAGACCATTTAAAAACCTGAGTTTATTTGTGCATACTGCCTGCTCAGCCCTTCTTATGTAGGATAAATGTGAAGGCTGGACTTACTGTAGTTGTCTTTAGGTAAGGGTTCAAAGTGCTCCTAGTTTGGGTCGCAAAGGACAGGAGGCAGATTGGACAAAACGTTGGTATATGACACAACAGAATTGGGACAAGCAAACCTAACCAGGGGAAAATGTTGCATTTTCTTTGATTAATTGAATATATCAGAAAAAGATATCAAACACTATTTTTTTCATGTATTTTCATTTTGGGGGGCATTTTAAGTATAACTGGCTATAATTTGATCACTTATGGGTAAGAATTTTAAGTCTTTTGTGCTCTTATAATTTATGTAATGATTTACAAGATAAGATAATCCAAGTATTGTTTTCCCTAGTAAAAGACTGGTTTTAATGGCTTTCAATATAAAAATTTAATATCATTTATATTAAACATTAGAACTGCAATAGTGTAATAAAAATATCACTGGAGGTTCCTTCTTGAGAGGAATTTCTTCTCTCAATTATAACCTTTTTACAATATGGATAAGTTTTCATAACACCCTAAATAGAAAAACTGGAATTAGTACAGACACTAAACTATCTTTTTTTCTTACATTGTTTTAATTTCAACATATTAAGGAGGTACGATGCTTTTGATACATAGCTTGAATCAGGGCTATACATGTGCCCATCACCCAAGTAGTGTTCATTTTACCCTTCAGGTGGGATTTTACCCTCCTTATAATCAGTAAAATAAACTGATCGTACTGAATACCAGGTATAGAAACTCAGCTCTGCTATCAGTGGCATAAACAGAGGTAATTTAAACCAAAAAAGGAAAATGGGGGGCGGTGCCTGTGGCTCAAGAAGTAGGCTTGAACCTGCCGGCCCCAAATACCGGAGCTGGTGGGTTCAAACCCGGCCCTGGTCAAAACCTGAAAAAAAAAAAAAAAGAAAGAAAGAAAGAAAAATGCGGGTTTTAATGGTTAGGATAAAGCTTTGAATTAAAACAAAGCCAAGTCCGGCATCTAGCCCTGCAGTTTACCAGCTCTGTGTGTGTGTGTCCTTGGGCAGGTCACTATCTTTTTGCAACTCAGTGTCTTCTTCTGTAAGTTAGGGGGAAAGCCTCTTGTCTCTTAGCTTATATGAAATGGAGGGTGTCCGTGAAGTTCGTGTGCAGTTTAAAATAGCTAAACATAGTAAATCGCACATGAACTTCATGGACACCCTGTGTAATGTGTACCAAGTGTGTATTCAAGTACCTTGTAAATAGCAAGTATCCACTCATCATTCTTACTCTGAGTGAAATAAGAACGCCAACTGGAACAGGTGAAGTTGTTTTCCAAGGTCCCTGACTATCAATCAAGGGTCTGTGATTCCACCATTCATGGTCACAAAAAGAGATGAGAGCATCAAAATGACTTTAGTGCTGAGGATTTATGAAATTCATATCAATTAATTATCTTATGTACAATACCCAGTTTGATTCACAGAGCTCTTTGTAAGAGATAACATAGGTTTAGAAGAAATGATAATATCGCTGCATTATTTTTAAAATTATCCATTTTAATATATATATATTAGCCAAGAAATTATAAGTTCAAAACCTTTAATTCTAACAGTATTTTTAGAAGTTGTGTATATTTCATTAGCAGTAGTGGGTCTGTGTTCTTCTAGTTCAGAGGCCACTGCCAGAGAAATGGACAGGTTAGAAAGGCAGAATTCTGAGCTATTGATAAATTAATGACTTTAGTTTTGAAAAAAATATTGCTAATTGGGTGGCACCTGTGGCTCAAAGGAGTAGGGCGCCGGCCCCATATGTCAAAGGTGGCGTGTTCAAACCCAGCCCCAGCCAGACACTGAAAAAAAAAAAAAATACACATATATATATATATATATATAGCTAATATAAAATCCTTTTTAAGTTTAGGTGAGTATAAGTTGAAATTTGTTCTCTATTGCAAAGCATGATTAAAATAATTTTAGAAGCTACATTTGTTCAAATAATTTCAGTTCATAGAGAAGTAGTGAGTATTATAGTAAAGAAAGACTCCAGTTAAGAACAAATAATCAAAACTACAGAAATATTGAGCAGGATGCCAATTTGTTGACTTGACAATTGCTTTTTCAAATTATAAAAACCTTTTCAGGTTATTTGAATAAGCATACATATCAAGCTTTTTTTATATAACTCTGTGATTATTTAGAAAAGAATATTACATCAGGGTATTTCTTTTTTTTCTATTTCTTCGTTCCCTTCTTTTTATAATCACTTATTAGAAATGGCCAAGCTCATAGTTTGCACTCAATAAATATTTATAAGGAAATGAATGAAAGAATGTTTAATAAATAATAAAATAGTTTGACAAGATTTATAATACCCAAGCTATATTAAATTTTTTCTGATACACAGAATGTATTTACCAAAGGGAGATTTATTATGCAGGGTAAAATGTCAGGTATCTTTTAGAACATCTTAAACATAAAATTTAATTTTCTCTATTTTTCTGCAGTGGAGCTTTCTTATCCACGGTTTCAAACTGCTTTAAGTTATCTACCTGAAACTAAGCAGACTATTTATCAAGATTGTTCCCAAATTTCTTGTGACTTTTCCAAAGCAGGAGGGAATATACTTCCTTTCCAGGGAATATTTTAGAGTATTAACAATCAACCCATTAGGTCATATTTTTCCTTACGGGAAAGAAAAATAAAATTAGGAAGGTAACTTGGGAATTTGTCAACTTTGAGATCCACAGTAATGATGAGAATAGACTGAACAGATTGGGATTGGGGATCCATGCCTTGGTGGATGCATTTGTTATATTTAAACATGTGGACAATTCAGCCTTTTTTAACCAAACTTTTTATTTTACAAATGCATAATTTCCCTTGTATGAAATAAATAAGATTTTATTTTTCACTGCAGCAACTCAATTTAGCATCTGGACTATATGTTCTTTACATTATATTAAATTCTATAGTGGCCATAGAAACCAGGAAAAATTTCACATCTCTCTAGGCCACTAATCTTTCTTCTACTTTATTCACATTCAATAATAGAAAGCCAGAGGTATCAAATCAACTGGTCCCCATCCTGGTTTGCAGAAGTTAGCCCTGAGTAAGGGAAGTAGGTATAAGCCTCAAATAAATCTCAAATAAAGACAAATAAGCAATTCAAATACTGATATAAAATTTATTTTCAGACAAGACTATACTTAGATTAAATCACAATTTTCAGGACTAGGCTAGTTGCTTATACATTGTTTACTTAAAATTCGTTTTTAGTCGTTTTTGGCTTTTCAATCTTGTGTCAGAGCCTAAAGGGAAAGTATCTATTCAATTGAGAAAGAAGCCATGTTCATGTTCAAAGCCCAAGTACCAACTAGCCTATCTTCAGTGATAAAGAAAATAAGAAATGACTAAGCCAGGCCTTTTCCATATTAATCTGATCAGATTTAATAAAGAAACTCAAAGGTATAGTTAGGGCAGTGGTGCTCGTTCCTATTTGCTCCTCAGAAAAATCTATGGAACTTTAAAAAAGACAGATGCCCAGAACTTCTTAAATTAGAGTCTTTGGGGTTGGGGACAAATAGCTGATCTCTGTAGAGATCACTGGTCTAAGTACACTTTGGGAGTACTTTTAAGCAGATCCCGTGTCCATTGAGGCATTAGTGAACTAAAGTAGGTAGAATATTGTTTACATATTATTTTGAGAAGTTTGGGCCCATGTGGTTGCTGCACATGTTCTGGGTTGGATCAATAAAGTGAATGATTTAGTATTGTAGTCCCCAACTTCGAAAGCTTTGATTTTTCTCCTGGGGTCTGCTGATCAAGCTACATACTTAATAGATTTCCAATTTATTATCTCACATGAGAACTAGTCACAAATGAGTACACTTATTTAAAAGAAACAAGACATTCTAAATTGTGAGCTTCTTCCAATTTTCTCTCTTCTGCCACTTTTGTTATATGCATAGTAATGTTATCTGCACTAACACATTATTTCTAAAAATCTTACAGGGTAAACATAGTTTAGATATAGACAGCCCATGGGAACGGACTAATGCATCACACCACAATTCAATTCGAATTTTAATTCAAGTAACTCCTTTTGGTCTTTGTTTGTGTTCTAATAAACCCATCATTTTCAAGGTACACCCTTTTAAAAATGCACACAGAGTTTACCTGGGCAGAGTGACTTTGCTTCTGTGATGTACCAGATGGAGTCTAACTTGTTTGGATCTGAGTTTACCTGTAGAATCCTCTAGAATAGAATAGACCATTTCAATGCTATGAGGTTGGAGTCTATGACTTCAGAAATTTCTGAAAGGATATTTTAAACTTTATTATGTCAAATGGGTTTTATTAAAGCAGAAAATGATCACTCTTTATATTATCAACTAATATTTCATTAAGTTTCATCAACCGCTATATTCAGATCATCTGAAAATGTGGACGGTTGTGGACGGTACATCAATGCTATAAGAAATTTCAAAATATGAATCTGTTGAAATAAAAGCTGCATGTTTAAAAACTAATTGAAGTCTCCTCAGATATATCCCTTTCTCTATTGAAACTCTGAGATAGATGTTTATATTTCAGAAGGTTTTAACTGATGTATGTGCCTTCCACAAATAACAATGAAACTCCTTAAAACTAGGAGTCCTAACACATTCGATTGTCAGAGGTCTGAATGAAGGATTCTCACTGTGTGTCTACACAAGTACATGCTTAACTCAGTATATCGGGCAACTTTAAACTATACTTAGTGCCATTTTAGGTGTAAATGATATAAATATGCTTTGCATGCAACTAAGGCCCATACTATTGTAAGGTAAATATTACAAAGATAATATAGAGTATAAATGCATCTTTGACAATGGTCTAGAGCATTCATCTTTGATAAGTATACTTTTCTGCATGAAATCGTATTTAAAAGCTAACTTGTGGCAGAGCTTTCTTTTTCGGTGACAATTCAATATTTTGTTCTTTTTGTGGGTGTTCTGTTTGTTTGCAGTCAGATGAGCGAGCCTCATAGCGGTTTGACGCTCAAATGTGCCAAGTGTGGAGTAGTTTCAACAACAGCTTTGTCAGCCACCACCGCCAGTAACGCCATGTTAGTCCCAATCATTTACATCTTCTTGTTACGAATCTTTTACAGTGCATGTGAGAAAATGCTATGATGCAAAGAAAAAAAAAATGTGTTTGGCTAATATTAGACCTAAGAGCATACTTAAATATTCATAATTGGTAACTGCCTTTATACCTATTGTGGGATAGTCTATAAAAAAATATAAACCTCTCAACTGTTATCTGCTTCGTGGTTTCCAAGTTAGTGGTCTTGGTACCACATACAAGAATGCTTTGCTGAATGGGGGTTTGGTGCTGGCCTGGGGCGTGATGTGCAGCCACCTCATGTCGCTCCCTCCTGTCTCTCCACAGGGCGTCTCTCTGGAGCTCCTGTGTGGTGCTGCCCCTGCTGGCATTGACGTGGATGTCCGCAGTTCTGGCCATGACAGATAAACGCTCCATATTGTTTCAAATCCTTTTTGCCGTGTTTGATTCATTACAAGGCTTTGTCATAGTCATGGTCCACTGCATTCTTCGAAGAGAGGTGAGAAATATGATTCTTGTGAGAGAGAAGAGTGATGATTAGGAGGGTTTTTTTTTTTCTAACAAGTGTTATCTTTTATTTTCATATCTTGATCTTCAGATTAAAGCTGGTCTCCTCCACTGGTAGTCACTTAGGAGTTAAAGGTGATGGGTAGATTTAAGGCATAGCTCAGGAGGATGCCTGGAGCTTTAGTCTGGAAGTGATATAAACAGATGGGACTATGCAGAGGAGATATGGCCAGAGGTGCCAAGGACCAGGGAAAGTAGATTAAAGAGAGGATACAGTTTCCTTTTATGTGGGTATATATTAAATCATCTGCTGGCTTACATTTGTATTGAGTACATTGGATACTTGCTCCTCCAGTCTTATGATACTTTACTAAGAAGAATCTGTTTCAACTCCATCCAGGTTAATACAAAAGATATAAAATCTCCATGTTTTATGACTGCCCAGTGTTCTGTGGTATACATATACCACAGTTTGTTAATCTGTTACTGGGTTGATGGCCATTTAGGTTGTTTCCATATCTTGTTGATTGTAAATTGAGCTGTGATAAACAATCTAGTGCAAACGTCCTTAAGATAAAAATGAAAGTTGGAGGGAGGGGGAACAAGGGAGGAGGGGGAGAAGACGAGGGAAGGGAATTGGTGTGCTCACAATTGGCACAATATAAGGGCATATGTTGCACCTCTTGGGTGTGGGACACAACTACAGGAGGGACTCTAACAAATGCAAACATCTTAACCTAGTTGTTTGTACTTTCACATTAATCTGAAAATTTTAAAAAAGTATAAAAACGAAAGAAAGAGAGGATTCAGGAGTGATTGATAGAGATATATCTCCTAGAACAAATGGTAAATGAGAGGGTAGGGCAGCATATGTTTAAAATACATAGCTCTGGGGCTGGGCATGGCGGCTCACGCCTGTAATCCCAGCACTCTGGGAGGCCAAGGCAGGTATATTGCCTGAGCTCACAGGTTCAAGGCCAGCCTGAGCCAGAACAGAACCACTTCTCTAAAAATAGCCGGCCATTGTGGCAGGCACCTATATTCCCAGCTACTTGGGAGGCTGAGGCAAGAGAATCCTCTTAAGCCCAAGAGTTTGAGGGCCATGGCACTCTACCAAGGGCAACAAAGTGAGACTCTGTCTCAAAAATAAATAAATAAATAAGTCACATAGTTCATAAACCCATTCCCTAACTCATGCTTCCTCACTCAGCAAATCCTCATTCTTCATACTAACTAATTTTTTTGTAAATAGAAAATGTTGGAGATGAATGAATAGTTCTTTTGTCTCTATACTATGTTACAGTTAAGGTTACTAAACATTAAGGATTTTGACATGAATATTTACTCTCAGAAAATACTAGCAATGTGCACAGTGAGACATGCCAGGCAGTAATGGTCCCCAGTAGCTATAGACCTATAATCACAGCATTTCCCTGGGTCATGATGGAGGTTCACTGTCAGCAGTCAGGGAAGGAAGAAGTCATCCTTCATGAGTGGAGATATTAACTAGCTCCAAATCCAACCAGAGCAGTGAGAGATTTCAGACTTGAGTTGTTTAGGGATAAAACATTGTTTTCCAACCTGTGTGCAAATTATTCTGAATGCTCGCAGGCACTGACACAGTATATACAAGGTTTATGACTCATTTTAGCATTTACTCTAGGGATGAGTGGTAACAAAAACACACACTGATACAGCGCCATGCTAGTGATTTTGAGAAAATGGTCCACGCTGTCATTTTGCATCACCTAGCTTGTTTGAGATCTTTATTATGATGTGCACATCGCAAAGAGAGACATGTGAGGATAAATACACACCACATCGTTTCCACAGCGACATGTGGAGGGAACCAAAGGCTTTTACCTGCTTTACCAGATGGGGATGACGATATTTCTGAGCTGTTTTAATAAGATACAGATGTCAGCAATAAACCTACATGTGTATTCTAAGAACATTCTATGGGAAAAAAGAGTGAAAACAGATGAGGAGGGACCTCACATTGCAAGAGGAAGACAGTATTGCCCCATTTAAGAAATCTGATGTAGTGTACAGTTTCCAAGCCTTACTATTCCTTCATCACAAATTTCCACGTTGAATATCAGCGTTAACAACCTTCCAAGTACAGAGCTCTTTATACGCCCAAGGAGTGAAAGTTAAAAGGAAATTGAACAATAATTTAGCTTATGTTCTTATCCAACTATAATTATCTTGCAGGTCTTCTGTATTTCATATTTATATAATATACTTGGCAGCACCTGTGGCTCAAAGGAGTAGGACGCCAGCCCATATACTGGAGGTGGTGGGTTCAAACCCAGCCCCAGCCAAAAAAAACTGCAACATATATATTTAATATATATTTTAGTAACAAAATTGATCTAAAGGTTAGATAAATTATTTTTTGATTGACAATTCAGAATGAAATGTTTTATGAAAGGTTTTATGTAAAATACATGGTATATAGATACATGCAATTTTCAGAACATCATAGTTTCTTAGGTGCTAAAGCATAAAAAGTGCCACATCTCTAAATAAGCTTCTGAGTTTTTTTCCCTGAAATAAGCTTTCTAGACAGTTTGGACTATCATCAGAATATGTGGGTTTTTAGAGTGACATATGGTGATGGCTAATTATCAAAATTTTGCTGCTTACATGAAGAAAAATGTTTGGCATGAAAAGTCTAGATTTCCCTCGGAATTTTTTCATACTTGATAACTGGACTATTAATGGTGAAAAACATGATTTAAGGGTAACTAAATCAAGTCACGAAAATAAATGCTTCTGCTAAAGTAGGTGTCCATAAATATATATCTTCTGTATCAATGGAGAATAAAAATATGGATATATCTCTTTTGCATTTTTCCATTATTAGTTTAAATTGAATAATTTCATAGGTGGTAAATTAACATCAGCATGGCATACATTCTTCAGTTCCAACACTGAAGTGAAAAAATCACGTGCCATTTTTTTCTTTTGCATTGAACCTTAAAATACCTCGTAACGTTACTATAAATTCACGGAACAGATTTCAGTTGTAGGGCGAGTCTTCTGCAGAATTCCTAAGAAGAAGTTGTCACTGAAGCACTGAAAGGCTCTTGTTTAAAAGGATTTTACAAACCCCAAGGAACATATCATAGTAGGCACCTTGAGGCCACAGAAATTCTTCTTGACCTTCTAAATGCATACACTTTGACCCTGGCAGTGGGTCTGTCTCATACACCAGCGACCACATTGCCCTAACATCAACCATGGTGTTATGAAAACAGAAGGACCCTCCCATCTCCCCTGTGTCTCCTGTGAACAAGAGTTCCAGAAGAATACCCCAAAGTGTATGGAACAGATCACTGGCTATAAAGTACTAGGTGATGATTCATATCTATAAACCTATTTGATAATTTACAAGAGATCCTAGGAATGTAGTTTTCTCTTGAGTCCTCTTTCACTTTAAAATATGTTCCTCACAATAAATCAAAATAATTTGTGTGGATTTTTCTTCCTTAAAAATGTATAAGCAGGCTCGGCACCTTTGGCTCTTGCGGCTAAGGCACCAGCCACATACACCTGAGCTGGAGGGTTCGAATCCAACCTGGGCCCACCAAACAACAAAGACGGCAGCAACAACAACAACAACAACAACAAATAGCCAGGTGTTGTGGCGGGTGCCTGTAGTCTCAGCTATTTGAGAGGCGGAGGCAGGAGAATCACTTGAGTCCAGGAGTTGAAGGTTGCTGTGAGCTGTGACGCCACAGCACGCCACTAAGAGCAACAAAGTGAGACTCTGTCTCTAAAAAAGAAAAAGAAAAAAAATGTATAAGCAATGTAAGAAATATTTCCTCTTTATTTAGATGCTAGCTACATAAATACTTCCATTTCTATGTATTTTTGACATTCACGAACATTATTTTGTCCTCTTTCATCTTTAATGACTATCCCAGTATGAATTCAAAAGGCTTTACCCACATTGATTTGTGCAATCTTTCTGTGGAGGAGGTGGGAATATACAGAAAAGGAATATAGCCTTGTGGTTTAAGAAGAAAATAAACAAAATACATAGTACTAGAACTGCGGTACTTTGAAAGTGTTGCACATGGAATCTAATTTATTTTTGAAGTGCCTTTGCTTTTAGTGGCTACAATTTTGAAACTAAAATCATTTCAAATCAGGACAGAAGGGCAAAATGATCACTCTGGTATTTCCAACTCAATTATATTCCACTCCCTAAAAGAATAAAAAATAGTGATTTTTGCATAGCTATGTGTTATGACCTCCAGATTTGAAATCTTAATATTTAAGTTTCATGAAACATATATTCTTCAAAATAGAGTTTCTTCTTCTGGATTAACTTTTTCTTTTGAATTATTTTAGTAAATGGCTCTAAAGAAAATGGCTCTTTCTGTAGAAAAGAGAAAACAGAAAGAGGGAATAAGCACACAGAAAGTAAGCCATCTGATTTATCACAACAGCTTCCGTTCAGCAATGAAACCTGGATCTTAGAAGCTAATATGTATAACCGCTAGTCGTAACTCTAATAGGACAGTAATAAATGCATCCTTCATTTAACCATCATCAGCTGGTTAGCATTCACTGGCTTAAGCAGATATCCGCATATACTATTTACTATTCTCTGCATTGCTATGGAAATTCAAACAGCACAAGAGTTATGAAACCTTTGAAATAGTTACTGTTGCTAGGAAACCACTTTCTTGGTGCCTGAACATTCTTCCCATCTCTCTGTCTCTAGCTGTGTCTGGCTCTAGCACAATCTTACAGCTTGATGTCAGAGGGGGAAAATAACAAGACTGTGATACAAAATAAGCTACAATAAAACTCTTCCCCTAAATGGAAGGACAAAAAGAAAACGCTTAAACGGATAATTGTGTTGTTATCAGTGAGTGAGAGTCCTGTGGCTGTTCCGTGGAGTCAGTAGCAGGCACAAGCTCCTCTTTTCTCCTTTCCAAGCACTGGCAGGAGGGCTAGGCTGCACCAGATGAGGTCCCCAAATCCTGATCCAAACCTGTGAAACAATTTTGTAGCAAAGTGCTTAAAATAAAAATGAACTGTGTTTTTTTTCTCTCTCTCTTCCCTTCTTTCTTTTGCTTTCTTTCTCCTTCCCTTCCTCCCTCCTTCTCTCCCTCCTTCACTTTTTTAAACCAATTTCCCATTTAGTCTTATTATTTTCCACAAAGAGTACAGATAAATAAAATTATTTATAAGCACATGACCGTGAACACACAGACGAGCATTCTTTCCTATCTAATCTAAAACCAATATTCTCCTAATGCGAAACATTTTTTTAAATGAAGTCAGTAGTGATTAAATAACTAGACAACAATTTGCAAAGATGTTGTATGTAATATTTCCATGTCGCATGCAATAGCTCAAATAAAAAGCTGTGTGAACCTCAAAGCTTGGCCGTTTACAGAGAAATTAGGTATGACCCATTAGGATGGAAGGATGTGGATCTGAGACCTGCACAGTCAGGGCTGGGTTGGGGTTTAACTGGTCTTTACAGAAGAAGGAGTAGATGGGAAGAGACTTCAGAACTTAATGGGTCCTGAGAGAACAATGGGGTGGAAGGATTAGGGAAGTGAAGGTTTCAAATGGAAGATGGAGAGGGATTACTGGGCATGTGGCTTATACGGGCTGGAGTGAGGAGTAAAGAGTTTGTTTTCTGGGACCACATAAAGCACATGGAGGCAGAAAAAAGTGATCTGATCCTGGACACCAGAGGGACTTTTTAAAAATAGTTATTGCAGCATCAAAAGAAAGACAATAGTGATGACCCTTGAAGACACTGACGTTGATTAAGTGGTGCTTCAGAGCTCTCAGGGCAGGGTGTTTGTTCAGTGGTGGTGGTAAGAAGCCACTGTGAGTGGTGTTATAACGCAATTTAAATAAATCGAAGGGAATTAGTGAGTGAACAAACTAGTGCAGGGAAGGTCAAGGGATGGAGCCTTATTCTGAACTTGCTGAGAAGGAAGATAAGGGGGAAGTGGGTTGCCAAGAGCTTTGTCTTTTTTGATGTTTGTTTTTTTTTTTGTTGTTGTTGTTTTTTTAGAACTTGAAGGTTCAGAGAAAAGCATTTAAAATTTTTGTTGTTCTGATTTGTTTTTCATAAAATAGGATATGTACTTTGAAGTAGTAGAATGGCTGGAGGTATCAGAAGGAACTTGGATTTTATCAGAATCCAAAGAGTGGGAACCCAAGGGCTGCTAAATAGAAACATGGACATGGCACATTGAGGATAGTATTCTCGTCTTCCTATACACCTTCCCAGAATTTAATGGGGCCCTGAGGGAACAGTGATGTCGAAAGATTAAGGAAGTTAATCCTCGTCTGATTAAGATTTCAAATATAAAAAGATGGAGAGAGGTTAGCAGGCATCTGGTTTACTGGGGTGGAGAGTGGACAGTCTGTCCACATCCCTCTGTACCTCTTCCCAGGAACTGTCAACCTCACTTCTTTCCATAGCCGTTCCATTTCTTAGGCAGGGGACTATACATTCTACCTCTCATCCCAGATTAGACTTTTCAGATTTAGTGTAATTGCAATTATGGTATCAATATTTGTATCAGTCTTAATCTGCACCGTGGTTGTCTGAGTCCACGCAGAGACATAAGGGGTTAAGAGCATGAAATCAGGTGAGAGAAATGGCGTCAGTGAACCAGTTCAGACTCAGCTAATAAGAAAAATGGACAAACTCGGGCATGCCTGCCAGGTGGCATCCCACTGTGACTTGCTGTCGCCTAAATTCTTCCGCTGGAAACTCACACGGCCCTCCCAACTGTCCTTCACTCTGGGTGGCAGCACAGTTCTTCTCTCTGTCCTCAGGAGGGATATTTGGACACAGGCAGGTGGACGGGCAAGTCCCACTCCCCCTCCTTTCCCGCTCACAGGGCCCCCTTGCAGGAGTGTTAAACTAGTAAGAAGATCAATGTGTCTTGAGTAGATGTTTCAAATGAAAACTGACCTCATTGCTTTTTATTTCTTACATTTTATCTAAATTGTAAGAGGTAGAAGATTATGGTACAGCAACATAATTTCTGACCCCTTGGCAGTAATTGTTTTGACTCAGTCCTTCACCCAATCTTATTCTTGGCTCAGTAAGGCCGGAAGGGTGGAAGCAAAGTGGTGTATTAGAAGGAGGAGTAGCTTTCAGGTCACATGACCTCCTTCCGCTCCCAGTTTGGCCACTTCTTACTGTCCTGATCTTAAACAAGTGACCTAAGCTCTCAAATCTTCAGAGCCCGCATCTATCACAATAAAATCATGTCTTCCCCAAGTGGGATGGCACAAGGCTAAAAGAAAGTATCACCTATGCAGGCCCAGGATTGCGGTATCCGGCATATGCAAAATTTCCTTTTTTTTTTTCTTTCCATAATTTCCTTTTCTTTTCTTTCCCATTTGTGTATTAAAGAAATGCTGCTACATTTTTTCAGACTATGTATAAGAAAGGTCATTTAGAGAAGCTCTTACAATGACCCCAAAAGTGATGCAAAAAGTCATTTGAAGGTAAAAAGCTGAGGGAATTTTAGAGATTGAGTGAAACTTTGCATGTTAGAAGACTCTAGCAGAAAGTTATTGGGACTGAGATTTGGGTCTGTAGCCCATATCTTTCTTTTTTTGTATAGCAGATGCCAAACCTTCATTTTTGGTTTTTATTTCCTTCGCTATCAGAAAAGCTAGGTAACATTTCAATAACGTGAAGTCATTCATACTACCCCGTCCACTGGCATAATAGACACGAAATTGAGAACAGTCTTACTCTCTGATTAACTTAGTACAGGTTCCTGTGATTGGAAAGAGAGCCATCTGTTCATTTGTGAAACAATAGACACCATAGTAGGCAGGAGACCCAGGAAAAGCAGAACCTCCCCACCCCACAAGGAAGCAATCGCAAACAATTACAAAAATGTAACTTTATTTATTTTCCTGGCTTAAAACAATCCTCCAGAACAGGGAGGCAAGAAGCATCAAGGTAAAACTAACCATGAAAGGTGAAGATTTGGGGTTTGAGTTGCTCAGTAGCTAAATACAGAGCCCACTTCAAACTGTACTGCTCTTCCCTGTGAGGTTTCTTTAAATTGCAACACTGCCAAACACGCTCCGTCCTGGTCCCCAGCAATCGCTAAATCTGGCACCGACTCTCACAGTGACACTGCCAGCTGCCTTCTGAGCTCCGGCGAATCCAGAAGCTCTGAGTTTGCTGCTGCTGAGATGAACTGAATTCTTCTCTCTGTGGGGGACATACAGGAGCGAGACATCCCCCTGCAGACCTCTTTGAACTTGTGTCTCATCCAGGAATCTCTCCACACCAAGAAGAGTTGGTCGCTTTTTCGGCAGTTTTTAGAGCAGCCCACAGCAGGATCCAGGCAAGATATCTTTGGAAGTGGTGCTTGGATGCTTGCCGGGAGGCAACCTTGATGGCTTATTGTTTTTTCTTCACCATATTTTGTGATGCTTTTTTGTTCATCTCACAACATGCCATCCAATTTCCTTAAAGTCCCCTAAATGTTCCGGGGCCAGTTACCTATCTGTTTCTGGCTCCTCCCCCAAATATGTAAACCTGTCAATTAAAGTGAACAATCCACTACAACCTTATCGTAAAAAGAGATACTGAAGTCTGAATTTTAACTGTCTCAAAATTTGTCTTAAATATTTAATTGTTTTCCCCAGGATTATTTAAGAATTATATTTACTGGTTTCCGGTAAGTTTTTTGAAAAAATATTAATTACATAAGAACTCATTATTTTAATATCTAATAAATCTTAAAATATTACCGGATGGTACCTGTGACTCAGAGGAGTAGGGTGCCGGTCCTATATGCCAGAGGTGGTGGGTTTAAACCCAGCTCCGGCAAAAAAAAAAAACTGTAAAAAAAAAAAAAAAAAAAAAAATATATATATATATATATATATAACCTAAAGTAAGTGACTGGTTCCCCATAAATAGTGAGTTAATGACTCCATTGTCCAGCATTGGAATTATGACTGTTGACACAGAGGATTTTAATTTCAGGATGAGATAGCCAGGTCTAGATTCAAGGTTTGTTTTGTTTCTTTCTTTTACCTTTTTTATGCTGTCTGCTTTTTAGAAAATCCCAGTTGTTTTTCTTCAGCACTATTAACATTGATTCACCAAAATCAAAACACTGTTTACCTGATAGAAAACTCAATTTATTATCAAAATATTCCCAAATGGCTGCGAATGCTTTCTCTGGGTACTTTGTTGCCGGGAGCACCGTCTTCTGTGATAAGAAATATGTGCTATCAAGTGTAGTCTAATCATTCTCTCCCGACAGTGTTGGCCAAATAGTAAGGCCAATTCCTCCAAATTGCCCCAATGCATTTTTTAGTATTTTTTTTAAAAACCTAATGGAACATTTGGAATCAAGGAGACTTCTACAGATCTTTCTGAAGTAGAAGTATCAGAGGCCCTGAATGTGTCAGAGAATCTAACACTTAAATTAAGGCATTTATATGACCATTCAGATGACCTTGGACTTACTGGAAATTTTTTGTACTCTTCTGCTTTACATTTCTTCTAAAAGGCATTGACTGATTTGTGAAGCTGACATCATTTTCCAGTGTAGAAGTGCCTTTTATTCAATTATCATATTTGGGAGGTTAGTAGTTGAAGGTATTGATTTAGTATCTGTATATTCTGAAAGGGAGTGAGGTATCTTTTATATCTCCCTCAATTAGATAGTGCATTTTTAAGAGAAACTTATAGAAGTTGTTTTTTTACATTTCATCGTTAGCCAGAAATACTGATAGTTCCACTCTGAAAGTCTGAAAATAAAGTGATTAGTGTGGACCAGTCGGATTAATGTTCGGTCTTACCAGAATGTTTCATATATTATGTATCGTAATATTTAGAAATAGATTTGAAGGAAATCTTCATGTGACAAGCTCCCTGAAGGCCACATTGAGATACATTATTTAACTTCCTTTATAAACAGTGCCTTCTTTAACACTTGCCTTGGGGCCCAAACAGAAAATTAGCATGTATTTATTTTTCCAACGTTGGTTCTTCAGGTTGTTTCCTAGAAGTACATACACTTTGTTTGTGGATTCCCCAGTTCAGATTTCCGTATAACAGAAAAAGTGGATAGCTGGCAAACACTAGACTCATTGCAAAGTTTTGCTTTTTAGCATGTCACTCTGTAACCAAGGACAGCTTCTTAAGCAAAAGAGGGACATTGGAAACATTCACGTCTCAAAAATCATTGTCCGGGTTGTGTCTCCACTGGGAAACACCGGGTGGTCTCATTCTACATAGTATTCATCCAGTCCTTTAGGGAAAAATGGTTGGACTGGATTGTACCGCACCTGTCCTTGGCCTGACACGTTTGAAAAGGAAGTAAGAAATTACCTTGCTGGATTATGTCAGGCAGTTCCTCATTCTTTTCCAGGGAGATTCTAGTTATAGAAATATTAGGATCATAGAAGGGGAGAGAGTCAGGGAATACTGAATCCATCCCCCACTAAGTTCTTTTATTTCACAGCTTTCCTGGTGACAGCCCCAGGATTAGAACCTGAGGGGGGGAAACAGAAGTACAGGAAGGTCTCGTGACGAGACTGGTTGGCCCATCTGTCCTGGTGACTGAACTTGGTGCCACTTTCTAAATCCTGAAACTTGCACAGAGGCTACAAGGACTGTGAAATGGGTGAGAGCACCAGGAGGAAGCTGGAGACAACTTACGAAGCTCCAGGGTTTTGGTTTTGGGGTGTTTGTTTGTTTCTTTTCCAGCCAACAGGCATATACTCACATCTCACATCAAAACGGTGATGGGACATTTCACATGAGTGTTTTTCAAAAGTCAAATTCTTATTTGTGGACATTGGTAGTCTTTATAAAGGTGCTTCACTATAATACGGGAAAATACAACATCATCTATGGATATTTTTATCCAATAAACCAGATTATAATACATAAGAAGAATATCAATAATATGAAGTTAGAAAAACAAATATCAGTCAAATGAATTTTGATTGACTTGCAATAAGTAGCCACGTGGGAAGCGTCTCTCCAGAGAGTGTAAGGGGCCTACGGAACCAGAGGAACTGGGCAGGACAAACCGGGGCAAAGCCATCTTATGCTCAGAGTCATGGTCAATTGCTTCTGTGCAACCATTCATGTTCACTGACTTGCTTTGTAATAAAAGAGTTAATGTTACTAGAACTTTCTTGTAATATGTTTGTTCTTTATTCAGAATTTGATTATGAATGGAGATTAAGGAAATTAGGCTTTGCTAGGGAATGTTTTATTCCCAAGACGGTCAATCAGAAATAGAGCTGTTTTCTTTCTCTTTTGTTTCACTGGGTTTTGTTTTTCAATAGTCTGCCCAAAGACTTGTTACACACGGAAAAAAAAAAAAATCCCAAATCAATTCCAGGCCAGAAATCATTGAGTCATCTCCTTTTTCACAATGTTTAAAGCTATTATGAAGATAATGCCATACCAAAAACTAAATTCTCCTTGAAAGGCACATAGTATTTGTAACAGTAGAATAAATCTTCCCTCTGGCAGGAATTATTAGTGCTGAGCCATATGTGGCCATTTTGATAGCTAAGGAGTTCCCAGTGCTTCCCCCTGTAGATTGCGGCAAGTGATAAATTTCCTTGACATAAAGCGAAGTCCCAGGACACCAGCATTTGTATTAGGAACAAACAAAATGGGTATTAGATTATAAAACAAGGACAACCATTTTCTCATAGTCGATTGCCAACATAGACAGTATCTTATTATTAAGAGAGAAGAAAATTACTATGCATTGTTTTCTCCCCACCCTGCAGGTTCAGGATGCATTTAGATGCCGATTGAGAAACTGCCAGGATCCAATCAATGCTGATTCCTCCAGTTCTTTTCCTAACGGGCATGCTCAAATCATGGTGAGCTTTTATTTTTCCTCTGATTGTTAATTCAGTTCTTATCTCTCGAGAAAATAAAAAATAGCTTGCAAATAAAATAGTATCAAAATCCCATTTTGAGTGACTTTGGCTTCAGTTCATTAACAGACTTAGGATTCTGATGAGTAAGTAGTCTGGATTGCTTGGGAGGCCAGGATTTCTTCCTGGTCCCCTGGGGTGGAGTCCAGGTGTTGGTGATTCCATGAGCAGCTATAGGACCACTGTCCTAAAACACAGGAATAGCCACCCTTCCAGTGACAGATCAGTTATTGAACATGAGGTCTGACTGTTGTTGGAATTTCAGGATACTTTAAGCTTAACCATTTCAATGTATTTTAGAAATGAAAGAAGATTGAAGCTGTGTCATTCAAAGCAGAACTTAAATACGATTTTTTTTCAATTTAAAATATTTTAGTTTTTTTTAAATATTTACAAAGTACAAAATTCGAGTGATACAAAGTGTAGAAGTTCTCTTCCTCAGCCACCCAGTTCTTCTCCCTGGAGGTAGCCAGTATCACTAGTTTCCTGTGTATACTTTCAGGGAAATTCTATATATACAAAAAAAATGTGACTGGCAGAAATCTACACATTCTATTCTGCAAATTGCCTTTATTGAGGTATAGTTTTTACATAATAAAATTCACCCGTTTTATGTACATAGGTCAATTATTGTAGATATAGGCTTATACCCATGTAACCACAACACATTCAAAATATAGAATATTTCCATTACCCCAAGAAGTTTCCTTGCGATCCTTTTAGTAAATCTCCTACTGCACTCTACAGTATTTGACTTATCATTAACTTTTATGGACTAGAGAACAAAATAACAGGCTAAATGATACATTAGTAACTAAGACTTGAAAAGGAATAATTAATGCCTTAATAAAAACAGGTAACTACCAAAATCTCTGATTTAACATAGTTATTGGAAAAGGTGTATTATACACTAGTTGCTCTTTGGATCATATAAATCTTTTGCCCCACAGGAAAATGCATATGATTAAAAGACCTGAATTCAAATGGGATAATCTAATTTTTCTATTAAATAAATTGAATTGTTTAAAATAAACGTTTGTGGAAAGTATAAGGATGAAACTTTCTTAAGAAAAAGGAGGATGTTGAAAACATTCACATCTCAAAAACCTTCATCCTGGTTGTGGACAGAACCACTTCCAGAAGGTTCTGGACCAGATGAGCATTGTTTAATCTTCAATTTTGATTTCTAAACCTGAAAGCCTTTTGCCACAGTTGAGTTAAAATGAATCACTGGAAGTGCCTCATTTGATTATTAAGAGTTTGGCTAAGTTGTATTATTATACGTTATATTACAAACAGTGTACTCAAATTGAATGCTTAAGGAATATAAATAAAGACATTTAAGTATATTCATGGGAATACATTATATACATTTAAGTATAGACATTCTGATCTATTTTGGTTAAGAAAATGACTTAAAATTCTATCCTTTTATACATAATGGTCAGTTTCCAAAATGAAGATGATATTAAGTAACCTATTTCCTTGTTAAAATTACATGCCAAATTGCAATTGATATTAGTCAACATTTTGTCTTCAGAAAATACTCTCGAAAGCAATCTGATTATTTCTTGAGACACTTCCTTTGCACAAAACAATGAACTCATACTGCCTAGTTAGATATCTGTAAGCCTCAGACAATACGATTAGTAAAAGGCACACGAGGTCTTCATTAAATGATGGTTCTATATCTTCTTGTTTCTTGTTACAGACAGACTTTGAAAAGGATGTAGACATCGCTTGTCGATCAGGTAAGCATATTTATATTTTTCCAATATAACCATCAGGGTGTCAAATTATTTCTATGTATTTAATTTTAAATTAAATGCTTTGGTTTACACGTCGGGTATTCATGTTCATGAATAAATAGAATCTTTTCAGTGTAAGGACGATAACAGCAGAAATGTACTTGCGGAGGGGGAGAAAGGGCGTGGGAAAGAGAAAGGAAGAGAGAGAATGAGGAGTGTGAGAGGAACTGGGAAGGGTTCCTCGGGATCAGCATGACAGCAAAACATGAAGGCGTAGTATTTCCATTCCAGCCAGCACTGGTCGTCACGTGTAAGGCAGGCAGTTTAGCCTCTGTCTGTCTCAATTTCATCATGTAGGGAATATGGTTCGCTGAAAGGACAAAATGCCTTTGTGTGTCTGTGTCTGTGTGTGCACATACACGCTCGCATGTGTTCTGGTTATTGTTGTTGTTGTATTTTTAGAGGGAACCAGGAGAAAGCTTGCAGCATGCCCTGCCTTAGAGTGCTAACACCCCATTGTCCTCCAGCCTGTGGCTGAATTCTCACCAGAGTAAATGGCTCAAGAGTTTTAAAGGAAAGTACATGTTCGATTGGGGGTGGGGGGAATAGTTCCAGTTGTTGGAAATTTTCCTTGATACTGGAATAAAATATACATCACCTTACCGTTTGTTTGTTGGTATTTGTGCTGCCTTTTAGAGCAAGAGTGAACATCTATTTTAACTAAATATTCAAAAATGTGAAAGCAACTAACATTTAGACCCATCAGAGTCATTTTCTCCAGATTAAAGAAGCCATACTTCATCACTCATTTCTCATAGCATCTTCCTGGACCTAGTGCCCAAATCAGCCTCTGATCTGCCAATAATTTTCAGTTATAGTGCTCAAATATATACATACTCACCCAACATTGGTCACAATTGGCACATTACTTATATTAATGCTACCTACGTTTGTATCTGTTTTCCATTGCAGTACTGGAGCTATTAGGGCACCTCCAGTCTAAGATTATGTAAAAGTTATTTTTGGTATATTTTCCTTGGGGAAAAAAAATTCTGGCTTTTGCATTTATCTGTATTTGCTATTGTTACCACTTTCAGTTTAGTATACTATAATGCCAGTGCTCTAATTTGGCCAGACCAGTCTGGCATGGACAGCAGGTGTAACATGCTTTCTTGAGCTCCCACGGAGGCAGGAAGAGGAAGCGTGGCCAGTCCGCCCCAGCTCCTGGCGGCCAGGGAGCTAATTGCACATTGCAATCTGCAAGTCATAGTCTGCACAGGGGGAAGGTCCTGTGCATTTTTGTACCAAGGGGAACACAAGTGGCAGCATGCAAAGTAGCAGTTACATAAGCATGACCTCAGTATACACTGCTCAGCCTTCTAGGAATACACAGAGATTTCCTAGAAGAAAGCCCAGACAGCGTCATCTTGTCCTATACTCAAGGCCATGGAGAGGAAGCCCAAACACTTTTTCCTGTCCTTACACATACCACCCATTTAGATTGTTTAGTTCTTAAAAGTTTGGTGAGAATATCTTCTAAGTCTTCATTCAGACAGTCCATAGAGGAGTGGAGACCTGCTGTAGAACCCCCATAGGCTCCTGTCAGGCACGCCCCACCTGCTAGCAGCTGCCCTTTATGAAGATCTATGCAGAATCTCAGTTCACAATTTTTGTTAAAAGAGTATGAGAGATTAATCCCAAGCCTGGCTTCTATCAAAATCCTCTCTGCAGAGTGTGTTCATTGCAGAGCAGTAAAGTGACGTGATGTCATGATTGACAATCTATAGTAGATCTGGGTAGGGTGTAAGCATTGCCCTTCCTTGTTGAAAATCTATCAAAATATTGCCAAGACACAACATCACTGGTGTTTGTTTTCCAGCATCTACCATTTCCTCTTTGGATAATTGATAAGATATTTTTTCTTTGTTCCATCCACCTTCCATAATTTCTCCGATACTGCTAGTCATGGTGCCAGTTTCCACATCTGTGTTCCAAGACGGGATGCGATTTGTCTAGGTCCAGAAGCCTAAATTTATTTAACATAATTAGTTTCTGCTTAATTTCTAATCTTCTTCCCTTAACTTTGTTTCCTCTCAGCCTCTTTTGGAGTACTCTTTACACTTCTCCTTGATAAAGGAGACTTATAAGAGCCATTAACATTAACTCGGTTGTCAAAGTATGGTTCCCAGACCACCACTATTAGCATCATCCAGGAAGGTAATAGAAATGCAAATTTCAAGGCCCTACCCCAGAACTTTTCTGTCATAAACTGGGCAAAGGGGATTCCAAGAACTAAACCACTCGGGTAATTCTGATTCATGCTAATGTTTGAGAACCGCTGTATCAGACCCTCCTCTCTGAGCCGTGACCTTAACCCTTCAGTATTCATTTTGCTCTCTTTTGTTAAATAATTGTTAATGTTTTTATTTTCTGTTTTCATTTTTCACTGGTGCTCTTTTTAGCTGAGGTTGTCAGGAGTTGTTTTTCTGATTTCATTTGGAGATAACTGTCCATACTGACATATATTCAATTTTAAAGTCTTAGATTATTATTCTAAATAATATTCCTCTGAATTTGGTTGAAATTCACTTCTCCAAAGGGTGGAGTGTGCATCTGACTATGCCAAATATTCAGATGTTTTATGATTTGGGGGAGTGTGTTTGCATTTCACTACTTGATTAATTTCTCCGACACGTCCTGTCACTTCAACATCATGGTTTCATGAAGAAATGCTGTGATTAATTTATGATGCACAATCAAAAATGGGAACATATTTTGAACAAGTCTAAGAAGCAGGTATATCTCTCATATAGGGTAATCACTACTTCATTAGAAAAATTATCTTTATTCAGATATTTAATATCTACAAATTTTCAGTAAACATAGCTATGTAATTTGATAAAAATGTGTTACTGATAGATATTAATGGTAAATGTTTTACCTATAGCTATGTTATATTTGTACAAAATTAAGTGTATCTTATACACAGATTATAATGCCAATAGTCTGTACCAATGCTTCTTTTATAGTTTATACTATATGCATAAACTGTAAAATTATCTGTCCATAATGCAATACAATAGATTCCCACAACTCACCTTTAAATTTTACTGCTATAAATTTTAGATTGATTTTAG
Source organism: Otolemur garnettii (assembly GCF_000181295.1). NCBI lineage: Eukaryota > Metazoa > Chordata > Mammalia > Primates > Galagidae > Otolemur > Otolemur garnettii. The sequence continues at coordinate 12,947,903 of NW_003852430.1, forward strand.
ATACGGTTAAAGGTTAAAAGGTCTTTGTCCTAAATTTTGAGACATTTAAACAGTATTTTATTTAGACTGTCGTTACACCTATTAATTTAACATTCTTTGCATCTTAATATTTTCATACATAATTATTTCTGCAATCTACATTCATTAGTGGTCTATTATTTTAAGAGGTTTAGAAGTACCATCTTAAAACTCAATTTTTTTTTTGACATATAGTTAGCTGCAAAAAGCCACAAACAAATTGTTGATTAAGAAAAAACAGAGGCTCAGCGCCTGTGGCTCAAGTACCTAAGGCGCCAGCCACATACACCTAAGGTGGCGGGTTTGAATCCAGCCTGGGCCCACCAAACAACGATGGCTGCAACCAAAAAATAGCAAGGCATTGTGGCGGGTGCCTGTGGTCCCAGCTACTTGGGAGGTGGAGGCAGGAGACTCGCTTGAGCCCAGGAGTTGGAGGTTGCTGTGAGCTGTGATGCCACGGCACTCTACCCAGGGGGACAGCTTGAGGCTCTGTCTCAAATAAAAACAAAAAACAAAAACAGAAATTTGACATGATTTATAGTTTTTAAAATAAAAAGACAATAATACAATAACCAGACACAGTATCTTAAAGATAGGTTTTACATGAACAATTCTTGTTTTGAGATAATTTTACAGGCTTCTTTTTATGTAATAAGTAAAATGTTCATAATCTTCTATTTTTCCACCTCTGCTTGAATGCATAATAATTATTGTTATAGTTGAAAATTGAATCATATACAAAATTCAATATTTCGGAAATTTTTATGAGACAGTAAACCAATTATTTTAGTGTTATCTATGCCTAATGAAATTTTAAATGACAACTACTCCACTTCGTACACAGGGCAGCCTTAGGTGCACTTGTCAAGGCAACTTTTACACAGGCTGTTTGTTGCTCTGAATACCAAATTTACCAAGAATAAGTCTTCAAAATTTTACTCTGTCATACCCTCAAAACTGATAGTTGTTCACGGTGAAGCATGCTTTGAGTTACTTTGCCTCTATTTTCCTTAAAACATGGTTTCCTTTTTATACAGAGATTTTAAAAAACTAAAATATAATGAAGAATTCTGAACTCTTTTGTCGATTGGTTTGTTTGTGTTTGATTTGTTTTACATTTTCATTTTGTTCCCTTTCTTAATACAAGCTACAAATTATCACACACTTTTATTTTTCTTTATTTCTATCTCTCTTTTTTTTTTTTTAAAGACAGTCTTGCTCTGTTGCACTGGCTAGAGTGCAAGCTCATAGTTCACAGCAATCTCAAACTTATGGGCTCAAGCGATCTCCCTGCCTTAGCCTCCCAGGTAGCTGAGACTACAGGTGTGCGCCACCAAACCTGCTAACTTTTTCTATTTTTACTAGAAATGAGGTCTTGCTTCGCTCAGACTGGTCTCAAATCTTCCTGCCTCAGCCACCCAGAGTGCTAGGATTGCAGGTGTGAGTCACTGTGCCTGGCCCATATACTTTTTTCCCCTAAATCACGATTTTTTAGATTTATAGTAGAATGGAGTTTCCAGTGGCTCATACAGTTTTTCTGCCTACATTTAATTGGCAATTTTAATAATCCCATAAAAGCATCTAAGTATGTATATTGGTCTTTTTAAAAAATGTCTTTTTTTCCTACATAGAACTGAAGATGATATTGCTTTTGAATCATGTATCTTCTGTGACAATATACACTTCAATGGATAAATTCTCATTAATTTTAAACATGCACAATTTTTGAAGAAATTTCTGGCCCATTAGAATGAAGGTCTCATTAGTTAGATCTTTCAAGAAGTATTTTAATGAAGTTCTAGAACACTTGGGAAAGCCTTTAAGAAAAAATCAAATTTGTGTGAACAGATTGATAATTTTATTTTTTATAAAACCCTTGGAATACTATGCAGCCATTTAAAAAAAAAAAGGAGACTTTACAGCCTTTGTATTAACCTGGATGGAAGTGGAACACATTATTCTTAGTAAAACATCACAAGAATGGAGAAGCATGAATCCTATGTACTCGATTTTGATATGAGGACAATTAATGACAATGACATGGTGGGGGGTGAGGGGAGAGCAGAGAGAGAACGAAGGAGGGAGGGAAGGGAAAAACAGAGAGAAGGAAGGAGGGAGGAGGTGGGGTCTTGCTGTGTGCCACACCTTTGGGGAGCAAGACACAATTGTAAGAGGGACTTTACCTAACAAATGCAATCAGTGTAACCTGGTTTCTTGTACCCTCAATGAATCCTCAACAATTAAAAAAAGAAAAAAACCTTCATAATAGATAAATGGAGAAAATATCTCTGCCAATCACCTTTTCCCTGAAAACGTATGCAAAGTTGTTTTTTGTTTTTTTGTTTATTTTTTTTTGTTGTTTGCAATTTCTGAAAGCCTGTTAACTTTCTGATATGCGATAGCTGTGGGCTACCTAAAATCTATGAGAGCATACCAGGATTAATAAAGAGGAAGTGAGTAATAATCTAGGCCACATATAAACAAGTAGATATGTAATCTTTAAAACTGATTTTTTGATTTATGGAGAAAATTATTTGGTAGGGAAAGAGACAATAGAATATAATGATAAAAAAACAAATACACATTAAACCTCTCTCATCAACTTTCGTATTCCGATTCACAGTTCTTCATAAGGATATCGGCCCTTGCCGGGCAGCCACAATAACGGGAACACTCTCCAGGATTTCTCTAAATGATGACGAAGAAGAAAAGGGGACGAATCCTGAAGGGCTAAGCTATTCCACGTTGCCTGGAAACGTCATTTCCAAAGTCATCATCCAGCAACCCACAGGTCTGCACATGCCTATGAGTATGAATGAGCTGAGCAATCAATGCTTAAAAAAAGAGAACAGTGAATTGCGGAGAACTGTTTACTTATGTACGGATGATAACTTGAGAGGGGCTGATATGGACATCGTCCACCCTCAAGAAAGAATGATGGAAAGTGACTACATTGTGATGCCCAGAAGTTCTGTAAATACCCAGCCAACTATGAAGGAGGAAAGCAAAATGAATATTGGCATGGAAACCTTGCCGCATGAAAGGCTATTGCACTACAAAGTCAACCCCGAATTCAACATGAATCCCCCCGTAATGGACCAGTTCAGTATGAACTTAGATCAACATCTTGCACCCCAGGAGCATATGCAGAGTTTGCCTTTTGAGCCGCGCACAGCTGTGAAGAATTTCATGGCCTCTGAGTTGGATGATAATGCAGGACTATCAAGAAGTGAAACCGGATCGACGATATCCATGAGTTCTCTAGAGGTGAGCCGTGACAGATTAAGTCTTCTCTTGGGATTTGATAGATGGGTATAGAGACAGGGTGCACAGATGAGTCAGTTCCTGTGACACTGGTTTGGGGGAAGAAGACTCACATTAGCTTTTGCAGGTAGCATCGTAGAATTTGGGGGAGGTGGGATTAAGATTCTGGACATAGAGTTTTTCCAGTAGAACATTAGAATCCCCTTATTCAAACCCATCTTGTTAAAAACAAAAGTAAAACCAGAATATTTTAAAAGGTACCCATCAGGCATAATTCTTTCATACGAGGAACTAAACAGGGCACCTATAGAAAAAAACAACTGAAGATCTTTCTGATGTTTCTCTGGTCCTTTTGGTGTGTAGTGGGTGTCAGCCTGGCATTACAAACCAAACCAAGATCTGCATTTTCCATGCAAATGTAACTGTTAAAAATAACAAAACAGGGGCGGTGCCTGTGGCTCAAAGGAGTAGGGCACCGGCCCCATGTGCCAGAGGTGGCGGGTTCAAACCCAGCCCTGGCCAAAAACTGCAAAAAAATAAAAATAAATAATAAATAATAAAACAGAAATGTTTCTCTGAGTTTCACCATTACACTGATTATAAACTCTAATTATTATTATATTAGATCAATATGGTTCAGAGTAAGTACTGCTTTACTCTGAATGCTTATGGAATGATGACCACTAAATGTTTTGGTCTTAAATTGTCATTTGCCAGGAAGGATGTAACTTGAGCATACTAAGAGTCGGGATTCTGACGTCCAACCACAGGGACATCAGACCACGTGTTTCATAAGCAACCAGAAGTGTTCTCAGCTTCTTTGTGCCTATAGAGAGAAGCTTCAAACCTGCTACTGATATATGTTGAGTGTACAATGCAGGATGCGCATTCTGTTATATAACCTGAAAGTTGTTTTAGCGCAATAGATAATGGCATTAGGCACTATGTAGAGAAAGGCGCTATCATTGGTTTTCTGCCCTTTCTATCAAAGTTATGTTGATAATTGTATATTTAAGGACCAAAAAGTTCCCAAAGGCAGTTGTTCTTCCTCTCTCCCAAGCAGTTCTTTCCACTAGGTCAAAATGAAATGACATTCTGGGAGGCTAAAGAAATGTGATAAATAAGATAGTTGTAAAGTTGTCTCAAGTAGATAAAGGAAATTTTAGACCAAATTGGAATGTGGGTAAAAGCTAAGATAAATCCCCAAGATCTCAGAACCAAAGGATAAATAAGGACAGTGAGGCCAAGTTCAGCTCCACGGTGTCTGGACCTTGCCTCTGGACACCAATACTTTATTCTTTTGAGTTAATGATTCCCCATGAGAGCTCATGTTTCCCTGTGTATAACTTTCATGTCCCAGAGACTAGCCATGTCTACTACAATAATGACCACAGAAGAACAAAAGCAAGATGTTTATGCAAAATCCCAAAATTTTTAAAAGGATTTTCAGCAAGCGTGCAAGTAATAACATCCTAAGCCATCATCGTGACCATATGGGAGATTTTTTATCTAATGGCTCTTTTAAATATACTCAAAAAGTATGAACGGAATTGTATGAAAAACATCTGGGCTATTATAAAAATGTTTTACATCTAAAAGCCTAAAAGCCTCACTGGGTTTGATATTGTACAGGTAACGTGTGCTTGAACAATAGACTGTACTACTGTGTTCAGTTTGTGATTTTTCCAAAACTCTATATTCTTAAGTATAAGCATCATATAGAATGGCGATTCGGTCAAAAGATCTGCATTTAAATGACTTAGAGATCCCAAGAATTACATCTTGAAAAGGACAGAAATTCAGGATTCAGAATGAAAATTCAGTTCCTCATTTTCATTCTTTAAAAGAGTTTAATAGTCATTTCTGAGGGTGACCATTTTATGAGACAGCCGAAAGAGAATATATGGATGTGAGAATGAATAATAAAAATTAGCATTTATATAGCATCTGTCATTAGCAGATCCTCAAATCACCTTAAAAACATGAATTAATTAATCTCCACAACACCTCTGTGCAATGGATAAATTGTTATAATCCTTGAAGTCAAGTCATCTGTTCAAGGTTATAGAGTAAATGCAGGGTGAATCTAGGAATAGAATCTTTTTGTCCTGGTCAATTTTATGCTGTCTGGAAGAACATTAGCAGGAAGGTAACTTAAGGTTCTTTTTAACCCTTGACGGACCCTTGGACTTACAGTGGATAAAGAAGAAATGAGTAAAGCTCTTTTCCTATAGAAGTGCGCACAACTAGTAGATCTCTGAAATAGGGCTGTAGTCTGTGAGGACAAAGCCAGTGTGGCTGGGTTCTTTTGTTTGTTTGTTCTGAGCAGTCTGATGCATTGCCAGATAGAGATGTCAGCTCCTCCAGGGCGTCTGTGCCAGGTCCACTGGTGAGGAAGATGATATTCCACAATGGCAGAAGAAGGTAAAGTGAAGATGAAAGTGGTGACTATGGGGGTTCTAAGCGATAGAGCAATTTTAGTCTTTTCTCCCTCTGAGTGGGAGGGATGATTAGAGCCACAGGAACCTGTATCCTGGGCAGCTGGCACAGCAAGAAGATGGCCTGGTACCCTGGAAGCCTTTCGAGGATGTTGTACAAAGATGTTTATATTAATTCAGGAATCTACCTCCGGAGGAAGAGGTTTGCACAAATTGCCAGTGTGGGAAGTGAGGAAGGGAAGAAAGAGCAAGGGGTAGAAGCTACCAGTTGTAGCACAGAATGTGCAAGCGGGGGGAAAACAAATTGAGGGAGGAGAAAAGGAAGCCAAGAGGCTTGAGTAGGTGGTGGAGGTATTTATTCAGATAGGCAGGAGGTTACAAAGCCAGAGGGAGGCTTCCCAGGGAAAGGGCAGTTCCAGCAGAAAAGGCTCCAGCTTTAAGGGGGGTCTGTTCAGCCAACCCACAATTATCGAATATAAAAAGCAAAATACCTTCATCCAGTGTGTTACTTAGCATGAAACCGTATCTAGAGTTTCTCTGTGCCTAATATTACCTTGTTTTTCTCACTCTTCCTATATAATTCTTCCTAACCATAGTTATTCCCAGAATGGACTCATGAAGAAATTCTGAAAATTTTAGATTTAGTCTCCATAGTTAAGGGGAAATTGCAATATTGATACGGTAGACTGTTTCACAGCAATGGCTTCAGCCCTCCATGTCTTCTGACTACTTTGCTTCAGGTGAAGAAGAATGAAATGGTCAGCACTCGAGTCATTCACTTTCAAGGAATGAAGGGAGTGAGTGAGTGCAGGTCCCTCTGTGGGGAAACAGCCACGCTTCCCTGGAAGCAGGAGGGAACGAAAGCTGTATTGTGCATCTCAAGTCCCTGAGGACTATGAATTCTGTTTACATTTTGGATTGTGTTCTGTGCATTTATTTTCTGAACAATTATAGTCGTATCATTGTAAGAAGACAGCTGAGTATTCTTTCTAAATTATTGAAACACTGATATTTACTAAATGAAGTACAGCTACTGGATTTAAGTAATAAACATTTCCCACTAAGAACTCTTTCCAACTTCAGTGCATACCCTGGGCCTGTTTGGTACATGATCCATTTGCCCAGGTTCAGGCAGTTATCTGCATTTTCGGTCCTTGGTGTACCCCTGGCTGAAGAGTGACCAGGCCCACCAAAAGTTAGGCAAGCGTGAAATCAAGTTTACTGAGGAAGATTAACATAGTTTTATAGGGCAAGAGCAAGATTCAAGTCCACAGAGCGAGAGATGTTCATCACAGACAACAAACGGGCTCTTAGTTTCAACAAAAAGGGCCTTGGTTTTGCTCTGGGGTCCTGTTTTATACTGTCTGGATTGGACCCTCCTTAGGGTTCAGACATCACCATTGTCCTGAAAGCGATGGTGATGCCTGAGCCACCTTGATGGGCAGTTGGGAGTTATATGACCTGAGTTTTATTGCACGTGCAGACCTCCCATGAACCTGACATTGATGGTGGAGGAGGGTGAATGGCAATAAGCCAATGGAATGATAATTACCTTAAGTTTGTTCTAGGTCACCGTCCAGACCCCGTTGTACCCGTGCTGTTGGCCAGGCAGCCCTCTGCATTGTTTTGCAGTCAGCATGCTGAGTTCTCATTGGCAGGGTGTTCCCTCCTCCCCCAGGTGTGGAAAATTACTCAGGGCAGGATCATGGTGGGGCAGCCCCAAGTCAGGGCAGCCACCCCTCATCCCCCAGGAGAACCAGAGCTCCCAACTGTCTTCCTAACACATTCTTCACCCTTTTTCTCTGCTTCATTGAAGGTTGATGCAGGTCTCTGTGTGAGTGACCTCCTCTGGGTTCCGTCAGTAGGAAGCACTAGGGAGAGATTGCAGGTTGGAGAGAGTAGACAGAAGCCTGGGACATTCCCCCTCCGTTCTTTCTGCCTTCTGAAAGCTTTGTCTTGGGCTCTGTCTCCTACAGGGCTTCCGCTTCTGCCAGGCCCCCCAGCCCCTGGCCTAAGGTATCTCCGTCTAACCTAGGAAGTTTGCTGGCTTCTGCTCATCCCCGGGTCACCTCTGCTCCCCTACGTGGCTTCTCAGTTCCTCCATCATTTGAATTATTTTGGAACATTTTGCTCACATGTAAACACCTAAGTGGTGTCTCTCTTCTCTTGAAAAATCTTGCCTTCATTTTTCTTACCAATACAAAAATCTTAATAACTGAAAAGAATTAGTACATTATAAAATTATGGCCAAAACCAGCTCCAGTTTTTCCCTGTCTATACAACCCTACCTACATGCCTGAAAACAACCTCAGGTCTCTCTCAATTTGTACATGGGTGGTTGGAGACACTATTCTAGGCTACATTTTACACCAATTTTTCTCCAGATATGAATTATAGCACTCTCACCATAATGGCTTTTAAAGGTAAAGTGTTTTAGGAATAATATCACATTATGGCACCTCCCTTACAGCTGTTGTGAGGATTAAATTAGATAATGTCCATAAAAACCCTTTGAAAATCATAAGGAGCACTTCAGATGGAAGATTGTGTTATTATCATGTCGTTACCATTATGTCCTGAATTTCTGCAAAGGAGCTTGCATACTGAACGAAGTCGATATTCAGGATATTAGAGAAAATGTTATGACCTCCCTCGGAACTGGGGTGCTCTGTTACTGACAGAAACCCTTACAAAATTGACCGTCTACAGAAACAACATTTTTCTTTTACATTTTTTTCCCTCACATAGGTTGGTGAAAGGAGGATTTGCCCTCTGTTACTGCTTTTTCTTCCTCAATTAGGGGATTTTGCCTTCCATCCAGGCATTCAAACAAAATTAGCTTGAATAAAAGTCATTTCAAAAAATTAACTTTCTGAGATTTCATTTCCACAGCTACTTTTAATGAATTTGCTATCAGAGCTTTCTCCTTGCAAGTGAGTTCTTGGCTCACTCTGTAATAGAAACTTTTAATGGCAGTCAGAGTGTCATTCATTAGTCGGTAGAATTTATTACTTCCTGTGAATCTTCTAGTGTCTCGTCTGGCTTAATTTGCAGTGACACAAACAATGAAGTATTCCCTTTGAGAAATCATTCATTATTCTACAAGGCTGAGGTACGGAGAAATGCCTCTGCATGCTCTCACTAAGTGTTCCTCTGCATAGCCTCAGACTCCTGCCCATGTGTCATTCTTAAATGGTCCTAAAGAATTTCTCCCTTCTATTGGGAATAAGGCTGCCTTCTGTAATTTGTCTTGATTATTCTGGCCGGCAGTTGATCCATTCATAATAGTTTCCTTTGCATATTTAGCCCACCTGCTTAACCAGATCTCACAGAGTATTCCCTGGAAAAAAGTAACAACAATAAAACAAAAACAAAATGTCTCGTTCTTTGGACGTCTTTTGTCTGCCATGGTGCAGTTCTTTCAGTCATTCATGGGTAACTCTGTGAGTGTCTGTGATTGTGCTGTGCCTTCTGCTAGATGCTGGGGACGTAAAAGTGGTCAAGACAGACCTGGATCTACTCCTGTGGAGAATACGCTCTACGCATGAGAGAGATAATTAACCATGATACCAGTGACTACTCTGAAACACGGTGCTGTCCTGGGTAGTGAGCAATGGGATGCAAGGAAGAGACTTCGTTATTTTTTCATTTTTAATTATTATGGGTACATAATAATAGTGCATCTTTCTAGAGTACATGTGATGTTCTGATACAGGCATACAATGTGCGTCAATCAAATCAGGGTAATGGGGGTATCCATCACCTTAATTTGGGGGGTTAAGGACATTCCGATTTGACTCTTTTGGTTATTCTAAAATATACTATAACTTATTATTGATGACAGTCACTTTGTTGTGCTGTCAACTATTGTTCATTCTAACTACATCTTTGAACTCAGCAGAGACTTCTTTAAATGACATGGTCTGGGAAGCCTTGGAAGTGCTATAGAGTAAAGAAATAAAAGTTGAAAAGGAACATGGCTTTCAAGGAGCTGGGGCAGATGTGGAGGTGGGGAGGGAGTGTTTCAGGCAAAAGAAACTGCAAATGCAGAGGTCCTGAGGTAGGAAAGAGCTTGGCATATTCTCATAGGATCCAAAGACCTGTGTAGCAAGGGTAGCTCCTTAAGGTGACATTGGAGTAGAAAGAGGAGACCAGATTTTGCAGAGCCCTTAAAAAACAGTAGAAGGAAATGGGGACTGCTAAGCAGAAGATTGTTGAGATTATTTCTCCATCTACCCACCCACTCAACCCACACATCCATCAATCCATCCATTCCTCCAACCTTGCGTCCATCACTTTGGCCGTTTAAAAGAGAAAGGATTAGAGCCAGGGGTTGTAAGACAGAGGAGAGGAAAGCTGGGGACAGTGAGGAAACTACTAACTTATTCCAGACAAGAGATGATGAGGGTGCCCTGACAATAGAAGCAAAAGTGGAGATGGAAAGGAGTAGGCAGAACAAGATTTATTTCAGAGAGAAGACAGATAGAACATGTGCTGGTGGATTTAAGATGCAGGGTGAGAAGCAGAAGGAATGAAGGGTGAGTCCTGAGCCTCTGGCTTGACTGGCGAGGTACGCTGACAGTCGAGGATGGGAAAGACAGGAAGAGGAAGAGGATGTTTGGAACGTAAAAGATGGTATTTAACATCACGAAAATGAGCTAGGTTATACAAGGGAGAATATGAAAAAGGAGAGCTCAAGAACTCCACATTTAGAAGGCAGGGATATGAGGAAGAGCCAACAAGAGAGACTTGAGAATGAGATGCCCCAAATAGGAGGACATGAAAAGGAAAAAGAAAACTGACGCATCAGGAGTGTTTTAATGAGGAAATGGTTAACTTTTAAAAGCGTCTGAGAGTCTAATAAGATGAAGCTAGAAAATTGACCTTGCAGTTTGACCAGATGGGCTCATCAGAGACCTTTGACAAGAAGAACTTTGTGGAGTGTTGAGAACAGAATACAAATTGGGGTGAATTCTTTTTTTTTTTTTTTTTTTAGATAGAGTCTCAAACTGGCACCCTGGGTAGCATGCTGTGGTGTTATAACTCACAGCAACCTCCAACTCAGGCTCAAGCTAATCCTCTTGCCTCATTTTTTCTACTTTTAGTAGAGATGGGGTCTCACTCTTGCTCAGGCTGGTCTCAAATTCACAAGCTCAAGCAATCCACCTGCTTAGGCCTCCCAGAGTGCTAGGATTACAGGCGTGAGCCACCGCGCCTGACCTGCAGTGAGTTCTAAGTGGGAAATTAGGAAGAGGAGACAACATAGGCGAAACACTACCTGCTATGAGAAAAAGATTATTTGTATCAAGTTATTTGGAAAATTAGAGATATATTGCCAGAGGTATATCTTTGCAAAGTGTTGGAATATCACTCTGGTTTATTTTAAATTGAACATATAGCATTTCATTCATTTATCAACTTAGGGATTTATCATTTTTAAAGTTCATTGTCATTTCTTAAACATATAACCATTATTTCTGATCACTTCCAGACCTTTCAATAACGTTCCAAAGAGCTCCTAAACAACTATGTCAGTCATGGTTTCAACAAACTTAATGCTTTGAAAGACTTTCCAGTACACTGCGTGTATACCAAGGGTGTAAATAGGCCAAAACTAAACAGAATTTAACATTCTGATTCTTCTTATACATATAGACTACTGGTTTCCCAAGGCTTCTTTAAGATGAACTAGATTTTGCCATGGGAGAGTCATATCTTGAGATGGACAAATCCTGGTACTATTGTTATTATATCCTTGTTCATAAGCTGTCCCATCTTGGAATGATTTTTAAGTTATTTTACTCAACACAGATTTTTCTCTCAAACACCTGAATATCAAATTGATAATTTTTCTCCTACAAAATACTAAGCACATTTGGCAAGTAGCAGTTAATCTGCTTGATCTCACATTTAGGCTTAGAAAGCACTTCCATTGCACCGTTCACAACTGTGGACTGACTGGGTCATCTGATGTTCTTCCCGCTGAATTCTAGTCACAGTCAGAAAAATATCATAGACATCTTGGCTGCAAAATGTCACCTTTGTATGCAGGTAGCGAGAGAGAATGGAGAAAAAGTTGTTTGGAGCCAGAAGTCCTGAGGGTGAATCTCCGCTTATTTGCTGAAGACCCAAGTGAAGTGAATGAACCATTTTAAGTCCATTGGCCCTCAGTTTTCCTCATTCATAAAACTAGGAAAATAAATATTTCCTCCAACCGTCCCACAGAAATGAAAGCATTTTATAAACATTAAAAGGTTGGACAGGCATGGCGATTCATGCCTATAATCCTAGCATTTTGGGAGGCCAAGGCAGGAGAAGTGCTTGAGAACAGGAATATAAGACCAGTCAGAGCAAGAGCGAGACCCTCATCTCTACAAAAGAGCTGAAGAATTAGCCAGGCATGGTGTCCTGCCTGTAGTCTCAGCTACTTGGGAGGTAGAAGCAGGAGGATTACATGAGCCAGGATTTTGAGTGTATAATAATACTACAATGATGCCACGGCACACTACCCGAGGCAACAGACACCTTGTTTCCAAAATAAATATAAATAAAATAATAACACTACACAATTTTTTAACTCCCTAAGACTCACAAAAGGCACCATTTTTCCCCACTCTCAGATCTTTAAGTCTTTATGGCTTCATTTCTCATCCACCGCAAACCTCACCACCATCTTTAGACTCTTTTCACTAAAATCTACTTGTTTCATTTGTTTATTCCTTCATCTACCTTTTCAAGACTGTCAGTTACACACTACCTTACGTTTGAGTTTGATTATCCTTAGAACTAAATAGGAGAGAGAGCACAGGATCTATTTGGAGGAGTAAACCCTCTGCTTCCCACATTTCACTTCTACATAAGTGACATCTGCTCTCAGAAGCAAAATTCTATCTCTGGTATTCCTCTAGGCTCCCATCTCTTGCTACTAAAATATGCAGCCTTTAGCAATACATATTTATCAGTATTTTCCACTTCTTGGGCAGTGTGGCCTTGTGCTCAGAAACTAACAGGGTGACACCTGGCTATTACCACTTCTGGCCAGCAGAGAACTCCCCAGTGCATGTAGCACAGGGCCCTCTTACTCTCGCTATTTAATTTTCAAATGAGATGCAAAGGACATGACTAATATTTAATAACAATTGCTAAAACTCAGTGTTTCCAGCCTTGAATTTTGCTGTACAAAAGAATTTTCCTTAACTTATGCTGACAGACATGTCCTGCTGAGTCACAGTGCCAAAACAGGCAAGGCACCCGGAAGCAGGCTGGAAACACTGACACTGAGTCTGGCACGTCACAGCGAGGTGCGGTCTGGGTGCGTTGAAACACACCGGAGCTTGGTTTTTGTACAGCACGGTTAGGTTACAACAGTGGCAGGGAGAAGGCAAAGGAGAGGTGGGTCCAGTGCCTTCCCACCTTCTTTTCTTGCTCTCAGATGTCACGAGGGTGAGACCAGGCTGATGTTGGAGACCAGGGAAAGTGAGAGCACCATGCTGAATTCCCATTTACTGACGAAGTCTCCCCTCTGCCTCATCCTTGGTTGTACTTGAAGATGACATTTCTAACTTCAAGTGGTTTCACCAAAACAAAATCATTTTGGAACTTTTTTATTCTTTTAAAAATGAAACCTTTCTTTTGGTGCAGACCTCTGTCTCCTGAAACACGATTTGGGGAACACGTTACACCGAGTGGTTCTGGTTTTGTAATGACAGTTTAAACTCTAGTTGCAGAAATTTAATCATAGTTTTCAACAAACTACATTAGTACTTTCTGTCTCTCTTAGTGTTCAACAGTTACAATAGACAATAGAGTCTCCTGCCTCTCTTGGGTGTAATTCCCTGTGAAATTATTGAAGTTAAGATTGTTGGCAATTGGGATGGGAGTGGGTGGAATACAAAATAGTTTGCTCAAAGGTTTACATATTTTTCCAATAGCCTGAATATTATGGGTTTTAATTATTTATTAGTTTTCCCTATGCGTCATCCCCTATCTTATCAAAAACAAAAAACAAACAAAAAATCTAAATTAAAGAAAAATCTGTATTAGTAATTTTCTAAGAATAACTTCTTTACATCAATATCACTCTCATCATATCACCTGAGATTGCATTAATTATATTTTAGTCCTATGTCCTGATTTTATCAGGCCTGATGGCACACTATTTTGTTAATGCATTTCTATGTATAACTAGATTTCAGGAAATACGTAACAAAGTCAAGGTCATAGAGTAACACTACGAGACATTTACAAGTGTGTCTGTGTTTTGCTGTGGTCTGGAATGTTTGTAGTTTTGCTTAATTAGAAATAATACTTTGGCTCCTAAGGAATAGCAAGAAGACCTCCCATCATGGAGGACTATCACATTCTAAGAAATATGTGAATGAGATTTACACAGAACTTTGGGACTTAAAGGATCATGTAGAATTTGGTAGAAAGGAAAACTAAAGGTTGGTTGGTAGGAGGTGTTGAGGTAACTCAATGATTGTTTTCCTATACAATTTTTAATGGTGATGTTTGCAAAGTCATTTAGCTTTTGTAGACATAAAGTCTCCTTCACGATCGAAATGTTTGTATGAATGTTCATGAGAATATCTCTTCTAACTAAAAATTAAGAGTTAAGAGATTGAGATGGGAAATACTTTGTATTTTTGTATGCTGTCATTTTAAAGAAGTTCAGAGCAAAAATGGAAAACCGAGGATGGAATATTTTGAAAACATAAAATGTTTCACATGTTCTTATGCAAAAGGAATCTGTATAACATAGAAAAGCAGGATTATCTTTATTGAAAGTAATGATGTATGGGTTTTTGAATGACTAAACATAACTTTATTGGTTTTCTCCTTTTTTTTTTTTTGGGAAATATCTAACAGAGAAGAAAATCACGATATTCAGACCTTGACTTTGAGGTAAGTCGCTATGAATTATTTTATAAGTTTAATTACTTGTGTTTAAAATTCATACATAATTACTTCAACACATTAACCTATGCAATTATATAGAAGTCCTATGCGCTAGTTTAATAAGTCAAACATTTTAAATTAAAATCCATGTTGTGTAATTAGTTATCGACAAAATTTTCTAATTGCCTTAAGTATATGCTAACTGAGATTTTTCTGGATTAGCAAGAGACCTACATTATAAATGCTATAGTAAGTGGGCAATGTATGGTGGGAGGTGGGAATGTTGACTTCCTGTGATTTACATTTAAAATAGTGTCTTAGTATTACTTCAGTGACTACCTAAACAGATACCTATGAGCATGCTTTGGCTAGTTAGCAAGGCTTTCTCTGGGAACTTCTTATTTTATGTTTGATTTCCTACTATTTAGGTTCTCTGTGGTATATTCAGATTCTTAGCAAGTGTTGATTTGATGTGTTCCTATGTTTAGTAAATGTCTTTTCACAGATAAAACAAGATGAAAGTTTTCATTTTCCAACTTACATTGACTTTATATTGATGCTGTCATATTGATGGTGGAAATTACTGAAATCATACCATTTGAGCAGCTTTAGCTAAACACAAAATTAATGATGTTTAAGCATCATATAAAGTGCACTTATGCATCCTGATAATTGGACATGATTCATAGTTTCCTGACATAATTGGATATAACACATTATAAATTTCTCTAGCACATTCATACCCATGTGATATATACATAGAACTCAGTACTCTCTTCTTACTGTTATTCCTAAACTTACAGCAGCCTCTCAAACATGGAAATTGTAATTCAATCATTCCATTTATGTAGATGAATATTACAGCTCTACAATATACATCAGGTATCAAAGTGAGATGCACTGTTTTTATTTACTGCAATGTTTAACAATGGTTTTAGAACCCAAAGAGAACTGTTTTCTTGTTGTTTGGTTGGGTTTTTTAAGTAACATTTCAGCCTACAAAATGTACAGTAATGTTGAAGAATATGGTCTGATTGATTTGGTAGCAAATTTCGATACTGATTCAACTCTGCTATAGTAACTAGCATGTGATACATATTTTATTGTGTCCTAAATTTTTAGCGTACAATTCTCAAGAATAACAGTTAGATATTCAGCATCCTTCACCCTTAGATTTTTTAGTGGCATGGAAGGAACACAGATATTTGAATTATTTACATACATTCTTTGGGTAGCCAAAATAGAAGATCATACTGCATTTTTTTGGTCTGACAGCAATAAATTGTTATGTTCTTACAAAAGACAGGAGGTGGGAATTAACCCACTAGTCATCAGTGGCAAAATGTGGTAAAAACCTAGATCTAAAATTGAGCCTTAGGGCAACAAACTAAAGTTATGTAATCACAAGTGCTGGAAAGAAATCTAATCATACTGTATCATTTGAAGCTTTAGGAAAACTATTCCTTCATTTTTTTGATTATTCTCTATGGCAACTGGTATCAGATTCCTGCTTACTAAACATTTGCTGATAAAGAGAGAAGCTGCAGCTAAAGAACCGGGGGCATTTTCTCCAGTTAACTCTTTGGTGTAGGTATTACACGATTACTAAGGATATCAAAATTTAGAGGGAAAGGCTGGCACCTGTGGCTCAAAAGGGTCAGTCGCCAGTCCCATCTGCCAGAGGTAGTGAGTTCAAACACAGCCCCAGTCAAGAAAAAAAAAAAAATTGGAGGGAAAAACTTGAAGGCATTATTTTTTCTTTACAAATCCCTGAATGCTATTTTTCCTTAGTGTCACGTGCAACTCTAGGTATGTGGCACGTATCACATGGATTTGGTTCAGGAAAGTGATCTGCAGATTTAAGCATTGATGAATTTTAATACAATCTATTTGTATTTTGTGGGTGCACCTTGAGGAAGAATCCAAGGTGCCCCCCTCTTTTAATTCAGTCTAGGTTAATCAAATTTGTGTCAAGGTCCCTAAGATCCTTCTTCCCCTGCAGGCTTTGCCACATGATGGCCAGCTTAGCCATTTTGCCACTGACGTCTGATCCCTGGTCTCCTGAAAGCGTCATCTCTTCAGGCTCCAAGCCTGCCACACTTCTCAGAGTTAATACATGATAATAGTACCCTGTCAATTCTTATATCCCTAAAATTCTTGGGGCTAGTTAATGTTATACCTGAGGAAAAGGCCTTTCATGTAGCCCACCTCCAGGACAACATTGCATTTCTAGAACAAATAGAGCAAAGGGCGGATCATTTATAAACTGGAGAAGCACTAATTCCTGCTTTCTGGAGATTATACAGAAAATACTGTAGTGATATTTTTATGTTCTGTGACTAAATGCCGTCTTGAATTTATACGCCCCTGTCTCTCAGTAGAGGTCCTCGTAGACAGGAAGCATTCAATATCTTTTTTAAATGAATCAGTAAAAATTAAATTATTTTTCAATCCAGTTTTGCTTTAACTAAAAGTTATTGGGCACTGTGCTCAAGGTAAGGCAGAGGCTGATATATAAAATGGACAGCTGTGGAGGTGATACTTCAAATACAACCACATTGGACTTCAAAGATCTCCACGTCAGATACAACCCAAGGAGGAAGAAAAACGGCAGGTAGAAATTCCAGGAGGAGGGAAGGGCAAAGACATTGGCAAATGCCAGACAACCTCAAGAAATTAGAAGTTAAAATCTACTTGAACAGGGACCAATGGAAGAAAAATAAAAAACACACATGGGAGGGGGGGGATGTTTAGAAACCATGTCTTGTAGTCCAGAAAGAATTTTTACCTAGTTTGCCAAAGAGATTTGGGGTCACCAGATGACCCCAAGTAAACCTCAGGGTTGATATTTATTATCATAAAATGGTCAGAAGTAGACAAAAGCTGCTTGTCTGACATTAGCACTGATTAGGGAGGACATGGAGAAGGTCAGACAGAATGTCTCCACCTTTGTTTTTGGAAAACTGCAGACCTTGAGCACAACCTCTGCCGCCAGCATCAGGAGACCTCTGGAATAGAGAGAAACTTTACCATGAGTATTAGTCCCACACCTCACAGATACATTTTTTCTCTTGGAGGCCAGTTTTCTGGTGTCCTGCACACACATAGTTCAGATGCCATTCTTGTGATTCTCCAGGTCTCCCAAGCAGGAAGCAAGTCTTATGCTAAAGATCAGGGCTCAGTTTCCTCTGCAGTTTGCTACTAAAAGCTGCTAAGACTTTGTTTTGTTTGTTCTTAGTTTTGTTTTAGTTTTGGTTTTTCTTTCCAGTGAGGAATGATTTGCTATGATCTGGGCATTAGGAAGCTGAGTGTGTCAGTAACAGAACAGTGTATAGTAGTGTGGAAGGTAACGTTGAAATACCATTCAGGTGGGGCTAGTCTGGTACCTAAAGAAGGCCCCTTCCTGGAGGTGGTAGGAAGAGAGAGCAGTGAAGGGAAACCACAGAGGCAGAATCTACAGAATTTGGTCCTTAACTGAATAAAGGAGCAAAAAAAAGATGACTAATTAGGAGCCTGGGTTGGCACTAGTTCCAGTCACAAAACTCAATGAGACATCTAGGCAAGGTGAGTTCCATTTTAATACTTTGGAAATGAAGCAGGTTGGTTCAGTTGTCTCTCTCAGGTTGAGCTTTGGCTCAAGCAATTCCTAGGAACACAATTACAGCCATCCATTCTGAAACTGTAGTAGATAATAATATCAACTCCATGTTAAAAATATATGGAGAGAAAGGTATGTATTTTTTATCTTCTCTTCCAAAAACACAGAGATAAGCTGTATCACATTCTTTCGTGGAAATTATGTGGCCTTTGAAAACAGTTTGGGACATTTCTCTGAAGTTTCCGGTGAACCCACAGATACACTAAATTCATGTTTCTCTCACTAAGTGGCAGCAATGGTGGCTAAAGAACAAAAGAGGGTGCAGGGTAATCGTGGCCCATCTTCATGGGGGCTTGAATGTTTATGGAAAAATTTAGAAAAACATAGTTAGGTAAGATAGAATATTTTATGGTCACTCAATATCATTACAAAAACACAGGTGAACTTGACCCTGAAGGTAAAATTGATGTTAAGTCCCTTCCTCCTTTTCCCTCACCCCTAGAAGTAAGTGAACTTCATTAGGTCACTGGGGCACTTTGGGAAGAAAAGTTGAGCAGTTCAGTCCTAGACTATAGCCATCTTCCCTATGGTACTTAAACGGTTGCAAATTATGCACTTAGAGCAAGGGTATCTCTGATTAACACTGACAAAATAAAAAATATGCAACTTTGGATTTTGTAGACCCTTTTCTTTCTTTTAAGTGATAGCAACGTATTTATTTAATAAAAACATATTTGAAAAACAGGCACCATCATGTCAAGCATCGTTCATTGGCTACAAGTTCCATCTTATGGACACACTGGGACTTTGGCTGAGGAAAGCCACATAAATCCTTCCCCTCTCACAATGAAGCTTTAAAGGTTAAGCTTAATCCCTGCATCTGCATTGCCTCCTTATGTGACCTTTGATATTCACCCAAGGCTAGTATTCCACAACCCACTTGGGAGAGAGGAATGTTGAGGTTCAGAAAATGATACCCCAAAGTACAGTGCCTTGGACCATTGAGTAATTTGAATTACTGGATATTGGAAGGCTTCAGAAGCAGCCTCAGAACAAAAATCTCTCTAACTTTCTCCTGTTCTATCACCCCACATTCTCCCCCAAAGCAAGTCATAGAAACCAGAATGCCTCTTCCCTAAAATGGTCCATGGAAACTAGAACTTCTATCCCCCACAGCAAGTCATAAGACCTTCCTCTGCCTTTGTGTTTAAGCCAGTCATAAAAAAGCTCTCTGACACAGCCTTGTGCAATAGTATGTGTAAACGCCTCGTTCCGGCAGAATCCTGCCCCAGACTCAGGAGGAAGAAATGCTGGCAAAGAAGCCGAGAAGAATCTGAATACCCAGCCCTTGTTAGGTTTCCCCACTCAGTTTTTTACTATTAGATCTTTCTCTTTTTGTCCAGTCACATTTCTACGTGACTTTCTACTCTTCATCAAATCTAAGCATAAAATTGGATGATTTTCCTTTGATGTGGGGGTCTTGATCTTGAAGACTCGTGTGTCATGTAAATCTCTGATTAAATTAATGTGTGATGGTTTTCAGCTGTTAGCCTGTCTTTTGTAACAGAGTTGGCCATGACCCTTAGGATGGGGAGGAAGGTATCACACCTTTCCAGCCTTATAGAACTCACATGCAAAGCAATAAAGAAGAGTAACACACCTTTGGTGCATATTGCTTCAAAATGTTCAATGATAGTAATTTGAATGCAAGGGTACGTGTTGGATTATTAAGTATAGAGTATAAATGTCTTAACTCAATAATTGAGTAAATGAGGTGAGGGATATATTAACCAGTATAATATAAGCAGTCCAAATTGTATATGAAATCAGCACATTGTACCCCATAAATGCATTAATGTATACATGATCTACCTCTTTATGATTTAATAAAAAAAAAATCCACAGGTTTATCCTAGTAGGTATGGACAGTGGCAGTTGAGGTGTATAAATTTCAAAGGCTGGAAAAGTGAATTCAGGCAGACAGGTTTATAATTCTATCAGCACATGATTTGTGTGCCTTATCCTTTAAAGTTAGAGGATAAAGCCCACCTAGAGGTCCTTTCCACTTGTATGAAAAAGAAGGGGGCATAATGGAATCAGATGGGGAGGTGGAGCTCGCCGTTAAAGAGAGACAGTGAGGAGACCTCTTTGGAAGAAAAGACACCATTTAAAATGACGTTCCGTGTTGTACTCACTCTCCCTGGCTTGTATACGATGCTGTCACATCCATTTACTTTATTCAGTACACATTTATTGAGTGACTGCTGAATGTTGGACACTGTGCTAGGAATGAGAATACAAAGATGAAAAGTCCTTGCCCAGGACGTGTTCAGAGATGAGATGTGAGGACCCCCCTTACAGAGCTCAGTGCAGTCCTCTGAGATAGTTGCGAGTCAGGATCTGCAGAGTTGATGGGCTCACTGCCAAGAGCACCTAACCCATTCGGGATTGTTTGGTCTCATTTTCCTTCTGAATATGAAGTAATCGCAAACTGGGAAGTATAAGGGAGGATGGCCCCTGAATCTTATGAGGCACAACAGAGCAGGAGGCAAAGAGGGTTGATGTGGGATTCAGGAGGAAGAACACAATGCTCACCCCTTGTGAGAGCTTGGGGAACTACTTAGCCTCCTCCAGCTTCGGTTTCCTAATCAGTAAAATGGAGATAATGGCTCCTGCCTCCCCGAGTTGTTGTGAGGATTAAGAAAGATGATAATGGCTGCCGTTTCTTAAGTGGCTCTTATCTGTGTGGTCCAGTGGTAAGTGTATTATATTCTTTTTTTAAGTCTCCAAATTAACCTTGCAAGGTAAGTCTGATTACTGAAACTGGGGCTAAAAGACGGTTGAGTTTTGTGCTTCGGATCACACAACTTGAAAGTGATGGCACTGAGATCTTAACATAAGCTTTTCCAGATCCAGAGCTATCAGACTTGGCCTGTTCCAAGCACTGACAGGGTCTAAGAGAGTTGTTGGGAGATAGTAGGCGCCCGAGACACAGAGGTTGTTTTTTGTCTTCATTTTTCTCAACCATCTGAACTATCATGAATGTGCTTTGTAATTTGTCATTTTTTTTCTAATATCAAAAATTAAAGATCTATAAAGACTGACTCTTGACTTAAAGAAGTATAAAGTGGAAGAAAAGGGTCCTGTGGAGTAAGCTACTCAGGACAGTGTTATCTATCTCTCACGCACTTAGGTTGGAGGTCTCTTAGGATGGGAGTTCGTTTGCAGCTTCAAAAATGCTCAATGATTCAAATGTTGAATGCAAGGGAATAATACCAGGCACTTATCTTCATTGGGAAAGATGCCAAGATATTTGCAACTAAAGGAAACTGAATTGTGTACATATTGTTGATGGGGGTATACCTTTCTGTTTAAACAGAAAATCCACATGTGTTAGAGTTTTATCACCATTACATGATTTTTGAACACTAAGTTTTAAATTGAGCTTCTCACAGACGTCAATTTCTTTAGAAAACAGCATGTTTAAGTTACAAAAGAAAGAAAAGGGTAAGCGGGTAAACCCTAAGGTCAGTGAACATATAAGAGCGGCCATTGAAATGGACCTGTAAGATTTATAAGCATGAAAACGTCTAGTCAAATTGCTAAGACCTTCAAAGGCATCGTGCTACAAATAAATACTCATACAAGAAAAGAAGAAGTCTTTAGAACTTGTGAAAACTAAAACCATAGCCAACCTCTTATCCCGGAATGTTGAGGTATAAACCCTCCAGTATTCACTAGGAAGCTCGTATTCTTATCAGTGGAACCTTCCTCTTTTGTAGACTAGAAAATCTACTTGAGTCTGTGAACAAGAAGGAATCATGCACAAAAAATCAAACTGAGTTCATGACAGAGATGTGAGCTGTCAATGGCGGCTCTAAGATAGTAACTTCTGCCAGAATGCCAGGCCATCATTGCTATGGTGATTTCTGGCAGTGCTAAGGTGGCAGTTTCCATTTACAATGATTTCTAGGTTGAAAGGACCCCATATTTCGGCATCCAAATTTTTCATTTGCTTCCATATTCACTTCAGGGGCCCTGAGTTTTATTATTCAGAATGATGTTCATGATCCTATGTACAACATTCAAATGCTTTTTGGTCATATATATTGGTGAAAACTATAACTTTATATTTTTCTTGCATATTTTTAGAATATCACAACAATCTAACCCCTCAAAATCCATCCAGTTCACAACAAGGTATTGCTCTTAATAAGAATGATTATAAAACTTAGAATCAGTTAATATATCTTCTTTTTCACAGGACATATTTGCCATTTGGCTTGCTTTGTAAACATGCTTTATCTAGTAGATGTATTCAGTTGCAAGAAATGAAGTGTCTTTTACTAACAAACAGAAGAAAACTTTGTTAGAAGAATATAGAATAACTTACCTATTGACCAGGGAACAGTGAAACCTGGACTAATATTTCCAGCAACATGGGAAGGTATAACTCCCCAAAGCAAAAGAAAAATCCTCTCACAAGATAAAAGGAGACTGCACAGACAGAATCATCAGATGCTCATCTGAAAATAGGACTACTGTGCTTTTGGTATCAACTATCTTAGAAGAAGATGAGTTTCTTGGTTTTGGAAAGGAAAGATCTCTTTTGAGGAGAGGGGAATCAGGCATAGAATCAAAACTTGAACTGGAAATCCTCTGAATTCTAGGACATTGAAAAGACAGAATAGACTATCATGGGAATAACTAGTGTGAAAATGTTCAAATTAAATACGAATATGCAAAGACATGGGGGCTGCCTCACTTGGGTATTTCTTTAAAATTCTTCTATCATTTTCTCTTATAACGGTACCATGTGTTTTATCACAGTTAAAGTTTACATTTATTCGCGTTGTGAAGTGATTAACGCCTGTGTCCTTCGTTGGACTTCAAGCTACAAGAGGGATGAACTCAACCAAGACTTTGTGCACTATTTTTACCCCATCTATGTGATACTCATAAATATGTATTAAATGATGGGATGCATATGCCTAGAGAAGTGTCAGCAGTGTGACGTCACTCCTACCGCACCACAGAACAACATAACTATGTAGTAAAATTCCCCCCTGTGAAAAACACGCTTTGTAAACTAGAGACAGAGCCAGTCTTGTATCTGCAATAGATTTTTTCAAGCTGTATTCCTGATGACACAACCTGTATTGTCATCAGTACATTAGGACCTGGTAGTGCACGGAACAGTTTGTCTCCCCGAGGACGCAATGAACTACATTACGTTTGCTAACTACGTGGCCCTCAGAATCCCTCCAAGGAGTTGCTTATGCAAATCCTCCCTCTCAGAAGCCTCCACCAGCCATCAGTAGCCAAATTATGTTTGCCTGGTATTTCTCTGTAAATCCTGCAAATCTATTTTGTGTTCTCTCCCCAAAACCAATGAGAAGTTAATCACTCTGTCATTGCTTGCTATGTTTCACGTCCCTCTCGTAAGTAGTGTTGCCACGTTCTCGTCCGCAACCACCTGAGTTCTTCCACAGCCAGCTACCCGAACTAAGGGGAGCAAAGATGGAAACTGGTTATTGCAAGGCTTGAAAGGACAGAATATGCTCACATGAAGTTTCTCTAGTCTGGAGAAACTAGAAGAAACTAGCTAAGCGATATATTATCTGGATGCATAGTCACTAAATATAGAAAATTAAAGTTTGCATAGAAAATAAAAGGCTTTCTTTTTTTTTTTTTTTTTTGAAGTAAAGTCTCTGTTGCCCAAGCCAGAATGCCATGGTGTCAGCCAAGCTCTCAGCAGCCTCAAATTCCTGAATTCAAACAGTTCTTCTTCCTCAGCTTCCCAAGTACCTGGGACTATAGGCACCTGCCACGGTGCCCAACTAATTTTTCTGTTTTTTAATAGAGACAGGTGTCTTGATTTTGCTGAGGCTAGTCTTGAACTTGTGAGCTCAAGCTATTCTCTTGCCTTGGCCTCCCAGAGTGCTAGGAAAAAAAAAAGCAGAAAGGCTTTTTTAATAAGTTAAAGATTCAATTTGTATTTCTCTTTTGCCCTTTACTTTTTCCTCAAGGAGTTCAAATGTTTCTCTACAAGTGTCTTCTTAAAAGAAAATTAGGCATTACCTAGACATTACACATCTTCCCCCAAAGGCATATTTCTTTCTGAAAACAAATCCCTACTTTTGAAAATATCTGGTACTTAAAACAATGGACCCAATGTTCAGATCGTAACTTAGGCCAGCATTTAACATACCCATGCAAACCACATGAGCAAACGGTCAGTGATGAAGCCTGTCTTAAAAAATACTGTAAAATTGGGCAGCACCTGTGGCTCAAAGGAGTAGGGTGCCAGCCCCATAGACTGGAGGTGACTGGTTCAAACCCGGCCCTGCCCAAAAAGCGACACACACACACACACAAATACTATAAAATTTTGCACAAGTATTAAGATATAATCTAGAATAATCACCAAAATATTGATTTTTAACTTTTAAAAGTCAAATTGAGGAAGACATGTTTTCTTCTAAAACAAGACTCATAGATACAGAGGAATTATCATCTCGGCCTTCTTGGTCCAGGCTCTTCAGGGCTCTGTAATTCAGCCCATGATACCATCCCCCAAGGTCATTTTTATTTATGACTCCATTTGTTGAGTTACGATGAAGCTGAGAGAAAAGAGTGTAAGCAGAGAGGAAGAGCATTAATATCTTTGTATCTGTTATTTTCAAAGCATATCAGCCGCATAACTTACGCTCTGGAACTCTAATTGTTAAGAATCTGGGCCATCTTGTAAACAAATATATGAAACCTGTGGGTCAGATTTTCCTTCTGAGAAGCTCAATCATTATTCACATGAAAATGCAGCATTTTAGATCCTACATATATTTCAGACACTTTAGTGCTTTGAGTCAGCCTTAATGGCAGGGCCTGGGATTCTGTTCCCCCTTTAGTACAGCCAGCTAGGATTTTAGTGTTTATGGAAATAAAACATTAAAAAGTAATATTTCCCATGATAGACATCAGACACTCAACATGCTTTACAAGTCCAAATTTTTAAACATTTTAAAAATATTATAACAATTTTGGTAAAACAGCTTTAACTTCTGAATGATGAAAGTCTTACACAGGAATGACTGCTGCATTTTTAATGCGCCCGTAAGACAGACCTATTTCTTGGTAATCTTCTAAGCGGAAGAAAAGGCCAATAAGGCTGATTATTCATGTTTCAGAGGTGCTGAACTTGAGGCCAAGATTTGGTGCCATCATTCATATTTGTGGCATCTCATGGAACCCCCTGGTTCCTGCCAGACTTGGTTTTTCTTATTATTAAGGCAAACATATTAAATCTCTTTTTATAAAAATAGAAAACAAAATGGAAATGACAGCCATCTTATTCTTTTTTTCTTTTCTTTTTTTTTTTTTTGCAGAAGGTCATGCATACAAGGAAGAGGCATATGGAACTATTTCAGGAACTAAATCAGAAATTTCAAACTCTGGACAGATTTCGGGATATACCAAATACAAGCAGTCTGGTGAGTATGCTGGGCTCCCTCGAGCTGGAAGATGCCTCGGGTCGGGTATTCACCCTGCCCTCCAAGAGCTGCTAACCACCTTGGGAACTCGAGGCTGGCATATGTAAAAAAAAAATAATAAGCCCCTAAAATGTACTTTGAAAAGGCTACTAAAAGACGAATTAGGAATGACAGAATCATTCAGCATTATCTTCCTATTTCAAATATCCTCATTTATACACACTCGTTAGAATTAGTTGTATGTAAAAAAATAAGTTTGCTTTCTCTGGCCATCTTATCATTGGAGTTAAAATTCAGTTTATACAAAACTTCAAATAGGTGGCTAACTTTTTTCATTCTTATTTAATGCCTGACATTCTAAGGGCATAAAATGTAATTATCTTATATACATGAAGTTATTACCTGAAACCAGGAGATTCCCCTGTGGTAAGAATTTTGGTACATAGGTCAACATGGGGGAATTTGGTTGTTGATTATCAGTTTTCTCTTCTTCACGTGCACACCTGCGACCTTGACCTTAGGCTTCATTAAATAAAATAACATCGTGCCGTTCCTGTACGCCTGGCACAGTCATAGCTTCATCGAAGGCTGTGTAATTATTTGTAAGAGCACTGGACCAGGGCTCTGGAAATGAGTATACTCATCAAAAGCTCAACCAGGAATAGCTGATCTTGAGCAAGTCACCAAACTCAGGTTTCTATAAACCTCCATTGCTAAATAGAGCATAGAAAACAGTAGTTAATATATGGTCCCTTCAATTCTAACAACAGTTTCAATACTAAGTAGGAAACAGGTTAGGAAACAGGCCTACAGTTGGGACTGCTGTCTCTCAGTCCAGGTCTGCTGTGTTCTTGGCCTCATATTGTTTGCAGCCCTCGGATGGTTCTCCTTCTCTTCCAGACATATATACGTATTTCTCTGCAGTACCAAAAGGTGTCTGATCACTCTCTACATCTGGTGATTCTTTCCTATTTGGTCTATGAGTCTTAGCTTCCTGATTGTAATGTCAGCTTTGACATTAGAGCAAGGATTGTATTTTTCTTTTATTTTTCTCTTTATTGCAATTTTTAATTTGTTAAATTAATATTTTATTTAATTTATTGTAATTTTTCTCTTTCTTTTCTTTTATTGTAACGTTAGCTTTGACATGAGAGCAAGAATTGTGTTTTTCTTTTATTTTCCTCAGTGCTAGGACAATGCCAGTCACCATAAGTTGTCAGCAAATGCCTGCTGTTGACTTACTGGATGCCTATGATAATTTAATCTGTATGTGTTGACTGTTGTAAGAAATACTGTACACTTTGACTTGGTCTCTAACTACTTTATACTAGTATCAATTTACTTTCCTCCTTAACACAGGAATCACATTTTATTTGTTGTCCCCAACAAAAGGCTAGGCATACTGAAGACATTCCATACATTGTGAGCGGTTCTTTCTCATCTGCTCCTCGTACTATGGACCCATCAATTTTCAGCTAGCTAGCAAATGAGAATTACACCATTGAGATCAGACCTGAACACATTAGCTATTCATTTTGAAATAGTGAAAGCTAACATTGAAATAAATTGAAGATACTTCATTTGTTTTTTTTTAAAAAAGGAAAGGGTTATATTTACAAATCTAAAAGGCTTATGTAACGGATACAGCTGGCTGACTGCTATAAAATGATTATAATTTCCCCTTGTATAGTCTGAATATTAAATCATTAATAGTGCAAATATCTGTATCTCAGTTTCCTGACAACCAAAATAGACCACTAATTACCCCATGTCTCTGCGGCAATATGCCTTTTCTAGAGGAGATTTATAAATATTTACCATTTGGAAGGTTAGGAGTGGGGAGGGTAGAATTTTCATTGTTTCTTGACTATTATCCTAAATATCTGAGAATGGGGGGGACGTTCCTTATTCAGTTTTGATTAATAATTAACATGTGAGTGAGTTCATTATCTTTAATTCAGTCACATAATTTGTAGTGGCACACTGCTAATGAAAAATTGCATAATTGGATGAAGAAAGACTTTTTTAAAATCTCCAATAAAAGGTTTTTTCTTTTTTTTTTTTTTCTGGGCTTCTAACTCATAACACCTGCCTAGAACTGCAAATGATGATAATTATGTAGAAAAATAGATTTGGGGGAATCAAAGGGAAATGAAAAGACTATTTAGTCCCTTTCCCTGCTTCCAGTATTTAAATCAAACTAAGAAAAGGCAGAGTTTAATGATCTCCAGAAAAGAAGCTGTTTCCTTTGAGTCTGTCTCACAGCCATTCCCAGTCAAGATCTCTCCCCCTAAGTAGTTTCTCCAAATTCTTGCTCTTTTAGAATAAACATATGCTCTTTTGCTTTGTTCCCAAATATTGGTAGGTTGGAAGAAGGAAAGAAAGAAGAGAGCAAGGGAAGGATGAAGAAAGGGAAGAGTAAGGGAAAAAAGGACGTATTTATGAAGGAGAGATGGAGGGACTTATCCACAGGCATGGCCAGCGTGTCCCTGCACCCGTCAACTAGGGGAAAGGCTCGGACAGCCCCGCCTGATCTTGGATGGTTCTGAATTCTCATATTCATCTAACATTCTATTTCTACCAATTCAGCTTAAGATCACATTAGCATTTTTGGAAGCTTTGCGCATGTTGGCTTATATTAAATTTATAATTATTGGGCCTATAAAAACATGCTTTAGTTTAACTGCGTCTCCTCTATTCCATATTCAACCTCAAAAATTAAACAAACAAACAAAAAACAGCTGCATAAATTTAGGAACTCACACTAACTCTGATTGGGTTGTTTATTGTAAGATCCAGGCCTCTGGTGAAGCCTTTTCTGGTACCTGCCCTGCTCACTGACAGCTTCAGTGATGCCTCTGGGCTGTCCTGTGGTTCATGGTTCACTCAGACCATTAAAAATGTTACACTTTTCTGTATGAGAGTTTGTAAAGTCCCCTTGTAGCATGCCCAAAACACAGGAAAATGAGGAGGTCCGGCACCATGCCCTGACTGCCAGCTCCCTCCCCATTGCCCACAGACCTTGTTCCCACTCTAACTTCTGGCTGCAGTTCTTCGGCACTAAAGAAGCGTGGGCCTCGGAATTAAAGGCTATCTGTGCATTTATGAACAAAGGTGAGAATCTCAGCTCACCTGGGAGTGCCTTGGGACGCCAAAAACAATCAATAAGAAGCCAACTTAGTGAATTAATGTCTTAATCACTAGCAGGACTTCTCAGAAATTCAATAGGTCATTACTGATAATAATACGCTTTGGAATTAGAATATAGATATTCTGACAAAGCTTAAGATTAGCGATTTTAGTTCATGTATCCCCAGGGCTTGACCTTTGAAATATAGAAGGGGAATTATACCTGTTCCAAACACAATGGAGCTTGTTTTCCAAGCAAATAAGCTAGCACTTTACATACTTTGAATCCTTTCAGGGTTGCACTAATTGGACTTTTTGTCAAACTAAAATTCCCAGCCAGCTCCTGTAGACCCAGGAGGACCTTGTCTAAGATAGAAAGATCGGTAAGTCCAAGTCCACTTGACGGACTAACTCAGCAGAACTCATACCAGTGAGCCTGGCAGGTGATGATTGATGAGTCAAGGCACCATATTTCCCCCCAACGTTCAATGATTATCAATTGCTTACAAAATAAATTCCAAGCAGAGTAGCCTGGCATTTGAAACCCCTCGTGATCTGGCTTGTTTCTGCCTGCTGTAGCTGCTCTTCCTTTTAATGCCAACAGAAATAAATAAGTCAATGTTCTCATAGTTTTCCCATCTCCATTCTCCCTGGATTTCTTTACTTCCGGGTGCTCCTGTTCAGCCACCAAACCTCCAGTCACACCTGTTTTCATGGCCACGCCCATCCTTCTAAGCCAGCCCTATCACCATTATCAGAAAGTGCTATGAGCTTCCCTTAAAAAGAAAAAAAAAAGGCTTCTCTCTACCCTCCTCTGAATTTTCATAGCACTTTTTCTGGATCATAGATATGAATATAGTTTCTGCCTCCATTTAACTATAACCACCTTCCATAATAAGCATGATTACTATATAGTGAGCATTTATAAAATTCTCCAGGCATTATTCTAAACAATCCTACATGTTTTAACTTTCTCAAACCCCACAAGGTAGGTACTGATTCATGCATTCTGCCAACTCCTTTGACACAAAATATAAAATATATTTCTGCTTAGCAAATATTCAAGTTGAGGTTCAGAAAAAGTACGTGTATTGCTCAAGGTCACTTTCGCATGAGGTGGACAAACTAGTGTTTTGCGTTGCATGCATCGGGCTTTAAATCCTGAGTTCCCTGGTGGACCGTGCTGCATTTCCATAGTTGATTTATCACCGTATCCTCCCTCGTATGTAAATGATGTGATGTCTGGCACAGAGCAGCTAATAAATACATATTGGTTGGAAAAAGGCAGAGAAGGAAGGAAGAAAGAAAGAAAAGACAGGAGGGTGAGGGCTATAAGACTGTGCTTCATTAGACTACAGCAGAATTAATCCCTTGTCCATATCCTGAAAGTTAACTTTTCATTAAATCTTTGCTATTGGATGTTTTTTCTTTGCATCTCCTCATGAGTAAGGCTAATAACTGCCAAAAACATCTAGTGCATTGAGGATTTTAGTATTTTAATGTTTAGTTAAGATAAGTAGTATTTTTTTGCCCCAGGGTCTCACTATGTTGCCCAAGCTGGTCTCAAACTCCTGAGCTCAAGTGATCCTCCTCCTCTGCCCCCGAGTAGCTGGGCTCACAGCTGCACACCACTGCGTGTGTCTTACTAATATGTGTATCTAGAGATTACCTTTCTTTCTTACCCAGAGCTTAAGACGATGATGTTTAATATACAGAGTGGACCCAGATAATAATTCAAGCACCTATTTGATGTTCCGTTTGAGAATCAGTTTTAGGCCAGATTTTGGGAGCTGGAAAGACACATTAAAGAACTACAGTATTCTCACCAAATGCTATACTGAAAAATGAAAATAAAATTATAATGTTAGGCCTTTTAAAGTATTTTAATAATCTTGAATAAAAGAAATCAAGAGCTGATAGAAATTAAAAGACAGATATTTTCGAGAGGAAAGCCTTGAAGCTTGATAGATATTGGGGGGATAAAATTAAAAGTTGAAAAATTAGTTAGAAAAACAATTAAATTTTCTCTCTTGAATAAATCACTAATAAGGGACTATAGTGACATTTCAACATTCTCTAAAGTATAATTTCTCGATAATATTAAGCAGAGATACTAATCTAAAATTATTTTTATAAAATACTGTGAGTTAGGATAACTGTGTTTATTATTACATAATATGCCCCGGTAAATATCTCCAAGTGGTTTATCCCATTCACAATGCTCACAATCCCTGCATTTGCTGTGTTTAATCACGGGGGTGACTTAGCTCTTATTCCTGCCTGAACGTGGAGCCGTGCTGACATTTCCCAAGACGCTCCACACACAAACTCCTCTACTTTGCCTTCCCCACCACTTCACTTCCTTTGAGTCCTAGAAAATGGCAGGCTAACTGAGAGAAGGTTTTTCATCAGTTTGTTCAATGAAAGAAAACTGAAATCCCAGCCATTTCTTGCAGCTGGCCGTAATTTCACATCATCTCTGAATCACATAAACTGGATTAAAGTTTTGAATCTGCTCTCGGGCTGGCACATTCAAATACCAAATAAACAACTCTCCTCCCCTCTCTTCACAACAGGAAAATCCAGCACCAAACAAGAATCCATGGGACACTTTCAAAAACCCCAGTGAATACCAACATTACACCACAATCAATGTCTTAGACACAGAGGCAAAGGATGCTTTGGAACTGAGGCCGGCGGAGTGGGAGAAGTGTCTGAATCTGCCTCTGGACGTGCAGGAGGGGGACTTTCAAACAGAAGTTTAACCACATCATGCACTGAGGTGGAGGAAAAAAAATGCAAACAAAAACAATTTATTGCACTGACACTTAAGACTTGGGAAGCCTGACATTTCTATCTGGACAGTGTGACTCCCCTGTCAGGACCTCCGTGTGCCAAACGTCAGTGGTGTCTCATAAGGTAACTTCTCACTGGTCAGGCTGGTGGAGAGACGACCAGGTGTACATTCTGACCATCCTGTGTTGTAAGTACCCGTGGAATGGATTTGTAAGGTAATCTTTATAGATAAACCTCAAGCAACGATTCATGTTGTAACTGCTTCATACGGTTTAGTTTTCAAAAAACTTCACCATGAAGCACAATGTATATATTTATGCAGTTTTTAAAGTTTATAACAGTCTGTTTGGCCATTACTACACTTTTTACTTTATAATATAAAAGCAAAGTTTTTGTCATTAAATGAATGTTTGTTGAGCTACATTCTTCATTGCTTTAAATGCAATAAAGTAATAATCTCACTTTTATATGAATAATATATTTCACATCTTTATTATTGCAGTTTTATCTAGAAAGCTCAGAGTAGCTTTCTCTGCTGCAGCTGTGTATAAAATATTTAAAATGTTGTATGGTGTAAATAAACTTTTGTCTACATATCAGGTTTTTAGTGCATTTTATTTTGGATTTGTTGAACAGAAATTTACATATTTATAAAGATTTTTTTCAATACAGATACTGAAAATGTATTCACGGTTTTAATAGCATACCATTATTACTCCTCTGAGGCTAATGATTTCTCAAATGTAATAATAGGTTTGTACAGTGCTTCTGTATTTTCTACTCAAACACCCTTTGGAACAATGTACCATGTCAATGGGGCTTGTCAAAAATCTGCTACCATCATACTCTTACATAAAAATTATGTTTTTTTTCCCCTATCTTGTGGCAAAAAAACAACTCGTAGAAAGCAGTACGTTACCATACAGAAAATAATACAAGGGGAAATGTTAATTTTAAGTAACGAAGTTCACTGCATGTTTTACAAAAGAGACTACTCATGTTACAGTTCTTCATAGCATACAAAAAAATGAACTTATTCAGGAGTTAGATTTTTTATCTATATATTCTCTAGCAGAAGGAAAAGGGGGGTAGATGTATTTGATAGCATGATTTGTCTCTGGTTTGAGAGTGGGAAGGCCGAGGTGGACCACCTGCACAGCGGGTCCTGGAGTCCCTGGGTAAGCCACACTGCTGATGTCTTCCCCTCCCTCAGACACACACGAAAGGAAACGCCGGGGGAAGGATTTCAGCGATTTCTTGTCCTCTCAAGGATCTGAAATTGTGAGTTTTAGACTGAGGCGTGTAAAGGAGGGGTGGAGTGGATACGGAGGTCCTCAAAATTCTTACAATGTTTATTTAGATGAGTTTGTGGCTAAACCTGAGCTGTGCAGTCTACTGCGGTCTGCCCGAAAGTCAAGTGAATCAGTTCCTGCTCTTCAGCACCTTGGCGACCCAGCGCTCAGGCCGTGAAGCAGACACAATGGTGCTTCAACACACCCCAGTGCGCCTCTAAGCTAGAGCCTTAAAAAGCCCACAGCTCACGCTGAACTCTGCTCAGATACAATGATGCTCTCAATGTCAAGATGTTAAAAGTATATTTTTAATCAGATTTAAAAAATAAAAGCAACATTGTTATGCAAAAAAAAGAGTATAACATAACTAAGGACTGATTTTTCAATAAATTAAACTTTATGTTAATTATAATGTAATTGTATAGCCTATTGAATTGATAAGATGACTTCTTGGCAACATGAATAATATTTGACAAATCAATCTCACTATCTACATGTATAACATGCACATATGTGTACGTGTCTATGTGCATGCCTCTACATATGTGTTTGTATATCTGTTTATCTTTCTAGCTAAATCGATAATGCCCAGTTTCATCACAGTAACCTGCAGCTGTGAATGCCGACGAGGTCTACAGTCACCCATTCCACATTGCAGAATCTGGATGGAAAAACACACTAAGCATCTGTTTGAAAACGTAAATTCAGCAAATGTTTAAAGAACATATAAATGTCCAATACATTAGCCTAATATTCTAAATATTCGCTGCTGCAAAACAAAATCTTACATTCTTTCACTTTGATTTTTCTTTAGTTCTAGTAACTCAGTATGAAATTAACAGATCAAAGCTAAGTAGAAATCACATGCTTAAAAATATTAGAGCAGATGTTTCGGTTACTCGAAGAAAGATTCTGAGTTGTAGCAGAGGTGGATTTTTGTTTGTTTGTATAATCTATAACCAAAAGTACAGGTTGATAAATATCAAGGAGTCAAAACATTAAGCAGCCCCCTCCGGCCCACCACTTGTAAGCTTCCACTTCATCTGTGCACACCCTTGTCCTCCAGTCCCGGGCGGTTCCTTCCCAGCGCCCTGCACTCATGATCTGCCAGGGTCTTTGTGCCCTTAGAGTACAAGTTCTTCCCTCTCTTCCATGTCTTTATTTTATTTACGCTCCAAGGTACAACTCATATATTTCATCTTCATGAAGTTCTTCCTAAGTTTCCAAACTGTAAATAATTTCTCCTATGAACTCTGACAACTCTTCTGACCATCTATCTTGTTACTTACACATATTTCTGATCTCCTTTGATGGATTCTAAGTGTCTGGAGGGTAGGAATCCTACTGATGCGTTTTCTATTTCTTAAAGAACCCAGCACAATAATGTCCCCACCATAAATGTCAAATTATTTGGGGAATTCATTTTAGTCTTGCATATTGTCATACATACAGTCCCACACTGGAAAGGATTGATTGAACAACTATTATGTACCTATTATCTTAGCCAGTTAGGGTCCTCGAGGGTCTCCATTTTATATAGCTCATAATCTATTGAAAATCTGATAGTATGTAAAACTAGTAATGATATTATATCGGTACTAATAACCCTTCTTACCTCTATTATTCCTTTTTGTCCTTAAGATTAACACATGAGGCAGGTATCAGTTATCCGGAAGGAATCAGAAGAGTTTAAGTGATCCACCTAAGATCACCATAAAGAAATGCTGGGTCTCCTGACTCCTTCTCTAGAGCCATTTTCTGTGACACTGTGATGTTTATCCCTGTTCCTTCTCAATTATTAAGTCCCCAAATAAAATAATAATAAGTTCCATGGAATAATTTTCAGGCAAGAAATAAAGCCTCATAACTGGAAACGTTCTCAGTGTCATGTTAGGAGCAAGGCCAGTAGCTGATTGACAGAAGAAAAACGCATGGTTGACCCGACAAAACACATGTTCTTAAATAGATTTGGTTCTATGGTCCACTGTGTGGTTTTATTTACACCTGCTTTAAATATATGTAGTCAATATGTCCCTAGCTTCCTTATTTCCCATACACATGTAACAGGAGATGGAAAAGAGAAGTCAACTTGAATTTTCAGATTATCTTCAGACTCTGTTAAAGCACATAGCCACAATTTTTTTCAAAAAAAGAAAAAGAAAAGTTATAGTCAAGAAGTCTTTGATTCAGAAAACGTAGTTTGTAAATTTTAATTCGTCATTAGCTTCTTGGAAAAACTTCAAGTTTGTTTCCCAGAGACATCTATGTTAAAAACAACTAATGAAATTCTAAAATTGTATAGAACTTCATTGAAAAATGCGAAACAAATATATCCCTAACGTGTCAATCTACACAAAATTTCTCATGGTGACAAAGTTTATCTTGCCTCTGAGATGCTTCTGAAGTTAGATTTGTAACTGTGAAGTTAAATTTGTAACTGGAGAAGTACTGGAGAAAAAAGATTTCAGAAGCAAGAACAGAACCAAAGAACGTGGTGATGGATAAACTTGGCGATCAATGAAAATGCCGGTCATTTTCAGATGTCAAATAAAACGTAAGTGTAGATTGAAGAAGGAGAGGCTTGGCAGCACCTGTGGCTCAAAGGAGTAGGGCGCCAGCCCCATATGCCAGAGGTGGTGGGTTCAAACCTGGCCCTGGCCAAAAAAAAAAAAAAAAAGGAGAGGCTTTATTTGAAAAGACGATTGCAGCAGAAGAAGGGAGACTAATGCAATAGAAAGGATAAATGCTCTAACTGTGAGATCTATAAACATCTCAAAGGGCAGGAAGAAAAGCCTTCTCTTTAACATGGAGCCATGAACACGACTAGAAAGAACCAGGCATGTGGACGGTGGGCGAGTAGGTAGTACCTGTAATCAGGTACTCGTGCCAGCTAATCCTGAGAGGCGTGGGGAGGGGAACTTGTCCTGTTTTACAGTACTGAGTTAAACTCCCAACACTTGAGTTTAAACTCAAGAGTGGTCCCGAATTCATGGCCCTGGGGAAAGCAAGAAACCTTACTCAAGTTTGGTCAAGTTATCAAATGGTGGGGTGAGGAGGGCGGGTGGATTTTTGAACCCTGGCTGTTGTTTTCTATGAGCTCAGGCCTCAGGTAAAGTTCAAGATTACCATCGGTAAAGAAACAAACAGCCCACTGGATTGAGAGAAATTTTACAAACACTGTCCATGTTTAGCCAGCAATAATTAAAAGAAAGATTTTCTCATATTAAACCAACAGTGGTGGCTCTTTATGCAGCTATAACGCCAAAGTTAAAGCCGTAAACATCACAGGATTGGTATAAACAGCTAATTTTACTGCTGGGTTACCAGTCATTTCTTGGGTTAGAGTCCTGCTTACACCTTTATACCATAAAGCTTGCTGGTATTGGGATGCTGGTTCAGAAATACTTAGCTGGTTCAGTTTCAAAATATAAAAACTGACACTATGTTTTGAAATCACTTTTTGAAATGCCACTGGTATGGGTCCACAGACCTGGCATCCAGGGGTCCACAGAAAAGTTGCACTGCACAAACTTACACAGGCAACGAAGACCTTACTCGGGCCAATTACATTCCGGGAAGGAGGCCAGAACTGGTCTGAGCGCAAAGGCTGCACAGTTTCTGAAGAGACAAGATGGGGTTAGGGAGCACAGGCCTCCTGAATCACCTAAGTGGCCTAACACCTAAGACACATAAACTTTCTTGCACCTTCAAGACTGGAGGTGGTTTCACGCTGGACAAGCAGAAATTCAGCTCCTAGCCCCACAGAAACTGGGAGACAGGGGCACCGTCTTCCTCGAGGATTATATATATATTTTTATCTTTCTTCATGACTCTCCTCTGTTTATTTTGTTGTTGTTGTTGTTGTTGTTTTTTAATTCTTTTTTTTTTTTGAGACGGAGCCTCAAGCTATCCCCCTGGGTAGAGTGCTGTGGCATAACGCTCACAGCAACCTCCAACTCCTGGGCTCAAGCGAGTCTACTGCCTCAGCCTCCCAAGTAGCTGGGACCACAGGCGCCCACCACAATGCCTGGTCATTTTTTGGTTGCAGCCATCATTGTTGTTTGGCAGGCCTGGGCTGGGATTCGAACCCGCCACCTTAGGTGTATGTGGCTGGCACCTTAGCAGCTTGAGCCACAGGCGCCGAGCCTGTTTTTTAATTCTTTAAAAGACATTTATTTATATATTTAAAGGGGATTTATTTGAAAAATATATAAAAACATAACAATACTTCATAGGCCATTTTATACAATAAAATAGGCAATAACAACAAGCGTACCTTTGCAAGCATAAACACGCAGGTGTACTAACGGTCACAGGGGTACAATTGTTATGAGCCGAAAAACCATATTCATAAAGGAGTAAGTCAAAAAGGGAAACGTATAAACACATGTAACTATGACTGGTAATTGTGTTCACTGAGCTTTGTAACTGGCGCAGTTACAAATGGGCATCTAACATACCATGACGGGCAACCTCATTCATTTGACAAACGATCGATCAAAAATGGTGATAGATCACCACCACCTGTGCCGTTGCCCAAAGAGTCTAGATCTTGAGAAAATTTCTCTTTCACAAGCGCAGATGCGGTATCTCGTCATTTCCCAAGGAAGTTTCAGCAATTGTATGCACGTGCGCAGGGCTCGCACGCAAAGACACCGTTGTTACAATGCACCTTTGCGAAGTCAGAGAAATGTCTTTACACAAAGTTCTGCATCCAGTGTTGGAAATGGGTACAGATGGATCACACAACCTGCCATTCTGTGTAAAGAGGCAGAAGTGGGACGTGACCAAATGCAGGGCAGGGACGTGTCTGGTACTTTTGCTGCATTTTCACTTTCCTGCAATTTTCCAAACACTCCCTGCACTTGTATTTAAAGAGTGGTTGTGGACTAAGAATTTTGTAAGTAGATTATATATTTCACAGAAATGGTTCTAAGGTCTTTTTGAAAGACTTTCCTGGGCTGGAAAACTGTCAAGATTTTAAAAAGACCAAAAAAAAAAAAAATTACATGTTAAAAAGACAGAGAAAGAATTTACAAGTTTTCTAAAGTAAAAGCTATAAAAAAAGGGGGAGGTCGGGAAGAAGACTGTCTAACCAAGTTGAGGTGAAGCAATCTTGGTCATAAATATACTAATACACTGACTCCGGACAGGCAGCTGAGTTAAGGAGGCCCACCCCTGAGCTCAGAACACTGAAGTTCAGTCACCTCAAACCGTCCAACTAGAGAATCTAACAATTCTTACATACAGTCAAACATTCCATTGTGAAAATGATTCTCCTCACAGCAACCACCTAAATGAGAAGCTAAAAAGCCTCCCGGGGTGGGGGTGGGTAGATTGCTGAGTACACTTCCCTCCCCACTATCCACCAACCCCCCACAAAGAAGGACCAGCTCACCAGTGATTTTCAACAAGGGAGAACAGTGGTAATGATTAGAATCGAAGGTCAGAATTTCAATTCCTAGTCTGTTGTTTCGTATCAATTTTTCAGACAAATGCCTGAGCTAGTATTATCTTTCTCCCTCCTTAACAGCTAGAATTACACTTCTAAGATTCACAAAGCATTTTTATATAAAATAGAATATAATTTTATGTAGCGATTATGTTGTGCTTTATTCCAAATTGGACTTGAGGTAGTTTTCTAAAGATTTATTTGTTTATTCATTCATTATTCAACAAATATTTGTTTAGAACAAGTTGTAGGCCAGATACTGTGTTAGGAGCAGTGGCTCACCAGTAAATGAGGCATGGACCTTATTTTCGAGTGATTTGGGATCTTCTAGGACACACAGACTAAGAAAATTAAAATAACACAATTGATTTACATGGAAGAAAGGAGGGTGTGCTTAAGGCCACTTGGGGGAAAGCACTGATATCTGAGCTTAAAATACGAAGGAAGACAATCAACACGCCACAGACCTAACTCAGCACCTAAAAAGTATCCCTCATGGCTCTAGATTCTTCCCTGGGTTGTGCCGAGGGAAGGGTCTGAGCTTCCTACCAACCCCTGCAAAGATAGAAAATACAACTAGTTGTGTGGATCACAGCATCTCTAAAATATAAGTCGACATTCCCCAAGAGAGCCTCTTGTGAACCCCCATGCTTCATTATACGGTAAATTCTTTATCAGTAATATCCTTATAAACTCTCCGAGTTGTATAGAGATAATTCTTACGTCCCTGCTTGAAGGGAATGTTTTGAGTAATTTATGTGTCAACTTGAGTAACCACCCAGATATTTACCCAGAAATTTGGTCAAATAACAGTCCAGACATCACTATAAAAGTATTTTTGAGATGTCGTTAGCATTTAAATCGGTAGATTTTGAGTAAAGCAAATTACCCTTCATAATGTGGAGGAACTCAGCAAATCAGTTGAAGTCTTTAAAAGAAAAAGACTGAGGTTCCCAGGGGAAGAGGGAATTCT
This sequence comes from Otolemur garnettii, assembly GCF_000181295.1. Lineage (NCBI taxonomy): Eukaryota > Metazoa > Chordata > Mammalia > Primates > Galagidae > Otolemur > Otolemur garnettii. The sequence goes on from NW_003852430.1 coordinate 12,987,251, forward strand.
GATTCCTGATTGCCTTGGCAATAGGGCTAGAACACCAAGTCTTTCTTGAGTCTCCAGCTACTACCTTGCCCTGAAGATTTTAAACTTCCCGGGACCTACAGAGGTAATTCTTAAAAATACTTCTCTATACCTCCCTCTCTCTCTCTCTGTCTCTCTCTACCTTTCTCTCTCTCTAGATATACATATATGTGTGTGTGTGTGTGTATACATACACACATACATATATCCTATTGGTTCTGTTTCTTTGGAGAACGCTGACTAATACATGTAAATATTTAATATCCAAGTACAATCACCAGGAACAGTTTTTCACAGGGTAAAGACATTGTGCTAGGAGTATAAAGTTCTCCCACGGTCTGGCTGAACACACACAAAATAAATTGAACATCCATTCTACATCAAGAACTCATTCTGGAACATAACTTTTCAAAACAAAAATTTTGGTAATAATTTTAAGCTCATTCCAAGTGCTTATAAGTTCCTAATGTAGAAATGTTCATTTCATCCTCAAAATAAACACTATAGAGAATATTTCATTACTGTTCTCATTTTTTTAAGAAGTTAATGTACATAATTTCTCCAGTACCACAAAAAGTAGTAAACGGTAGAGCCGATACTCATCCTCACAATTTTGTCTCAAAGTTCTGAATTCTTCTACTATTCTCATTAATATGAGACGTATGTGCTTTATTGTCCTAATAACCTAGAAACACGATGTCAGAAGACTGTTCCCTCCCCACACAGAAGAATGGTGTGGAAGAGCTGCCAAGAGCGACCTCAGAACGTATGTGTGGATTTGGTTCAATAAGAGGGTACGTGAGAGGCTGTGATCCCAGGGCTCTATATCTTTGAACAGAGAAATGATAACTTTTGCTTAGAGAACATTATCCTCAGGATATTAAAAGCTATGCCATGCTCACAAAAGCATTCTAAGTATTCATGAAACATTGAACTTTCAAGTGGTATAATTTCCCAGTGTACCATGTAGGATAAATTGGCTGAAAAATTTAATCTGAAATTGCTAACTAGTATCAATTAGCCAACTAGATTTTTATTAAAAATTATAAGTAGGGCTTTGACGTTGTGAATTGAAAGTCATGCTTGCAGGTATTGATTAGGTCAGAGGTCACCCTATCTCTTATGGCTGTACCATTTCATGATCATCAAGTCACGTTACCAGAGGGGGTGCTAGCAGATGACTGAGGTCTTTCTGTTCCGGGAGTTGGGGGGAGTGGGAAATATGCCCAGGTCACCAAGAAGGAGACACAGGTCATTAATGGGAAGAGGAGCTAGGACACAGCTTGGTTTTATCTTACTAGGAATTCTCTGAAATTGCTACCATGCAGGGATCATCATTCCACAAACTTCAAACTTTCAAGATAAAATTAAGACATAGGTTATGTACAAGCGTCATTAACCAGGGAATCCTAAAGGTGAATAAAAGCTGCTGATGGTCTCTGGTTTTTTGTCTCTGTTCTTTGTTTTCCATCATAGAATTCCCATCAAAATGAAAAAGAACATGAAGAAAAAGACAAGCCGTGTTCCTGGTGCTCACTCACACGCTCATCAAATATTAGCCTGGGAAGCCCAGACGTGGGCTTTTTTTTATCCTTGTGTAAAACTGCTGTGAGGTTTAGATGAAACGTCTGGCAACTAATAGTGCTAATTTCAAAAGGAGTAGCATGTTCTATTTTATTCTTAAAAATAAAATGCATACTAATAGCCTTCTTCAACATTAGCCATAGGTAGGATTAATAATAATAATTCTGAGGATAGAAATGTCAAATTTGCCGGATATTTTTACAGATAGAGTTTTGTATCATATATCTGCAGAGCACATTGATGCCTGAGTTATGTAACCAGACATATTTGAATGGTCTGAGATGTATTTTTATATAATCTCTGACCATCTGAAGACTTGAGCAAGAACAGCTAAGTTTATGCACAGTGATTTCTGGCTGAGCCGGGGGGAACTTTCACGTGGCTGCTCCTAGTGTGTCCCCTATTCATGAGATGACAGGAAAACCAAGCCTGGCAAGCGCTGTCTTGCTGTCCTCCTCCCTGTGACCCAAGGATCAGAAAAGCAGAATACTCAGTAGAGCTACTTTATGGTAAGGCCTCCTCCTCTCTGTATGGTCAGCCCCTCTGTGACAGAGTTGGCTGCCACACTTCGCTGCAGACGGGGATATACCAGGCATCGCTCTCAGCAGACACTGGCTATTACGAGGCCCCTCTGCCGGCCACTTGTGTTTGCCTTTTATTTAGGATCTTGAACCGTGACCAGCTTTGGGGCAACTATCCATTTCCTTTTCATTTCCAGAGTTCTCCAGACCCATCCTCCTGGCAAATAAGCCACATCAGACAATTTCGCTGATGAGAAACTAAAGCAGTTTATTTGCCCAATCTCACTCTGGGTCATTTATCAGATAGGTGAAAAGGGGACCCATAGAGAGGTGCAAGCAGGACACTTCTGCTCTGAGTTGGGGTTCTGCAATCGCTATCACGGTCGCCCAGTTTTACAAACCTGTGTGCTGCTCATTTGCTAGGAAGCTTGTTTGCTGGGAGCATGCATGGGAAACTCTGCTGGGGCTGCTGGCTCAGATGGAGTGGTACTCGACATGGAGCACCAGCCTCAGAGTGGGCCAAGCTCTTCTCTCTTGCTTCAGAAGGGCATGGAAGAGGAGGCCAAAACAAACCTCTATCCCTGCCAAGTTTGGCAGTGAATCAGAGAGCACTTCATGAAGATCCACCCCGAAGCCTCCTGAGCAGGGCCAGGCATTCGTAATCAGCACTGTCTCTTTTAATTGAGCAGCAGATCATTTATCTGAGGAAAAAGATGTCATTAGGCTCCTAACAATACTTGAACTGCATGAAAGGTGTGGCCTTTTATGTTTTCATAGAGGTATCCAAAGCATCAGATCCCAGACATCATTTTCTATGATATTTTTAAGAAAGTAATTCTGTAAGTGTTATTGTGGAGCAGCCAAGAAACTGTTAATAACCACATGACACACAGATTCTCAGGAACTCAAGCAGAGACCCTCTGCCTGAGTATTGACCCGACATGTTTTCTAGGGCACTGCAGAGCTGAAGTCGCACATATTTGTGTTGACTCGGCATTACGACCACCACGTGTTTCTAAAGCAGCCTGCTAGCCCCGTCCACAATGCCCAAAGCTTCGCTCCATCACAGCTGTGCACAGACCTTCCCCACCCTATTTTAATTGGTGTAATTACCTTCCAAGGTTAAAATTCTAGCACAGTAGGTGTTTCAGAATTTATCACTTTACATTTAAAGAGAAAAATGTCTGAATTTTTTTTTTATTATTACAAGTTACCCTTGGGCAGTCCCTGTGGCTCAAATGAGTAGGGTGCCGGCCCCACATGCTGGAGGTGGCTGGTTCAAACCCAGCCTTGACTGAAACCTGTAAAAAAAAAAAAAAAAAATCCTGATTTCTTTAATGATATATCCAAAATTAGCTGATAGGCTTTCCTAGACCCCTGCCTAAGTATGTATGATATTCAGACTAAATCATCTCTGTTCATATCCCCTCTGACGCCCCAGAAATATTTGACATGTTGAAGGTGAGGTTAAACAATTTATTCCACTTCTTACTTAGAACCACATATGCAAGTGAAGGTCATTTATAAATGGATCCTCGTCTCCTAAGTTTCAAGTTATACTGACACATACTTGCATATAGAGACCTTTCAAATGTCTACCTATTAGAATATTTCTGTTGTTAAACAATTGGTAAAAAGACACAAGTAGAAAAGAAGGATTCTAAAAGAAAAGCACCTTTATTACTTTTAAGGACTGGTGGATAAGGAGGAGGAGAGGCCAAAGAAGGAGGGAGGGAGGAAGGGATAGGGAGGATGAGGAAGAATTGAAAGCCGATTTAGGGAGAAATTCCACAGGCACATGTAGAAAGAAACCTGGGGACTAGACAGCAAGTGTTTGCTTCCCTGCCAGACAAAGGGACTTACGAATTGCGGGGGTTATGAAGCATCTAGTCTTTAGTGAAAACACCAAGAGGCATTGTCAGTGCAGTGAACAAGCCATGGGGGTGTTGGAAGGAACAGAAGAGCCGAGAGGCGATGGAGACGCAGGAGATACTGAAGGGATATTCAGCCACGGGGTGTTTTTAAAGGCTGGTTTCCAGGGGGGTTCTCCTGTCTGTGTTAGTTGTTGCTGTGAACACTAAATAACGTTTCTTAATTTCTTTTCAAATTCAGATTATTCACCTATTTGTCTAGGGAACATTGGTTCTCCAGTAGACGATATAAAATCATTAGGGAAACATATTTATTCACTCCATAGAATTGTTGGGAGTGAAACTAATGCCGTTTCTCAGTAGGCTTGGATTCCATGTCATACTTTTCCAAAGTACTGATCAAGATTAAGAACAATATTTTTACCCTTGGGAGTTAATTTCACCTCAACTCTTAATCCATTATAAAAAAAAAAAAAACACACTATTCCCGATGGCCCAGAGAACAACTATTCTTATTACTTATGTGTAAAAAAAGAATCTTTTGGATGGGAAAGTACATGACAGAGAAGAAAAAGAAGAACGGGGAAAATAGGAGAGAACATTAGTCCATGAACATTCTTGTTCTCTAGTTGTATAGGAAATAGGACGGCCGGGTAGGAGGAATAACTTTGCCACTCGAAGGACTGATGGGCTCTTGATGATTCTGATGAAGAGTTAGTGTCCCGAATGTCATAAACACTGTAATTAGTCATATTGGCTGCAATATATGACTGCAATAAACACTGTAATATGGTCATATCCTATACCATGATATTTGGGGAAATGTATGTCAGTGAAGAGACCATGTGATTCTGCACTCCCCTGGCAGAAGGGTCTGGAACATAAATGAAAACCCTTGGAATGCCGCGTCATTGCCAGTCCTGGTTTGTAAATCACGACAAAAGTATTCCGTGAGGGCAGAAGCTCACAATACTCACAAGTCTCATTTCAATGGTTAGGAGGGTCTTTAAATTTTAGACCACTATTTCTTTTAGTAAGTTTTTGTTTTTAAGGAAAGTGAAACCATGCATGCTTTTAAAAATTTTTTGAATGAGAAGACAGTGGGTACTTTATGATAAGGTGACCAGATTTTAACATTGGTAAAGCAGGATACCATTGACCAGGGGGAGGGGGGGTTCTTAATTAAAAATTTGGTCTATATAGAGTAACAAAAATTTTCATAGAATGCAAAAATAGTATTGTAATTTTTTAATTTCAACATAAGTACAATTTACAAATATAATACATTAAAAAATATGTATAGTATTATTTTATTCTTTAGCATATTTCTCATCGAATTCTAACAACTGATCAACAATGCAAACTTTGATAAGCAGTTCTCAATAATCAGTTCTCAACAATTATTTGTTATTATTAAAGTTTAACATTATAAAATTAACAAAAATAATATAAAACTCATATCCTGGCGAAATAGCCCCATGGCAGCCGAAAACCGTATATCCCCTTCCCATTCTCCCACCATTCCCTAGCTTGTCATACATCCTTTCCAAAAATCAGGACCTTTTTAAAACACCGTGGGATGCAGGACAAATTGTTAAAAAACAGGACTGTCCTGCCAAAAGCAGGACGTCTGGTCACCTTACTTTATGACCATCAGCACACACCATCACACTGTAAGAAACAGTATGGAGTCCATTGCTGTTTTGGTACCATAGCCTGGTTACCTAATCTGATGGGAGATGTCACATAAAATCTCTAATTTCTCCAGGGGAGAATAAGAAGCATAAGAGTGACTTGGCCCAGGTCAGACAGTAGAGTTTGTAAACTCATCCTAAAAAAAGTGCTACCTACCTCATTGTTGACACCACAACAGTCACCAGATGGCCAAGGGGAGCACTTCACAGTGGTCATAGTGACATTCAGCAATCCGGAGGTAACACTTTTTCTAGGATGAGTTCTTGAACTAAATTTGCTTCTTTTTCTGAGGACAAAGACATCTTTTCCTTCTCTGACTAGGATAACAAAAGCAATTAGGGACTAATTTATTAACAATTACATTATCAGTTAGCACAGTCATTTACTCATTGATCAGAAGGACTAAAAGGGTACTTTGGGGTATCAATGATAAAAACATTTAAAGAGGAAGAAAGGCACGTGTCACTAAGATGGGTTGGTCATGTGGTGCACAGACCCTCTTGAAGTATGGTTACCTACCCGCCCTCTACACTATAAAAGGCCTTGTTTGTCTGTGATTACAAGCTGTATCAGGCTTCTCAGATCACTTTTTCTAGTGTAAAGAGATAGTGTTCAGTAAAAATTAATTTACGTGTTTGTTTATTACTGAAGTCAGGTCCTGTGAACTGAGCCTTGCTAAAGCTGATTTTCTCTTCCCCTGTAGAACCATCAGCCTTCCCAGGGGCACAGCAGCAATCCTCAAACCTTGCTTGCTTTTGAACTTCACCTTGTCTGCGTATCAACTTTAGGAACATTCTGGAAAAGCTCCTTCAAGGCAGTGATTAACAATAGGCCCTCCTCACATAATGGAATATTTCCAAAATGTTCAGCAATTATAATCTGTTTTGTTGACCACAAAGATTGAGTTATTATCTCTAAAAGAAACACATGGATCTCTTATTCCTTAGGAAAAGAACACTGGACAAAAAGAAAAATTAACCAAGGTTTATTGAAAATACATCTGTAGGGAGGCTTACTGGACCTTGAACTACTAAAGTAAGGCAGAGAATTTCCTTTGGTTACTTGATGTCCCACAGTGAAACTGGAGATGACAGGATGTTGTCTCACCACATAATAAGAATTATTGAAATGGATTCAGCATCTCTCCTTTCATGTAAAAAGAACACATCGCTTCATCTGTAATCTAGAACAATTTAGAATACTTTGAAAGATTCTCCGATAATAGAATTTTTTATCCTAAATTATGTTTATATCAAAGAAAGGTATTTGAATTATTTGAATTATTAAAAGAGCATAGAGCACGCTGCTGATAATGTCAGTAGCGGCAGTGCTGCTGTCACAAGGCAATTGCATTCTCCAGCCAAGCAGTAAGGAAGAGGAGCTCATCTCAAAAATTGATTTTTATTTGTCGAGTTGCTTTTCATTAAATGATTGAAATTAGGGCTGCATAATGATTGTTTCACCACAGTTTATGATCAGTATAAACGCAAATTTAATTCTTCAGTTTTTGAAAGAAAAACAATGTTTTTATTAAAAGCTTACAAAGCTAGTGGCACAACTTATTCCAGAAGAAAAACTTTCCATGGCACGTAGCTTACCTCCCTAATCATCACCCAAGTATTTGAAAATTAAAACAAGAAAGAAAACATGATGACAAGAAAATTGCTTCTGAATTATCATGTACTACAGAAGGAAAGATATTTAAGAAAACTGTTGAAGGATAATTAAGGTTGAAAAAAAGTTTCTGGCAAGTTTCTGCTCTGCGTCAGTTATGGGACTGACACACACTGGTGTTCTGGCGTTTAATCCATGTGAAGCTTCGCCAGACAGAACCCCGGATCTGCTCTTGCCAGCAGTGAGGTAGAATTGTATCAGGATCCACTCAGTACACAAACCAGACCGAGTATGGTGGCTCACACCCAATCTGGGGAAGATTGCCTAAGAGCAGGAGTTCCAGACCAGCCTGGACAATATAGTGAGACCCTATCTGTAAAAAAAAAGAGGGAAAATCAGCTGGATGTGACAGCATGCACTCGTAGTCCCAGCTACTGAGGAGGCTGAGGCAGGAACATTGCTTGAGCCCAGGAGTTTGACTCAAAGCTATGATCAGGCCATCACATGCTAGTCTGGGTGACAGAGAAAGATTCTGTCTCTAAAATAAAATAAAATAAATAATAAAATAAAAATACAAGCACTTGCAGGTTTCTTTAATAATCTAAAAGTTCCTTGTATGCCCAGTGGGGCTGAAAGTCCCACTCCCTTTGTGCTGATGCGCTGCGTGGAGGCTTCGGAGGTGGAAGGAGGACTCTGCCAGGCAGCAGGAGAGGCTCCTCCCCCACTGTCCTGTCACACACCGGCTCTCAGACCCTACTTGGATCAGGACCTCCTGACACTCTTAAAAAATGACTACCCCACATATCTTATCTTTATGACAGTATTTGAAATACGCCTACTGGCAATTTAAAAGGACCATTTAAAATGTATTTATTTAAGAATAACAATAATAAACCTAATATTTGTGAATGTAACTGTTAGGCCACAGGGCAGTAGGGAGGCCCTAAAAAAAAAAAAAAAAAACAATGAAAACATTCTACCCGCATATCAGACTCTTGCACCTGGAGGCAACACCCTACTCCCTCCCTACT